>NC_137623.1:14193020-14367020 GCF_963280865.1 Gymnoscopelus braueri | reverse complement strand
CTTCTCTTATATTCCTGATTGCTGCTATAGATACCATACATGTCTTAAATATGTAGTATAAGTATAAAAGCATACCTGCTTTTGTAACTTTACTTATTGGCTATTGTTTCCTTATATAAGGGTATTATGGTTTAACTTCATTTCACCTAGTTGTTATATTGCATTGTGTTATCACTGTCTTTGCTGAACATGTCCCATCAATATTTCACGTATTGTACTATGTGAGTGACAAATAAACCCTTCTTAATTGATTCTTGATTGTTTTTCCTACTTTGTATGAATAATGTTCAAGGTAATAATGATAAAATCACAGTAAGTTGGTGTTCTGGCGGTGCCACCAGTTAGTGCAAACATTATACTATGTCATAATTTAGCAATTTTGGAAACAAGTCCAAATATTAACTACATTTTAGAAACCATCCGCTTATAATAAGCAGGCATGGCAACACTGCAGAACCCTGGAAAGCATGCTTGTTGTTGTTATAGATCACACCCCCAAGCAGAATCTCCTCCCCACAAGGAGGGGCAGTGCACCAAAGCATTATGGTCATTGTAGTAATGCAGCAGTCCAGTCAAACCCTAGTCAAACACACAGACTTCATATTTTTTCTGGCCATAGGGTGCAAATTTAAAATGTGGCTACTGTTATCTACTACAAATATTATTAACTTTGATTGACTCTAAGTTCTTCCAGGGTTGAAATGCACAAGCTGGCTCAGCGCAAGTGTGCGCTTTGCATGCGCGCGCGCACACACACACACACACACACACACACTAAAATAACCGATCTACAATGAGAGTACAAATAATTAAAAGTAAATAAAGTGAGTACAAATACTTAAAAGTGCTTAAAATGAGTTTTAAAACAATTTGTAAAAAATACTGATTTAAGTAACAGTACTTAAAAGTTACTAAACTGAGTACAAATACTTAAAAGTAACAAACTGGAGTATAAATAATTGTAATCAACTATATGGACTAAAAATATGTAAAAGTAATTAAAGTAAGTAAAAAGTAACAAATGTAAGTATAACAACTTAAAAGTGTGAACTTAACAACATTCTGTTTATGTCTGTTGGTTGTGAGTAAACCAAGTTGCAATGATCCCTTGTTGCTCCTAAAGAGTTCCAAGTCCACAAACTGATGTTGATTATGTAGTCCACACATTTTAGAAGTAAAGTTAATCTAGTTCATTCCTTTTAAATAATACATTCTGGATAATGTGTCAAATACACAGTGTGCCTTAATTGCTGTGGCTAAGAACCTAGACATGAACTGTTTACTCTATAGAGTAATACTGTAGTTAACATACACACAATAGTAAAACATTAAACAATTGAACACTTGAATGATTACTACTATACTGTGACTACTTCTAAACTATAACAGCGGACCCTATATACACTCACAATGGACTATTTATGTAGGCTGTGTATTTTGACTTGTTTGTAATAAACATGTAAAGTCAAGATGCAGTTTGCAAAGTGTTTGTTTACTGTGTTTCTGGCAATTTAATGTAATCACATGGAATTACATACGTTTTCCATATTGAACATAATGTGTTTTGCCAAATACATTAAGATGCCGTTATGTTATGTTATGTTATGTTATGCCGTTATACAATATACAATATACAAAATATAGCAAGCAATTGTTCCTTCATCAAATCAGGTTTTATTGTTCTGAAGGAATTCGGGACAATCATAACATGTACAATTGAGGTTTCTATAGGAACTTTAATGGCCTATATATTTCAATGTTTCTCAATGTGGTTTTAACATTTACTTTAAAAATGCGAGACAGTTTGAGGTGAACTATGTATGGTAACTTCATCAATCATGTGTTATTCTCTAGTAGCCCACCACCACTAGGGTTTAGACCTGCAATGTCTGTTACGTGAGAGACACAGTTGTACAGTCTTACACATAATGTAAGGACTGTACAACAATAACAGTAACATTAGTTCTGTAGAGAATCAGACCAGACTAAAGACTAAAGGAGAAGGTATCTACTCAAGTGAAATAAATTGAGGTAAAAATGACAGAACTGACAAAACTCATTCAGCATGAAGCTCTCAGATGGCTGCCCTTCCTTGATTTCCCCTAAATAGTCCATATATACGTAACTTTAACATTCCAAAATGTTCTTCTGGAAACAAAATATGACCATGTTAATCCACAAAAGCCTGTTATTTGGGGTCAAATTATTCCTGTCAGTTGTTCACACACCAGGGCCACCTGGTGAGACAGTGACACATCATGTAATCAATGACCACATTTGCATGGATATAGGTCATTTTCTAAAGACAGCTAAGCATCATTCATAAGACAAAAGGAATGTTGCAGTTCAGGTGTGAAGTGGGTGAGGGAGATATTTCTAAAGACCTTGTAATTCTAAGGAACATAAGGTGTTTGCCAAATAAATGAAGATGCAGTGATGTACAATGAAGACTATGAACAAAATATAGTAAGCAGTTATTCCTTGACAACACCAGGTTGTATTGTTCTGAAGGAATTTGGAGCAATCGTGCTAAACAGGAACTTGAATGGCCTTTCTATCTTAATGGCTCTGCTTGAATAGCAAAATTGAGATGAGAGAGACTCATCGATACAAGGACACGACTAGAGTTGTTTATTGTAAATGTAAACTAGTAAGGGGGGATGACACTTTTTTATTTTGAAAATAATAGAACATTGTACATCCCATCTTAAGACCTGACTCTAATGAGAGAATTATTTCATATTCACTCATATATTCATTCAAGAATGAATACAACATTGTTGAAGTCTGATGATACTGATTGTATGTTTACTGTACATGCATTCAATAACACATGCATGTATAAATACAGGGTTTCATATTCATATATTTGATATTAATCTTATAGGAATTAAGACACATTTGAATTGCATGAAGATTACAAATCAATTCATCAACAAATGGATGCTCTTGGTTCTCTTGTAACAGAAAGTCAACAGTTTCTAGAAGGTTGCATGGATGGAGCGTGTCTGGGGGAAGAGGGAGGGGCATGTAGAAGTATGTTGGGTTGTGATTGGTGGAGAGATGGTTGTATTGTTCTCTTTGTCCAATCATTCAAAGCCGTTACTGGCTCCACCCCAGGCTCTCTAGTATAAGAAGAGTGTGAAGTTGTAATGTATCCACAACTCCTCCAGGATATCAATCATTTCTGATCAGATCTGACTGTGGACACCAGAATTCAGTTGAAGATGAACTCTCTCAACCCAAACAGAGACAGTTCTGCTGAACAGGAGGGACCCAAAGAAAATGGTATGTTACTTTCTCTACCTCCTTTCTAGTTTTGATTTCCCAGCTCTGTCAGGAGTTTTATTACTTTAGTTTTCAAGTTTTAAATGAAGCAGTCTCACTACTTGTCTCAATCTTGGTGTCTCAAACTTATACTTATAATATACTGTGTTTCATTTTAAGTTGACCTGTAGCTTTGCTGTAGATTATTTATCTGTATCGCTGCTTTATCTCCTTTACTTTACTATTTCATAATTAAAAAAATGTTTTCAAATATTTATTATCTTTATCTTGTTATAACGACCATTCAATCATTCCAGTCACTGGGTTCTTGGGGGTGTGTGCAATATGATGACTATAGCCTGTACTTGTTTGATATATTACAATAGTTGTCAGTGTGTTAACTTCCACTTTTCTGGGGAGCAGCTTCATGTAATTAAGTTGTACATTTGTACTCGATTCCCACATATGAACCACATATTTTGTATTTTTGTCTTCTGCAATCCAGTGATGAATCATCAGCCTGGCTTCCCTGTGCTACCAGCAGTGAAAGAACAAAGAATCTTGGTTAAACCAAAACGGCACTGCTGTGACCAGTGTGGGCAACACTTCTCTAGAATGGCCCACCTTAAAACTCACCAGAGAATTCACACTGGAGAGAAACCCTATGGATGTGATCAGTGTGGACAACACTTCTCTGTGATGTCCAACCTTAAAAAACACCAGATAATTCACACTGGAGAGAAACCCTTTGGATGTGACCAGTGTGGACAACACTTCTCTCAAATGGCCCACCTTAAAATACACCAGCGAATTCACACTGGAGAGAAACCCTATGGATGTGACCAGTGTGGACAACACTTTTCTCAAATGTCCGACCTTAAAAAACACCAGAGAATTCACACTGGAGAGAAACCCTATGGATGTGACCAGTGTGGACAACACTTCTCTCATACATCCAGCCTTAAAAATCACCAGATAATTCACAATGGAGAAAAACCCTATGGATGTGATCAGTGTGGAAAAAACTTCTCTGTGATGTCCACCCTTAAAACGCACCAGAGAATTCACACTGGAGAGAAACCTTATGGATGTGGTCAGTGTGGACAACACTTCTCTCAAATGTCCACCCTTAAAAATCACCAGAGAATTCACACTGGAGAAAAACCCTATGGATGTGACCAGTGTGGACAACACTTCTCTACAATGTCCAGCCTTGAAAGACATCAGAGAATTCACACTGGAGAGAAACCCTATGGATGTGATCAGTGTGGACAACACTTCTCTCTAATGTCCAGCCTTAAAAATCACCAGAGAATTCACACTGGAGAGAAACCATATGGATGTGACCACTGTGGGCAACACTTCTCTCGCATGTCAAGCCTTAAAACACACCATAGAATTCACACTGGATAGAAACCCTAAGGATGTGACCAGTGTAGACAACACTTCTCTAGAATTGCCCACCGTAAAAACTCACCAGAGAATTCACACTGGACAGAAACCCTATGGATGTGATCAGTGTGGACAACACTTCTCTGTGATGTCCAACCTTAAAAAACACCAGAGAATTCACACTGGAGAGAACCCCCTATGGATTTGATCATTCGTGTTCAATTTTGTTTAATAATTTACTATTGTGTGTAGCTTAACTACAGTATTACTCTATAGAGTAAACAGTTCACGGTCAGGTTCTTGGCCACATCAATTAAGGCACACTGTGTATTTGACACATTATCCAGAATGTATTATTTAAAAGTAATGAACTAGACTAACTTTACTTATAAAATGTGTGGACTACATAATCAACATCAGTTTGTGGACTTGGAACTCTTTAGGAGCAACGAGGGATCACTGCAACTTGGTTTACTCACAACCAACATACATAAACAATCATAACATGTACAATTGAGGTTTCTATTGGAACTTTAATGGCCTATATATTTCAATGGTTCTCAATGTGGTTTAAAATGTACTTTTAAAATGCGAGATAGTTTGAGGTGAACTATGTATGGTAACTTCAGCAATCATGTGTTATTCTCTAGTAGCCCACCACCACTAGGGTTTAGACCTGCAATGTCTGTTATGTGAGAGACAAGGTTGTACAGTCTTACACATAATGTAAGGACTGTACAACAATAACAATAACATTAGTTCTGTAGAGAATCAGACCAGACTAAAGACTAAAAGAGAAGGTAGCTACTCAAGTGAAATAAATTGAGGTAATAATGACAGAACTGACAAAACTCATTGAGCATGAAGCTCTCAGATGGCTGCCCTTCCTTGATTTCCCCTAAATAGTCCATATATACACATGTGTAACTTTAACATTCCAAAATGTTCTTCTGGAAACAAAATATGACCATGTTAATCCACAAAAGCCTGTTATTTGGGGTCAAATTATTCCTGTCAGTTGTTCACACACCAGGGCCACCTGGTGAGACAGTGACACATCATGTAATCAATGACCACATTTGCATGGATATAGGTCATTTTCTAAAGACAGCTAAGCATCATTCACAAGACAAAAGGAATGTTGCAGTTCAGGTGTGAAGTGGGTGAGGGAGATATTTCTAAAGACCTTGTAATTCTAGGGAACATAAGATGTTTGCCAAATAAATGAAGATGCAGTGATGTACAATGAAGACTATGAACAGAATATAGTAAGCAGTTATTCCTTGACAACACCAGGTTGTATTGTTCTGAAGGAATTTGGAGCAATCGTGCTAAATAGGAACTTGAATGGCCTTTCTATCTTAATGGCTCTGCTTGAATAGCAAAATTGAGATGAGAGAGACTCATCGATACAAGGACATGACTAGAGTTGTTTATTGTAAATGTAAATGAAAGCAGGACATGAGAAATGGTTTGTAGTGATACAGAAAAATGTGAAATTACGGGTACATTTTACCTTTCATATCAGAGATAGTTTGAGGTGAACTCTTTATGTAATGTGTGTGTTAACTTAATTCATCAAATTACATCCACAAAGCAGCCCACCACCACCACCACCACCAGGGTTTAGAACATAGAACAAACTTAAATATACTTTGATGGAAATAACTTTGAAAGAAAAAAGCAAATGTGACAACCTTGACAATAAATCATCTAAATTGGTCAGCTGTTGCACATTGACCTCTCACCATGACACAAGGGTTAATAAGCAGAACATTGTACATACAATCTTAAGACCTGACTCTGATTAGAGTATTATTTCATATCTTCATATTCATTCATGAGTGAATACAACATTGTTGAAGTCTGAAGATACTGATTGTCTGTTTACTGTGCATGCATTTAATAATAGTCATTTTTATAAATACAGGGTGTCATATTCATATATTTTCTCTTATAGGAATTAAGACATATTGGAATTGCATGAAGATTACAAATTAATTCATCCACAAATGGATGCTCTTGGTTCTCTTGTAACATAAAGTCAACAGTTTCTAGAAGGTTGCATGGATGGAGCATGTCTGGGGGAGGAGCATATAGAAGTATGTTAGGTTGTGATTGGTGGAGAGATGGTTGTATTGTTCTCTTTGTCCAATCATTCAAAGCAGTTACTGGCTCCACCCCCAGGCTCTCTAGTATAAGAAGAGTGTGTAGTTGTAATTCATCCACAACTCCTCCAGGATATCAGTAATTTCTGATCATATCTGACTGTGGACTCCAGAATTTAGTGGAAGATGAACTCTCTCAACCCAACCAGGGACAGTTTTGCTGAACAGGAGGGACCCAAAGAAAATGCTATGTTACTTTATCTACCTCATTTCTACTTTTAATGTCCCTGCTCTGTCATACAAATGTTTTATTACTTTACTTTTCAACTTTTAAATTAAGCAGTCTCAATACTTGTCTCAATCTTATATGTTGCGCTTAGCTGTTGATTATGTATCTTTATATGTCCAGCCCTATCTTTAATGTCCAGCCTTGAAAGACACAAGAGAATTCACACTGGAGAGAAACCCTATGGATGTGATCAGTGTGGACAACACTTCTCTACAATGGCCAACCTTAAAAGACACCAGGGAATTCACAATGGAGAGCAATTCTAATTTGGTCAATGTGGAATTAATTTTACTCAGTTAAGCAGCCTAAATTGTAATGCACACACACACATCAATGAAAACATATTATGAACAGTTTGACAATTATTTTATTACAAATGATCACAAACATGAAACATGTTGAACCATTATTGTTCCTTTAAGCAGTTATTGAGTCTGCTGAGCTGTTATAAACCTATTAAATGTATATTAGCATTGTCGTTATAGACATTTGGACACTAGTGTATTAACACTGTGCGCGAGAATGCTACTCACACCAAAGTCCTTGTAGTGGTGGCCCACAGCAGAATAAACAAAATAGTGGTCTTCAAGAGACAAGAAGGTGGCCGCACACAGTGGTAGCCAAAGTGACAATATTATGGGACACAAAAAAAAAAAGGTTTCTGTACTCTGTCTCTTGAAGACCACTATTTAATAATGTGTTAACATACATTGTAGTGCATGTGATTTGCAATGTAATGATTAGAAAAGCACAGGTAAGGTGGTGTCTGGTGTTGAAGCCAGTTAGTACAAATTTCTTTGTATGCCTTCTGACTTCTTTTATATTCCTGATTGCTGCTATAGATACCATACATGTCTTAAATAGGTTTAGCATACCTGCTTTGGTAACTTTACTTATTGGCTATTGTTTCCTTATATAATGGTATTATGGTTTAACTTCATTTCACCTAGTTGTTATATTGCATTGTGTTATCACTGTCTTTGCTGAACATGTCCCATCAATATTTCACGTATTGTACTATGTGAGTGACAAATAAACCCTTCTTAATTGATTCTAGATTCCCCCCCCCCTACTTTGTATGAATAATGTTCAAGGTAATAATGATAAATCACAGTAAGTTGGTGTTCAAGAGAATTCACACTGGAGGGAAATCCTAATTTGGTCAACACTGAATGAATTTTACTCAGTTAAGCAGTCTAAAAAGTAATGCATGTACACATCAGTGCAAATTCATTGTGAACAGTGTGACAAGTGTTTCATTAGAAAGGATCAGAAAAATGCAACATGATGACCCATTGTTGTTCTTTTAAGGAGTTGTTTATTAAGTCGGCTGAGCTGTTATGAACCTATTACATGTATATTAGCATTGTCGCTATAGATGTTTTGGACACTAGTGTGTTAATACTGTGCATGAGAATGCTACTCACACCAAAGTCCTCGTAGTGGTGGCCCACGGCAGAATAAACTAAATAGTGGTCTTCAAGAGGCGACCACACTGTGGTATCCAAAGTGCCAATATGATAGGACACAAAAAACGAAGGTTTCTGTACTCTGTCCATACCTGTCTTCATGGTATGTTTAACTTCATTACACCTAGTTGTTATATTGCATTGTTGTGTTATCACTGTCTTTGCTGAACAAATAAACCTTACTTTATTATTTTTGTCCTCCTTCTTTCTTGAATTAAGAATGTCCTGCTGCCATTTACATATTACGTACAATTAACAATTTCATATATTTTGACCATTACATTGGGAACAACACGCCGTCTTATTTGTTGTATACAGAGTGTTGGATGTACTAAGGAGATACAACAAAGTGGCGACGAGGATTTGTTGATACCTGCGTTTGTCTTGCACTCAGCTTGACTGGATATAAGTTGTAAAAAAAAAAATCACACCCTGTGTGAAGTGGGCGGTGTCTTGCTAGCACATGTACAAAAGATAAATACATTTATTGAAACACTCTTTATGATGGACGAAACCATAACTTGAAAAAAAAGTTATGGTTCCTTATATAGGGCTATGCACATGTGTCATGTGACACTGGCCAATCACAGTCCTGAATAGACTGTGATTGGCCAATCACAGCGCAGGATAATTGTACAAATTTCCTGGGCCCAGATCACAGTGCAGGAAAATGTACATTTTTCCAAATCTCACTTATAGGGGCGGTTTCACCGCCCAAAAAACGACAGAAGGACAAGTGGCTGTGGGAAGCATACTAGTGCTGTTGTTAGTACAATCAAACGGACTGTGAAGTCTGAGTGGATAAAATGACAGCGATGATTGGAAGCATTGGTCCTTTTGATGAAGGTACTGAACAGTGGAGCTCTTATACAGAACTTTTTGAGTATTTTGCAGAGTCAAACAGCGTTGAAGATGCTAAGCTGGTGCCGACGTTTTTAACTGTAATGGGACCAAAAGCATTAGATTTGTCTTGTTCAGCCTGACAAGCCTGGATCCAAAAGTTATGACGTGATAAAGGCCACCTTAGCAGTCCATTATTCCCCTAAGCCCATGGTGATTGCTGAACGTTTTCATTTCCATTAAAGAAATCAAGAGGAGAGGGAGTCTGTCACAATGTTTGTTGCTGGTCTAAAAAGACTATCCGAACACTGTGAATTCAATGCGGTGCTTAATGACACCATCAGACACAGGCTTGTGTTCGGGCTGAGGAGTGAAGCTACACAGAAACGCTTGTTAACTGAAAATGGTCTTACACTGGAGAAGGCTGTTGAAATTAGTGTATCCATGGAATTAGCTGCCATGGAGGCTCACCAGCTCAGCGGTGCAAGTGGAACACTGCACAAGGTCTCCACAGAAGACAAGGGAGCTCAGAGCAGATGCTATCGGTGTGACAGAGTGGGTCACCTTGCCACAGAGTGTTGGAGTAAGGACGTCAATTGCAGGAAATGTGGGGGAAAATGGCACATTGAACGTGCTTGTAAGAGCAAGGGAGCTGACAAGACCCCCAAAAACAATAAGAGGCCAAAGCACAGGTTCAAAAAGGGATCAGTCTGTGCATAATGTGTAACACAGCTTCACCACAGCTGAGAGCAGTGGCTCATCTGATGAGGCAAGTGTGTATGTATGTACTGTCAGTTACTGGGGGCCCAGATGGATACTGGGTTTCTCCACTGCTGGATGGGCGACCAGTGCTCATGGAAATGCGCACAATACATTCTGGATACATCTGTGACCAAGTACAGTGGTTTGAGACACAAGTAGCCATGGAAAATATTTGAAGAAGATTATGCTCATTAAAATCTTGTTAAACTATAATAGTCCAAACTGAAAAAATCCCTTCTAAAGAATTAGCATCCCTCAGCTCCTAGTATGGGGGTGAACAATGGGTAATTTATTCAATCCCTAGCAACTCCTCTAATCACCCCCCCTCATTGATACCTATCAGTCAGCTGTCAACTCTATAGAAACTTGATGAAACACAATTAAAATGTTGCCCACAGCTTATACACTCTTGGAGTTACACACCTCTTAATAGTCCATATGGTTTATTTGAGAACTACTGGCCTATACTAGAACATTTAACTTTGAGCATGGAGCTCTCAGATTGTACAAGGTGAAATAGTTTGAGTTTAACTATTTATGTAATGTGTTTATGGTAACTTAATTAATCAAATTACATTCACAAAGCAGCCCACCACCACCAGGGTTTAGAACATGAAAAATACAACATTGTTGAAGTCTGAAGATACTGATTGTCTGTTTACTGTACACGCATATATTATGAATGTATATATACATATTCATATATTTAATATGAATCTTATAGGAATTAAGACATATTTGAAATGCATGAAGATTACAAATCAATTCATCCACAAATGGATGCTCTTGGTTCTCTTGTAACAGAAAATCAACAGTTTCTAGAAGGTTGCATGGATGGAGCATGTGTGGGGGAGGAGGGAGGGGCATGTAGAAGTATGTTAAGTTGTGATTGGTGGAGAGATGGTCGTATTGTTCTCTTTGTCCAATCATTCAAAGCTGTTACTGGCTCTTTAGTATAAGAAGAGTGTGTAGTTGTAATTTATCCACAACTCCTCCAGGATATCAGTAATTTCTGATCAGATCTGACTGTGGACACCAGAATTCAGTTGAAGATGAACTCTCTCAACCCAACCAGAGACAGTTCTGCTGAACAGGAGGGACCCAAACAAAATGGTATGTTACTTTCTCTACCTCCTTTCTAGTTTTGATTTCCCGGCTCTGTTGGGAAAATGTTTTATTACTTTAGTTTTCAAGTTTTAAATGAAGCAGTCTCACTACTTGTCTCAAACTTATACTTATAATATACTGTCTTTATTGCTGCTTTGTCTCCTTTACTTTACTATTTAATAATTAATACCATTCGACCATTCATTCATTCCAGTCACTGGGTTCTTGGGGGTGTGTGCAATATGATGACTGTAGCTAGTACTTGTTTGATATATTACAATAGTTGTCTGTTTGTTAACTTCCAATTTTCTGGGGAGCAGCTCAATGTAATTAAGTTGTACATTTGTGCTTGATTCCCACCTATGAACCACAGCTTTTGTCTTTCTGCAATCCAGTGATGAATCATCAGTCTGGCTTCCCTATGCTACCAGCAGTGAATGAACAAAGAATCTTGGTTAAACCGAAACAACACTGCTGTGATCAGTGTGGAAAACACTTCTCTACAATGGCCCATCTTAAAATACACCAGAGAATTCACACTGGAGAGAAACCCTATAGCTGTGACCAGTGTGGACAAAACTTTTCTCAAATGGCCAACCTTAAAAGACACCAGGGAATTCACAATGGAGAGAAATCCTAATTTGGTCAATGTGGAATTAATTTTACTCAGTTAAGCAGCCTAAATTGTAACACACATCAATGAAAACATATTATGAACAGTGTGACAATTATTTTATTAGAAAGGATCACAAACATGAAACATGATGAACCATTGTTGTTCCATTAAGCAGTTATTTAGTCTGCTGAGCTGTTATGAACCTATTAAATGTATATTAGCATTGTCGTTATAGACGTTTGGACACTAGTGTGTTAACACTGTGCACGACCACTGCAGAATAAACGAACTAGTGGTCTTCAAGAGACAAGAAGGTGGCCGCACACAGTGGTATCCAAAGTGACAATATTATGGGACACAAATAAACAAAGGTTTCTGTACTCTGTCTCTTGAAGACCACTATTTAATAATGTGTTAACATACATTGTAGTGCATGTGTTTCAATGTAATGATTAGAAAAGCACAGGTAAGGTGGTGTCTGGTGTTGAAGCCAGTTAGTACAAATTGCTTTATATATGTATGCCCTCTGACTTCTTTTATATTCCTGATTGCTGCTATAGATACCATACATACCTGCTTTTGTAACTTTACTTATTGGCTATTGTTTCCTTATATAATGGTATTATGGTTTAACTTCATTTCACCTAGTTGTTATATTGCATTGTGTTATCACTGTCTTTGCTGAACATGTCCCATCAATATTTCACGTATTGTAAGTGAGTGACAAATAAACCCTTCTTAATTGATTCTTAACTTTTTTTAACCAAAAGTTATGACGTGATAAAGGCCACCTTATAGTCCATTATTCCCCTAAGCCCATGGTGATTGCTGAACGTTTTCGTTTCCATAAAAGACATCAAGAGGAGAGGAAGTCTGTCACAATGTTTGTTGCTGCGCTAAAAAGACTATCTGAACACTGTGAATTCAATGCGGTGCTTAATGACACCATCAGAGACAGTCTTGTGTGCGGGCTGAGGAGTGAAGCTACAGAGAAACGCTTGTTAACTGAAAATGGTCTTACACTGGAGAAGGCTGTTGAAATTAGAGTATCCATGGATTTAGCTGCCATGGAGGCTCACCAGCTCAGCGGTGCAAGTGGAACACTGCACAAGGTCTCCACAGAAGACAAGGGAACTCAGAGCAGATGCTATCGGTGTGACAGAGTGGGTCACCTCGCCACAGAGTGTTGGAGTAAGGACGTCAATTGCAGGAAATGTGGGGAAAAATGGCACATTGAACGTGCTTGTAAGAGCAAGGGAGCTGACAAGACCCCCAAAAACAATGAGAGGCCAAAGCACAGGTTCAAAAATAATAATAATAATAATAATAAACTTTATTTGTATAGCACCTTTCATGACATGAAATGCAGCTCAAAGTGCTTTACATAGCAAGAATACAATTACAGTTAGAACCAATTTAACAATAAAGCAAACAAAAATAAAATAAAATAAAATAAAATAAAAGCAAAGGCAAAAGCAAAGGCATAGAACAACATTAAAATAGGAAATACAGTGAGGAATTAAAAATCAACCAAAGAATCAGCTAAAAGCAAGAGTGAAGTAATAGGTCTTGAGCTGTGCTTTAAAGCTATCGACAGAGGCTGCCTGTCTTAAGTGTAATGGGAGTTTATTCCACACTGTCGGTCCGTAAAAGCAGAATGCTGCTTCACCGTATTTGTTATATGTCATTGTAGGCACCTCGAGCAGGTCAGCACTTGAAGACCTGAGGGCCCGGTTTGGAACATATCTCTCTAGGCAGTCAGAGAGGTAGGAGGGTGCCAGACCATTTAGAGCTTTATAAACTAATAAAAGAATTTTAATCCTAAAAACAACCGGGAGCCAGTGTAGTGAAGCTAGAACTGGAGTGATATGTTCTCTCATCCTGGTTTTAGTTCAAATTCTGGCTGCCGCATTTTGAACAAGTTGTAATCTGTCAGTTGTTTTCTTTGGCAGGCCAGAGTAGAGTGCGTTGCAGTAATCAAGCCGAGAGAAAACAAAAGCGTGGATCAGCGTTTTTGCATCGTCTAACGACAGATAGTCTCTAATTCGCGCAATATTTCTAAGATGAAAGAAAGCAATCTTGGTGACATGATTAATGTGTGTATTGAAATTCAATTCAGAATCGATAATCACCCCCAGGTTCTTTACTGTGGTGTTACTTTCTACAGCCAGGTTACCAAGTCTACTTGTTATTGATTCTCTCTGCTCACTGGAACCAATTATGAGAACTTCTGTTTTATCCTCATTTAGCTTAAGAAAGTTCTCACTCATCCAGCATTTTATACTGGACAGACAGGTCAACAATGGGTCTAGAGCGCAGGGGTCGTCTGGAGCTACTGAAAGATACAGCTGGGTATCATCAGCATAGAAATGGAAGTTCACTCCGTGATCGGCGATGAGTTCTCCCAGCGGTAGTATATACAGGGAGAACAATAAGGGACCCAGAATTGAGCAAGATGATGATGTCGTGTATGTATGTACTGTCAGTTACTGGGGGCCCAGGTGGATACTGGGTTTCTCCACTGCTGGATGGGCGACCAGTGCGCATGGAAATGCGCACAATACATTCTGGATACATCTGTGACCAAGTACAGTGGTTTGAGACACAAGTAGCCATGGAAAATAGTTGAAGAAGATATGCTCATTTAAATCTTGTTAAACTATAATAATCCAAACTGAGAAAATCCCTTCTAAAGAATTAGCACCCCTCAGCTCCTAGTAATGGGGGTGAACAATGGGTAATGTATTCAATCCCTAGCAACTCCTCTAATCACCCCCCCCCCCCTCCATTGACACCTATCAGTCAGCTGTAAACTATAAAAACTTGATGAAACACAATTAAAATGTTGCCCACAGCTTATACACTCTTGGAGTTACACACCTCTTAAAAGACGACTTCGCCGATTTTCAACCTATCTTCATATAATTGGTCCTCACTAATACTCATGATAAAATGGTACCTACTTTCTACTTGGTTTGTGTCTCATAGGAGGGCTAAAATAACCACCATCAATCTTAGTCTGCTCCCATTTCCTGCTCCCATTTCCTTCTACCAGATGTCTTTGCCAGAAATGACAGATATACAAGCTCACAGCTAGTGCTGTGAGCTTGTAGTTCTTCTATTTCTGGCCATGTCATGCCAAGTCATTAACAAGTCATTAACTCATAGTTTGTGAGTAATCTATAAATCATCTCTAAGGGATATTTATAACTCCTTCAGTAACTGTTAACAAATATTTAACAAAGAATTATGAACTCATTAACTAGTGGTTTATAAATGTTATATTGACTAGTTATATGGCATGTATAAGACAGTTATAAATCATCTTTTTTTTACAGTTAATAAGTCAGATAACTAATAATCTGTGAGTGATCTATTAGCTATCTTTAAGGCATATTTATACATCCTTAACCAACTACTAATACATATTTAACAAGTCATTGATAACTCATTAACTAATAGTGTTTGAGTAATCTATTAACTATCGATAAGGCATGGTTACACCAATGAGCTGGCCAGATGTATGGAGAATCGGGATGACTGGAAGCAAAGATGGAGGGCTCGTCTGAGGACGACCTAGAGAGACAACTCCTTAACTAGTAGCTGTTAACAAATATTTAACAAGACATTAAAAACTCATTAACTAATGTTTTATAAATTATATATTAACTACTTATAACGAATAATGATTCTACCCATGTTCTGAACTTAACCCTAACAACAGTGTGTTTATGTCTGTTGGTTGTGAGTAAACCAAGTTGCAGCGATCCCTCGTTGCTCCTAAAGAGTTCCAAGTCCACAAACTGATGTTGATTATGTAGTCCATACATTTTAGAAGTAAAGTTAGTCTAGTTCATTACTTTTAAATAATACATTCTGGATAATGTGTCAAATACACAGTGTGCCTTAATTGCTGTGACCAAGAACCTGACCATTGAACTGTTTACTAGAGTAATACTGTAGTTAACATACACACAATAGTAAATGATTAAACAATTGAACACTTGAATGATTACTACTATACTGTGACTACTTCTAAACTATAACAGTGGACCCTATATACACTCACAGTGGACTATTTATGTAGGCTGTGTATTTTGACTTGTTTGTAATAAACATGTAAAGTCAAGATGCAGCTTGAAAAGTGTTTGTTTACTGTGTTTCTGGCAATTTAATGTAATCACATGGAATTACATACATTTTCCTTATATAGAACATGTGTTTTGCCAAATACATTAAGATGCTGTTATGTTCAATGACACACTATAAACACAATATAGCAAGCAATTGTTCCTTCAGCAAATCAGGTTTTATTGTTCTGAAGGAATTCGGAACAATCATAACATGTACAATTGAGGTTTCTATAGGAACTTTAATGGCCTATATATTTCAATGGTTCACAATGTGATTTAAAATGTACTTTTAAAATGCGAGATAGTTTGAGGTGAACTATGTATGGTAACTTCAGCAATCATGTGTTATTCTCTAGTAGCCCACCACCACTAGGGTTTAGACCTGCAATGTCTGTTATGTGAGAGACACAGTTGTACAGTCTTACACATATAGTAAGACTGCACAACAATAACAATAACATTAGTTCTGTAGAGAATCAGACCAGACTAAAGACTAAAAGAGAAGGTAGCTACTCAAGTGAAATAAATTGAGGTAAAAATTACAGAACTGACAAAACTGATTTAACTTTGAGCATGAAGCTCTCAGATGGCTGCCCTTCCTTGATTTCCCCTAAATAGTCCATATATACACATGTGTAACTTTAACATTCCAAAATGTTCTTATGGAAACAAAATATGACCATGTTAATCCACATAAGCCTGTTATTTGGGGTCAAATTATTCCTGTCAGTTGTTCACACACCAGGGCCACCTGGTGAGACAGTGACACATCATGTAATCAATGACCACATTTGCATGGATATAGGTCCTTTTCTAAAGACAGCTAAGCATCATTCACAAGACAAAAGGAATGTTGCAGTTCAGGTGTGAAGTGGGTGAGGGAGATATTTCTAAAGACCTTGTAATTCTAGAGAACATAAGATGTTTGCCAAATAAATGAAGATGTTGTGATGTACAATGAAGACTATGAACAGAATATAGCAAGCAGTTATTCCTTGACAACACCAGGTTGTATTGTTCTGAAGGAATTTGGAGCAATCGTGTTAAACAGGAACTTGAATGGCCTTTCTATCTTAATGGCTCTGCTTGAATAGCAAGATTGAGATGAGAGAGACTCATCGACACAAGGACATGACTAGAGTTGTTTATTGTAAATGAAAGCAGGACATGAGAAGCAGTGATACAGAAAAAGGTGAAATTATGGGTACATTTTACTTTTCATATCAGAGATAGTTTGAGGTGAACTATTTATGTAATGTGTTTATGTTAACTTAATTCATCAAATTACATTCACAAAGCAGCCCACCACCACAACCACCAGGGTTTAGAACATAGAACAAACATAAATATACTTCGATGAAAATAACTTGCAAATGACATGCAAATGTGAACCTTGACAATAAAACATCTAATTTGGTCAGCTGTTGCACCTTGACCTCTCAACATGACACAAGGGTTAATAAGCATAACATTGTACATACCATCTTAAGACCTGATTAGAGACCTGATGAAAAGTATTATTTCATATCTTCATATTAATTAATGAGTGAATACAACATTGTTGAAGTCTGAAGATACTGATTGTCTGTTTATTGTGCATGCATTTAATAATATATTCATTTATAAATACAAGGTGTCATATTCATGTATTTCATATTAATCTTATAGGAATTAAGACATATTGGAATTGCAAGAAGATTACAAATGAATTCATCCACAAATGGATGCTCTTGGTTCTCTTGTAACAGAAAGTCAACCGTTTCTAGAAGGTTGCATGGATGGAGCGTGCCTGGGGGAGGAGCATATAGAAGTATGTTAGGTTGTGATTGGTGGAGAGATGGTTGTATTGTTCTCTTTGTCCAATCATTCAAAGCAGTTACTGGCTCCACCCCAGGCTCTCTAGTATAAGAAGAGTGTGTATTTGTAATTCATCCACAACTCCTCCAGGATATCAATCATTTCTGATCAGATCTGACTGTGGACTCCAGAATTTAGTGGAAGATGAACTCTCTCAACCCAACCAGGGACAGTTCTGCTGAACAGGAGGGACCCAAAGAAAATGGTATGTTACTTTCTCTACATCCTTTCTACTTTTAATGTCCCTGCTCTGTCATACAAATGTTTTATTACTTTACTTTACTTTTTTATATATATATATATATATATATATATATATATATATATATATACTTTTTTATATATATATATATATATATATATATATATATATATATATATATATATATATATATATATATATATATATATAACCATGGTCGGCTGGTGGTTAACTTGTCTGTGGGAGCTTTATTTAATTAAGTTGTACATTTGTACTCTATTCCCACCTCTCAACCATATTTCCTTTGTTTTTCTGCAATTCAGGCTTGAATCATCAGACTGTCTTCCCACTGCTACCAGCAGTGAATGAACAAAGAAGCTTGGCTAAACCAAAAGGACAATGCTGTGATCAGTGTGGACAACGCTTTGGTTGCATGTCCAAACTTAAAATACATCAGAGAATTCACACTGGAGAGAAACCCTATGGATGTGACCAGTGTGGACAACACTTCTCTGATATATCCAACCTTAAAAATCACCAGCGAATTCACACTGGAGAAGAACCCTATGGATGTGATCAGTGTGGACAACACTTCTCTAAAACAGCCCACCTTAAAAGACACCAGAGAATTCACACTGGAGAGAAACCCTATGGATGTGACCAGTGTGGACAACACTTCTCTGACATATCCAACCTTAAAAATCACCAGCGAATTCACACTGGAGAAAAACCCTATGGATGTGATCAGTGTGGGAAACACTTCTCTCAAATGTCCAACCTTAAAATACATAAGAGAATTCACACTGGAGAGAAACCCTATGGATGTGACCAGTGTGGACAACACTTCTCTGATATATCCAGCCTTAAAAATCACCAGCGAATTCACACTGGAGAAAAACCCTATGGATGTGATCAGTGTGGACAACACTTCTCTCAAACAGCCCACCTTAAAAGACACCAGAGATTTCACACTGGAGAGAAACCCTATGGATGTGATCAGTGTGGGCAACACTTCTCTCAAATGGTCGACCTTAAAAGACACCAGAGAATTCAAACTGGAGAGAAACCCTATAGCTGTGACCAGTGTGGACAACACTTCTCTACAATGGCCCATCTTAAAACACACCAGAGAATTCACACTGGAGAGAAATGGCCACCTTATAGTCCATTATTCCCCTAAGCCCATGGTGATTGCTGAACGTTTTCGTTTCCATAAAAGACATCAAGAGGAGAGGAAGTCTGTCACAATGTTTGTTGCTGCGCTAAAAAGACTATCTGAACACTGTGAATTCAATGCGGTGCTTAATGACACCATCAGAGACAGTCTTGTGTGCGGGCTGAGGAGTGAAGCTACAGAGAAACGCTTGTTAACTGAAAATGGTCTTACACTGGAGAAGGCTGTTGAAATTAGAGTATCCATGGATTTAGCTGCCATGGAGGCTCACCAGCTCAGCGGTGCAAGTGGAACACTGCACAAGGTCTCCACAGAAGACAAGGGAACTCAGAGCAGATGCTATCGGTGTGACAGAGTGGGTCACCTCGCCACAGAGTGTTGGAGTAAGGACGTCAATTGCAGGAAATGTGGGGAAAAATGGCACATTGAACGTGCTTGTAAGAGCAAGGGAGCTGACAAGACCCCCAAAAACAATGAGAGGCCAAAGCACAGGTTCAAAAATAATAATAATAATAATAATAAACTTTATTTGTATAGCACCTTTCATGACATGAAATGCAGCTCAAAGTGCTTTACATAGCAAGAATACAATTACAGTTAGAACCAATTTAACAATAAAGCAAACAAAAATAAAATAAAATAAAATAAAATAAAAGCAAAGGCAAAAGCAAAGGCATAGAACAACATTAAAATAGGAAATACAGTGAGGAATTAAAAATCAACCAAAGAATCAGCTAAAAGCAAGAGTGAAGTAATAGGTCTTGAGCTGTGCTTTAAAGCTATCGACAGAGGCTGCCTGTCTTAAGTGTAATGGGAGTTTATTCCACACTGTCGGTCCGTAAAAGCAGAATGCTGCTTCACCGTATTTGTTATATGTCATTGTAGGCACCTCGAGCAGGTCAGCACTTGAAGACCTGAGGGCCCGGTTTGGAACATATCTCTCTAGGCAGTCAGAGAGGTAGGAGGGTGCCAGACCATTTAGAGCTTTATAAACTAATAAAAGAATTTTAATCCTAAAAACAACCGGGAGCCAGTGTAGTGAAGCTAGAACTGGAGTGATATGTTCTCTCATCCTGGTTTTAGTTCAAATTCTGGCTGCCGCATTTTGAACAAGTTGTAATCTGTCAGTTGTTTTCTTTGGCAGGCCAGAGTAGAGTGCGTTGCAGTAATCAAGCCGAGAGAAAACAAAAGCGTGGATCAGCGTTTTTGCATCGTCTAACGACAGATAGTCTCTAATTCGCGCAATATTTCTAAGATGAAAGAAAGCAATCTTGGTGACATGATTAATGTGTGTATTGAAATTCAATTCAGAATCGATAATCACCCCCAGGTTCTTTACTGTGGTGTTACTTTCTACAGCCAGGTTACCAAGTCTACTTGTTATCGATTCTCTCTGCTCACTGGAACCAATTATGAGAACTTCTGTTTTATCCTCATTTAGCTTAAGAAAGTTCTCACTCATCCAGCATTTTATACTGGACAGACAGGTCAACAATGGGTCTAGAGCGCAGGGGTCGTCTGGAGCTACTGAAAGA
This sequence comes from Gymnoscopelus braueri, assembly GCF_963280865.1. Taxonomy (NCBI): domain Eukaryota; kingdom Metazoa; phylum Chordata; class Actinopteri; order Myctophiformes; family Myctophidae; genus Gymnoscopelus; species Gymnoscopelus braueri. The sequence goes on along the minus strand of NC_137623.1, from coordinate 14,346,269 downwards.
TACAGCTGGGTATCATCAGCATAGAAATGGAAGTTCACTCCGTGATCGGCGATGAGTTCTCCCAGCGGTAGTATATACAGGGAGAACAATAAGGGACCCAGAATTGAGCAAGATGATGATGTCGTGTATGTATGTACTGTCAGTTACTGGGGGCCCAGGTGGATACTGGGTTTCTCCACTGCTGGATGGGCGACCAGTGCGCATGGAAATGCGCACAATACATTCTGGATACATCTGTGACCAAGTACAGTGGTTTGAGACACAAGTAGCCATGGAAAATAGTTGAAGAAGATATGCTCATTTAAATCTTGTTAAACTATAATAATCCAAACTGAGAAAATCCCTTCTAAAGAATTAGCACCCCTCAGCTCCTAGTAATGGGGGTGAACAATGGGTAATGTATTCAATCCCTAGCAACTCCTCTAATCACCCCCCCCCCTCCATTGACACCTATCAGTCAGCTGTAAACTATAAAAACTTGATGAAACACAATTAAAATGTTGCCCACAGCTTATACACTCTTGGAGTTACACACCTCTTAAAGGACGACTTCGCCGATTTTCAACCTATCTTCATATAATTGGTCCTCACTAATACTCATGATAAAATGGTACCTACTTTCTACTTGGTTTGTGTCTCATAGGAGGGCTAAAATAACCACCATCAATCTTAGTCTGCTCCCATTTCCTGCTCCCATTTCCTTCTACCAGATGTCTTTGCCAGAAATGACAGATATACAAGCTCACAGCTAGTGCTGTGAGCTTGTAGTTCTTCTATTTCTGGCCATGTCATGCCAAGTCATTAACAAGTCATTAACTCATAGTTTGTGAGTAATCTATAAATCATCTCTAAGGGATATTTATAACTCCTTCAGTAACTGTTAACAAATATTTAACAAAGAATTATTAACTCATTAACTAGTGGTTTATAAATGTTATATTGACTAGTTATATGGCATGTATAAGACAGTTATAAATCATCTTTTTTTTACAGTTAATAAGTCAGATAACTAATAATCTGTGAGTGATCTATTAGCTATCTTTAAGGCATATTTATACATCCTTAACCAACTACTAATACATATTTAACAAGTCATTGATAACTCATTAACTAATAGTGTTTGAGTAATCTATTAACTATCGATAAGGCATGGTTACACCAATGAGCTGGCCAGATGTATGGAGAATCGGGATGACTGGAAGCAAAGATGGAGGGCTCGTCTGAGGACGACCTAGAGAGACAACTCCTTAACTAGTAGCTGTTAACAAATATTTAACAAGACATTAAAAACTCATTAACTAATGTTTTATAAATTATATATTAACTACTTATAACGAATAATGATTCTACCCATGTTCTGAACTTAACCCTAACAACAGTGTGTTTATGTCTGTTGGTTGTGAGTAAACCAAGTTGCAGCGATCCCTCGTTGCTCCTAAAGAGTTCCAAGTCCACAAACTGATGTTGATTATGTAGTCCATACATTTTAGAAGTAAAGTTAGTCTAGTTCATTACTTTTAAATAATACATTCTGGATAATGTGTCAAATACACAGTGTGCCTTAATTGCTGTGACCAAGAACCTGACCATTGAACTGTTTACTAGAGTAATACTGTAGTTAACATACACACAATAGTAAATGATTAAACAATTGAACACTTGAATGATTACTACTATACTGTGACTACTTCTAAACTATAACAGTGGACCCTATATACACTCACAGTGGACTATTTATGTAGGCTGTGTATTTTGACTTGTTTGTAATAAACATGTAAAGTCAAGATGCAGCTTGAAAAGTGTTTGTTTACTGTGTTTCTGGCAATTTAATGTAATCACATGGAATTACATACATTTTCCTTATATAGAACATGTGTTTTGCCAAATACATTAAGATGCTGTTATGTTCAATGACACACTATAAACACAATATAGCAAGCAATTGTTCCTTCAGCAAATCAGGTTTTATTGTTCTGAAGGAATTCGGAACAATCATAACATGTACAATTGAGGTTTCTATAGGAACTTTAATGGCCTATATATTTCAATGGTTCACAATGTGATTTAAAATGTACTTTTAAAATGCGAGATAGTTTGAGGTGAACTATGTATGGTAACTTCAGCAATCATGTGTTATTCTCTAGTAGCCCACCACCACTAGGGTTTAGACCTGCAATGTCTGTTATGTGAGAGACACAGTTGTACAGTCTTACACATATAGTAAGACTGCACAACAATAACAATAACATTAGTTCTGTAGAGAATCAGACCAGACTAAAGACTAAAAGAGAAGGTAGCTACTCAAGTGAAATAAATTGAGGTAAAAATTACAGAACTGACAAAACTGATTTAACTTTGAGCATGAAGCTCTCAGATGGCTGCCCTTCCTTGATTTCCCCTAAATAGTCCATATATACACATGTGTAACTTTAACATTCCAAAATGTTCTTATGGAAACAAAATATGACCATGTTAATCCACATAAGCCTGTTATTTGGGGTCAAATTATTCCTGTCAGTTGTTCACACACCAGGGCCACCTGGTGAGACAGTGACACATCATGTAATCAATGACCACATTTGCATGGATATAGGTCCTTTTCTAAAGACAGCTAAGCATCATTCACAAGACAAAAGGAATGTTGCAGTTCAGGTGTGAAGTGGGTGAGGGAGATATTTCTAAAGACCTTGTAATTCTAGAGAACATAAGATGTTTGCCAAATAAATGAAGATGCTGTGATGTACAATGAAGACTATGAACAGAATATAGCAAGCAGTTATTCCTTGACAACACCAGGTTGTATTGTTCTGAAGGAATTTGGAGCAATCGTGTTAAACAGGAACTTGAATGGCCTTTCTATCTTAATGGCTCTGCTTGAATAGCAAGATTGAGATGAGAGAGACTCATCGACACAAGGACATGACTAGAGTTGTTTATTGTAAATGAAAGCAGGACATGAGAAGCAGTGATACAGAAAAAGGTGAAATTATGGGTACATTTTACTTTTCATATCAGAGATAGTTTGAGGTGAACTATTTATGTAATGTGTTTATGTTAACTTAATTCATCAAATTACATTCACAAAGCAGCCCACCACCACAACCACCAGGGTTTAGAACATAGAACAAACATAAATATACTTCGATGAAAATAACTTGCAAATGACATGCAAATGTGAACCTTGACAATAAAACATCTAATTTGGTCAGCTGTTGCACCTTGACCTCTCAACATGACACAAGGGTTAATAAGCATAACATTGTACATACCATCTTAAGACCTGATTAGAGACCTGATGAAAAGTATTATTTCATATCTTCATATTAATTAATGAGTGAATACAACATTGTTGAAGTCTGAAGATACTGATTGTCTGTTTATTGTGCATGCATTTAATAATATATTCATTTATAAATACAAGGTGTCATATTCATGTATTTCATATTAATCTTATAGGAATTAAGACATATTGGAATTGCAAGAAGATTACAAATGAATTCATCCACAAATGGATGCTCTTGGTTCTCTTGTAACAGAAAGTCAACCGTTTCTAGAAGGTTGCATGGATGGAGCGTGCCTGGGGGAGGAGCATATAGAAGTATGTTAGGTTGTGATTGGTGGAGAGATGGTTGTATTGTTCTCTTTGTCCAATCATTCAAAGCAGTTACTGGCTCCACCCCAGGCTCTCTAGTATAAGAAGAGTGTGTATTTGTAATTCATCCACAACTCCTCCAGGATATCAATCATTTCTGATCAGATCTGACTGTGGACTCCAGAATTTAGTGGAAGATGAACTCTCTCAACCCAACCAGGGACAGTTCTGCTGAACAGGAGGGACCCAAAGAAAATGGTATGTTACTTTCTCTACATCCTTTCTACTTTTAATGTCCCTGCTCTGTCATACAAATGTTTTATTACTTTACTTTACTTTTTTATATATATATATATATATATATATATATATATATATATATATATATATATATATATATATATACTTTTTTATATATATATATATATATATATATATATATATATATATATATATATATATATATATATATATATATATATATATATATATAACCATGGTCGGCTGGTGGTTAACTTGTCTGTGGGAGCTTTATTTAATTAAGTTGTACATTTGTACTCTATTCCCACCTCTCAACCATATTTCCTTTGTTTTTCTGCAATTCAGGCTTGAATCATCAGACTGTCTTCCCACTGCTACCAGCAGTGAATGAACAAAGAAGCTTGGCTAAACCAAAAGGACAATGCTGTGATCAGTGTGGACAACGCTTTGGTTGCATGTCCAAACTTAAAATACATCAGAGAATTCACACTGGAGAGAAACCCTATGGATGTGACCAGTGTGGACAACACTTCTCTGATATATCCAACCTTAAAAATCACCAGCGAATTCACACTGGAGAAGAACCCTATGGATGTGATCAGTGTGGACAACACTTCTCTAAAACAGCCCACCTTAAAAGACACCAGAGAATTCACACTGGAGAGAAACCCTATGGATGTGACCAGTGTGGACAACACTTCTCTGACATATCCAACCTTAAAAATCACCAGCGAATTCACACTGGAGAAAAACCCTATGGATGTGATCAGTGTGGGAAACACTTCTCTCAAATGTCCAACCTTAAAATACATAAGAGAATTCACACTGGAGAGAAACCCTATGGATGTGACCAGTGTGGACAACACTTCTCTGATATATCCAGCCTTAAAAATCACCAGCGAATTCACACTGGAGAAAAACCCTATGGATGTGATCAGTGTGGACAACACTTCTCTCAAACAGCCCACCTTAAAAGACACCAGAGATTTCACACTGGAGAGAAACCCTATGGATGTGATCAGTGTGGGCAACACTTCTCTCAAATGGTCGACCTTAAAAGACACCAGAGAATTCAAACTGGAGAGAAACCCTATAGCTGTGACCAGTGTGGACAACACTTCTCTACAATGGCCAATCTTAAAACACACCAGAGAATTCACACTGGAGAGAAATGGCCACCTTATAGTCCATTATTCCCCTAAGCCCATGGTGATTGCTGAACGTTTTCGTTTCCATAAAAGACATCAAGAGGAGAGGAAGTCTGTCACAATGTTTGTTGCTGCGCTAAAAAGACTATCTGAACACTGTGAATTCAATGCGGTGCTTAATGACACCATCAGAGACAGTCTTGTGTGCGGGCTGAGGAGTGAAGCTACAGAGAAACGCTTGTTAACTGAAAATGGTCTTACACTGGAGAAGGCTGTTGAAATTAGAGTATCCATGGATTTAGCTGCCATGGAGGCTCACCAGCTCAGCGGTGCAAGTGGAACACTGCACAAGGTCTCCACAGAAGACAAGGGAACTCAGAGCAGATGCTATCGGTGTGACAGAGTGGGTCACCTCGCCACAGAGTGTTGGAGTAAGGACGTCAATTGCAGGAAATGTGGGGAAAAATGGCACATTGAACGTGCTTGTAAGAGCAAGGGAGCTGACAAGACCCCCAAAAACAATGAGAGGCCAAAGCACAGGTTCAAAAATAATAATAATAATAATAATAAACTTTATTTGTATAGCACCTTTCATGACATGAAATGCAGCTCAAAGTGCTTTACATAGCAAGAATACAATTACAGTTAGAACCAATTTAACAATAAAGCAAACAAAAATAAAATAAAATAAAATAAAATAAAAGCAAAGGCAAAAGCAAAGGCATAGAACAACATTAAAATAGGAAATACAGTGAGGAATTAAAAATCAACCAAAGAATCAGCTAAAAGCAAGAGTGAAGTAATAGGTCTTGAGCTGTGCTTTAAAGCTATCGACAGAGGCTGCCTGTCTTAAGTGTAATGGGAGTTTATTCCACACTGTCGGTCCGTAAAAGCAGAATGCTGCTTCACCGTATTTGTTATATGTCATTGTAGGCACCTCGAGCAGGTCAGCACTTGAAGACCTGAGGGCCCGGTTTGGAACATATCTCTCTAGGCAGTCAGAGAGGTAGGAGGGTGCCAGACCATTTAGAGCTTTATAAACTAATAAAAGAATTTTAATCCTAAAAACAACCGGGAGCCAGTGTAGTGAAGCTAGAACTGGAGTGATATGTTCTCTCATCCTGGTTTTAGTTCAAATTCTGGCTGCCGCATTTTGAACAAGTTGTAATCTGTCAGTTGTTTTCTTTGGCAGGCCAGAGTAGAGTGCGTTGCAGTAATCAAGCCGAGAGAAAACAAAAGCGTGGATCAGCGTTTTTGCATCGTCTAACGACAGATAGTCTCTAATTCGCGCAATATTTCTAAGATGAAAGAAAGCAATCTTGGTGACATGATTAATGTGTGTATTGAAATTCAATTCAGAATCGATAATCACCCCCAGGTTCTTTACTGTGGTGTTACTTTCTACAGCCAGGTTACCAAGTCTACTTGTTATTGATTCTCTCTGCTCACTGGAACCAATTATGAGAACTTCTGTTTTATCCTCATTTAGCTTAAGAAAGTTCTCACTCATCCAGCATTTTATACTGGACAGACAGGTCAACAATGGGTCTAGAGCGCAGGGGTCGTCTGGAGCTACTGAAAGATACAGCTGGGTATCATCAGCATAGAAATGGAAGTTCACTCCGTGATCGGCGATGAGTTCTCCCAGCGGTAGTATATACAGGGAGAACAATAAGGGACCCAGAATTGAGCAAGATGATGATGTCGTGTATGTATGTACTGTCAGTTACTGGGGGCCCAGGTGGATACTGGGTTTCTCCACTGCTGGATGGGCGACCAGTGCGCATGGAAATGCGCACAATACATTCTGGATACATCTGTGACCAAGTACAGTGGTTTGAGACACAAGTAGCCATGGAAAATAGTTGAAGAAGATATGCTCATTTAAATCTTGTTAAACTATAATAATCCAAACTGAGAAAATCCCTTCTAAAGAATTAGCACCCCTCAGCTCCTAGTAATGGGGGTGAACAATGGGTAATGTATTCAATCCCTAGCAACTCCTCTAATCACCCCCCCCCCTCCATTGACACCTATCAGTCAGCTGTAAACTATAAAAACTTGATGAAACACAATTAAAATGTTGCCCACAGCTTATACACTCTTGGAGTTACACACCTCTTAAAGGACGACTTCGCCGATTTTCAACCTATCTTCATATAATTGGTCCTCACTAATACTCATGATAAAATGGTACCTACTTTCTACTTGGTTTGTGTCTCATAGGAGGGCTAAAATAACCACCATCAATCTTAGTCTGCTCCCATTTCCTGCTCCCATTTCCTTCTACCAGATGTCTTTGCCAGAAATGACAGATATACAAGCTCACAGCTAGTGCTGTGAGCTTGTAGTTCTTCTATTTCTGGCCATGTCATGCCAAGTCATTAACAAGTCATTAACTCATAGTTTGTGAGTAATCTATAAATCATCTCTAAGGGATATTTATAACTCCTTCAGTAACTGTTAACAAATATTTAACAAAGAATTATTAACTCATTAACTAGTGGTTTATAAATGTTATATTGACTAGTTATATGGCATGTATAAGACAGTTATAAATCATCTTTTTTTTACAGTTAATAAGTCAGATAACTAATAATCTGTGAGTGATCTATTAGCTATCTTTAAGGCATATTTATACATCCTTAACCAACTACTAATACATATTTAACAAGTCATTGATAACTCATTAACTAATAGTGTTTGAGTAATCTATTAACTATCGATAAGGCATGGTTACACCAATGAGCTGGCCAGATGTATGGAGAATCGGGATGACTGGAAGCAAAGATGGAGGGCTCGTCTGAGGACGACCTAGAGAGACAACTCCTTAACTAGTAGCTGTTAACAAATATTTAACAAGACATTAAAAACTCATTAACTAATGTTTTATAAATTATATATTAACTACTTATAACGAATAATGATTCTACCCATGTTCTGAACTTAACCCTAACAACAGTGTGTTTATGTCTGTTGGTTGTGAGTAAACCAAGTTGCAGCGATCCCTCGTTGCTCCTAAAGAGTTCCAAGTCCACAAACTGATGTTGATTATGTAGTCCATACATTTTAGAAGTAAAGTTAGTCTAGTTCATTACTTTTAAATAATACATTCTGGATAATGTGTCAAATACACAGTGTGCCTTAATTGCTGTGACCAAGAACCTGACCATTGAACTGTTTACTAGAGTAATACTGTAGTTAACATACACACAATAGTAAATGATTAAACAATTGAACACTTGAATGATTACTACTATACTGTGACTACTTCTAAACTATAACAGTGGACCCTATATACACTCACAGTGGACTATTTATGTAGGCTGTGTATTTTGACTTGTTTGTAATAAACATGTAAAGTCAAGATGCAGCTTGAAAAGTGTTTGTTTACTGTGTTTCTGGCAATTTAATGTAATCACATGGAATTACATACATTTTCCTTATATAGAACATGTGTTTTGCCAAATACATTAAGATGCTGTTATGTTCAATGACACACTATAAACACAATATAGCAAGCAATTGTTCCTTCAGCAAATCAGGTTTTATTGTTCTGAAGGAATTCGGAACAATCATAACATGTACAATTGAGGTTTCTATAGGAACTTTAATGGCCTATATATTTCAATGGTTCACAATGTGATTTAAAATGTACTTTTAAAATGCGAGATAGTTTGAGGTGAACTATGTATGGTAACTTCAGCAATCATGTGTTATTCTCTAGTAGCCCACCACCACTAGGGTTTAGACCTGCAATGTCTGTTATGTGAGAGACACAGTTGTACAGTCTTACACATATAGTAAGACTGCACAACAATAACAATAACATTAGTTCTGTAGAGAATCAGACCAGACTAAAGACTAAAAGAGAAGGTAGCTACTCAAGTGAAATAAATTGAGGTAAAAATTACAGAACTGACAAAACTGATTTAACTTTGAGCATGAAGCTCTCAGATGGCTGCCCTTCCTTGATTTCCCCTAAATAGTCCATATATACACATGTGTAACTTTAACATTCCAAAATGTTCTTATGGAAACAAAATATGACCATGTTAATCCACATAAGCCTGTTATTTGGGGTCAAATTATTCCTGTCAGTTGTTCACACACCAGGGCCACCTGGTGAGACAGTGACACATCATGTAATCAATGACCACATTTGCATGGATATAGGTCCTTTTCTAAAGACAGCTAAGCATCATTCACAAGACAAAAGGAATGTTGCAGTTCAGGTGTGAAGTGGGTGAGGGAGATATTTCTAAAGACCTTGTAATTCTAGAGAACATAAGATGTTTGCCAAATAAATGAAGATGCTGTGATGTACAATGAAGACTATGAACAGAATATAGCAAGCAGTTATTCCTTGACAACACCAGGTTGTATTGTTCTGAAGGAATTTGGAGCAATCGTGTTAAACAGGAACTTGAATGGCCTTTCTATCTTAATGGCTCTGCTTGAATAGCAAGATTGAGATGAGAGAGACTCATCGACACAAGGACATGACTAGAGTTGTTTATTGTAAATGAAAGCAGGACATGAGAAGCAGTGATACAGAAAAAGGTGAAATTATGGGTACATTTTACTTTTCATATCAGAGATAGTTTGAGGTGAACTATTTATGTAATGTGTTTATGTTAACTTAATTCATCAAATTACATTCACAAAGCAGCCCACCACCACAACCACCAGGGTTTAGAACATAGAACAAACATAAATATACTTCGATGAAAATAACTTGCAAATGACATGCAAATGTGAACCTTGACAATAAAACATCTAATTTGGTCAGCTGTTGCACCTTGACTTCTCAACATGACACAAGGGTTAATAAGCATAACATTGTACATACCATCTTAAGACCTGATTAGAGACCTGATGAAAAGTATTATTTCATATCTTCATATTAATTAATGAGTGAATACAACATTGTTGAAGTCTGAAGATACTGATTGTCTGTTTATTGTGCATGCATTTAATAATATATTCATTTATAAATACAAGGTGTCATATTCATGTATTTCATATTAATCTTATAGGAATTAAGACATATTGGAATTGCAAGAAGATTACAAATGAATTCATCCACAAATGGATGCTCTTGGTTCTCTTGTAACAGAAAGTCAACCGTTTCTAGAAGGTTGCATGGATGGAGCGTGCCTGGGGGAGGAGCATATAGAAGTATGTTAGGTTGTGATTGGTGGAGAGATGGTTGTATTGTTCTCTTTGTCCAATCATTCAAAGCAGTTACTGGCTCCACCCCAGGCTCTCTAGTATAAGAAGAGTGTGTATTTGTAATTCATCCACAACTCCTCCAGGATATCAATCATTTCTGATCAGATCTGACTGTGGACTCCAGAATTTAGTGGAAGATGAACTCTCTCAACCCAACCAGGGACAGTTCTGCTGAACAGGAGGGACCCAAAGAAAATGGTATGTTACTTTCTCTACATCCTTTCTACTTTTAATGTCCCTGCTCTGTCATACAAATGTTTTATTACTTTACTTTACTTTTTTTATATATATATATATATATATATATATATATATATATATATATATATATATATATACTTTTTTATATATATATATATATATATATATATATATATATATATATATATATATATATATATATATATATATATATATATATATATAACCATGGTCGGCTGGTGGTTAACTTGTCTGTGGGAGCTTTATTTAATTAAGTTGTACATTTGTACTCTATTCCCACCTCTCAACCATATTTCCTTTGTTTTTCTGCAATTCAGGCTTGAATCATCAGACTGTCTTCCCACTGCTACCAGCAGTGAATGAACAAAGAAGCTTGGCTAAACCAAAAGGACAATGCTGTGATCAGTGTGGACAACGCTTTGGTTGCATGTCCAAACTTAAAATACATCAGAGAATTCACACTGGAGAGAAACCCTATGGATGTGACCAGTGTGGACAACACTTCTCTGATATATCCAACCTTAAAAATCACCAGCGAATTCACACTGGAGAAGAACCCTATGGATGTGATCAGTGTGGACAACACTTCTCTAAAACAGCCCACCTTAAAAGACACCAGAGAATTCACACTGGAGAGAAACCCTATGGATGTGACCAGTGTGGACAACACTTCTCTGACATATCCAACCTTAAAAATCACCAGCGAATTCACACTGGAGAAAAACCCTATGGATGTGATCAGTGTGGGAAACACTTCTCTCAAATGTCCAACCTTAAAATACATAAGAGAATTCACACTGGAGAGAAACCCTATGGATGTGACCAGTGTGGACAACACTTCTCTGATATATCCAGCCTTAAAAATCACCAGCGAATTCACACTGGAGAAAAACCCTATGGATGTGATCAGTGTGGACAACACTTCTCTCAAACAGCCCACCTTAAAAGACACCAGAGATTTCACACTGGAGAGAAACCCTATGGATGTGATCAGTGTGGGCAACACTTCTCTCAAATGGTCGACCTTAAAAGACACCAGAGAATTCACACTGGAGAGAAACCCTATAGCTGTGACCAGTGTGGACAACACTTCTCTACAATGGCCCATCTTAAAACACACCAGAGAATTCACACTGGAGAGAAACCCTATGGATGTGACCAGTGTGGACAACACTTCTCTCGAATGTCCAACCTTAAAACACACCAGAGAATTCACACTGGAGAGAAACCCTATGGATGTGATCAGTGTGGGCAACACTTCTCTCAAATGGCCACCCTTAAAACACACCAGAGAATTCACACTGGAGTGAAACCCTATGGGTGTGACCAGTGTGGACAATACTTCTCTCACAAGTCAAACCTTAAAACACACAAGCAAATTCACACTGGAGAGAAATCCTAATTTGGTCAACATGGAATGAATTTTACGGAGTTAATTAGCCTTAATCATGCATGTACACGTCAGTGTAAATTCATTGTGAACAGTGTGACAAGTGCTTCATTAGAAAGGATCAGAAACATTCAACATGATGACCTATTGTTGTTTATTAAGTCTGCTGAGCTGTTATGAACCTATTATGTATATTAGCATTTTCGCTCTCAAATGGTCGACCTTAAAAGACACCAGAGAATTCACACTGGAGAGAAACCCTATAGCTGTGACCAGTGTGGACAACACTTCTCTACAATGGCCCATCTTAAAACACACCAGAGAATTCACACTGGAGAGAAACCCTATGGATGTGACCAGTGTGGACAACACTTCTCTCGAATGTCCAACCTTAAAACACACCAGAGAATTCACACTGGAGAGAAACCCTATGGATGTGATCAGTGTGGGCAACACTTCTCTCAAATGGCCACCCTTAAAACACACCAGAGAATTCACACTGGAGTGAAACCCTATGGGTGTGACCAGTGTGGACAATACTTCTCTCACAAGTCAAACCTTAAAACACACAAGCAAATTCACACTGGAGAGAAATCCTAATTTGGTCAACATGGAATGAATTTTACGGAGTTAATTAGCCTTAATCATGCATGTACACGTCAGTGTAAATTCATTGTGAACAGTGTGACAAGTGCTTCATTAGAAAGGATCAGAAACATTCAACATGATGACCTATTGTTGTTTATTAAGTCTGCTGAGCTGTTATGAACCTATTATGTATATTAGCATTTTCGCTATAGATGTTTTGGACACTAGTGTGTTGATACTGTGCATGATAATGCTACTCACACCAAAGTCCTTGTAGTGGTGGCCCACGGCAGAATAAACTAAATAGTTGTCTTCAAGAGGCGACCACACTGTGGTGTCCAACGTGCCAATATTATAGGACACAAAAAACTAAGGTTTCTTTACTATGTTTATACCTGTCATCATGGTATGTTTAACTTCATTACACCTAGTTGTTATATTGCATTGTTGTGTTATCACTGTCTGAACAAATAAAAATGTCTTTAATATTTTTGTCCTCCTTCTTTCTTGTATGAAGAGTCCTTGTGATGAAGGTACTGAACATTGGAGCTCTTATACAGAACGTTTTGAGTATTTTTCGGAGGCAAACAGCGTTGAAGATGCTAAGCTGGCGCCCACGTTTATAACTGTAATGGGACCAAAGGCATTCAATTTGTTACGTTGTCTTGTTCAGCCTGACAAGCCTTGATCCAAACGTTATGACATGATAAAGGCCACCTTAGCAGTCCATTATTCCCCTATGCCCATGGTGATTGCTGAACGTTTTCGTTTCCATAAAAGACATCAAGAGGGGAGGAAGTCTGTCACAATGTTTGTTGCTGCGCTAAAAAGACTATCCGAACACTGTGAATTCAATGCGGTGCTTAATGACACCATCAGAGACAGTCTTGTGTGCGGGCTGAGGAGTAAAGCTACACAGAAACGCTTGTTAACTGAAAATGGTCTTACACTGGAGAAGGCTGTTGAAATTAGTGTATCCATGGAATTAGCTGCCATGGAGGCTCACCAGCTCAGCGGTGCAAGTGGAACACTGCACAAGGTCTCCACAGAAGACAAGGGAGCTCAGAGCAGATGCTATCGGTGTGACAGAGTGGGTCACCTTGCCACAGAGTGTTGGAGTAAGGACGTCAATTGCAGGAAATGTGGAAAAAAGGGCACATTGAACGTGCTTGTAAGAGCAAGGGAGCTGACAAGACCCCCAAAAACAATGAGAGGCCAAAGCACAGGTTCAAAAAGGGATCAGTGTGTGCATAATGTGCAACACAGCCACACCACAGCTGAGAGCAGTGGCTCATCTGATGAGGCAAGCGTGTATGTATGTACTGTCAGTTACTGGGGGCCCAGATGGATACTGGGTTTCTCCACTGTTTCTATAGGAACTTTGATGGCCTATATATTTCAATGGTTCTCAATGTGGTTTAAAATGTACTTTTAAAATGTGAGATAGTTTGAGGTGAACTATGTATGGTAACTTCAGCAATCATGTGTTATTCTCTAGTAGCCCACCACCAATAGGGTTTAGACCTGCAATGTCTGTTATGTGAGAGACACAGTTGTACAGTCTTACACATAATGTAAGACTGTACAACAATAACATTAGTTATGTAGAGAATCAGACCAGACTAAAGACTAAAAGAGAAGGTAGCTACTCAAGTGAAATAAATTGAGGTAAAAATGACAGAACTGACAAAACTCATTTAACTTTGAGCATGAAGCTCTCAGATGGCTGCCCTTCCTTGATTTCCCCTAAATAGTCCATATATACACATGCGTAACTTTAACATTCAAAAATGTTCTTATGGAAACAAAATATGACCATGTTAATCCACAAAAGCCTGTTATTTGGGGTCAAATTATTCCTGTCAGTTGTTCACACACCAGGGCCACCTGGTGAGACAGTGACACATCATGTAATCAATGACCACATTTGCATGGATATAGGTCATTTTCTAAAGACAGCTAAGCATCATTCACAAGACAAAAGGAATGTTGCAGTTCAGGTGTGAAGTGGGTGAGGGAGATATTTCTAAAGACCTTGTAATTCTAGAGAACATAAAATCTTTGCCCAATAAATGAAGATGCTGTGATGTACAATGAAGACTATGAACAGAATATAGCCATCAGTTATTCCTTGACAACACCAGGTTGTATGGTTCTGAAGGTATTTGGAGCAATCGTGTTAAATAGGAACTTTTAGGCCTTTCTATCTTAATGGCTCTGCTTGAATAGCAAGATTGAGATGAGAGAGACTCGTCGACACAAGGACACGATTAGAGTTGTTTATTGTAAATGTTAATGAAAGCAGGACATGAGAAATGGTTAGCAGTGATACAGAAAAAGGTGAAATTATGGGTACATTTTACTTTTCATATCAGAGATAGTTTGAGGTGAACTATTTATGTAATGTGTTTATGTTAACTTAACTCATCAAATTACATTCACAAAGCAGCCCACCACAACCACCACCACCAGGGTTTAGAACATAGAAAAAATTAAATATACTTTGATGGAAATAACTTTGACATAAAAAAGCAAATGTGAACCTTGACAATAAATCATCTAAATTGGTCAGCTGTTGCACATTGAGCTCTCACCATAACACAAGGGTTAATAAGCAGAACATTGTACATACAATCTTAAGACCTGACTCTGATTAGAGTATTATTTCATATATTCATATTCATTCATGAGTGAATACAACATTGTTGAAGTCTGAAGATACTGATTGTCTGTTTACTGTGCATGCATTTAATAATATAGTCATTTTTTATAAATACAGGGTGTCATATTCATATATTTTCTCTTATAGGAATTAAGACATATTGGAATTGCAAGAAGATTACAAATGAATTCATCCACAAATGGATGCTCTTGGTTCTCTTGTAACAGAAAGTCAACAGTTTCTAGAAGGTTGCATGGATGGAGCGTGCCTGGGGAGGAGCATATAGAAGTATGTTAGGTTGTGATTGGTGGAGAGATGGTTGTACTGTTCTCTTTGTCCAATCATTCAAAGCAGTTACTGGCTCCACCCCAGGCTCTCTAGTATAAGAAGAGTGTGTAGTTGTAATTCATCCTCAACTCCTCCAGGATATCAATAATTTCTGATCAGATCTGACTTTGGACTCCAGAATTTAGTGGAAGATGAACTCTCTCAACCCAACCAGGGACAGTTCTGCTGAACAGGAGGGACCCAAAGAAAATGGTATGTTACTTTCTCTACCTCCTCTCTACGTTTAATGTCCCTTACTTTACTTTTCAACTTTTAAATTAAGCAGTCTCAATACTTGTCTCAATCTTATATGTTGCGCTTAGCTGTTGATTATGTATCTTTATATGTTCACTATTGCTTTATCTCCTTGGGGACACACATTTTAAATATATATATATATATATATATATATATATATATATATATATATATATATATATATATATATATATATATATATATATATATATATATATAACCATGGTGCTTAACTTCCAATTGTATATGGGAGCTTTATTTGATTAAGTTGTACATTTGTATTCTATTCCCACCTCTCAATCATATTTCCTTTGTTTTTCTGCAATCCAGGGTTGAATCATCAGCCTGTCTTCCCTGTGCTACCAGCAGTGAATGAACAAAGAAGCTCGGTTAAACCAAAAGGACATTGCTGTGATCAATGTGGACAACACTTCAGTTGCATGTCCAAACTTAAAATACATCAGAGAATTCACACTGGAGAGAAACCCTATGGATGTGATCAGTGTGGACAACACTTCTCTGTGATGTCCAAACTTAAAATACATCAGAGAATTCACACTGGAGAGAAACCCTATGGATGTGATCAGTGTGGACAACACTTCTCTGTGATGTCCAACCTTAAAAAACACCAGATAATTCACACTGGAAGGAAACCCTATGGATGTGATCAGTGTGGACAACACTTCTCTTTGATGTCCACCCTTAAAACACACCAGAGAATTCACACTGGAGAGAAACCCTATGGATGTGATCAGTGTGGGCAACACTTCTCTCAAATGACCGACCTTAAAAGACACCAGAGAATTCATACTGGAGAAAAACCATATGGATGTGATCAGTGTGGAAAACACTTCTCTCGAATGTCCCACCTTAAAACACACCAGAAAGTTCACACTGGAGAAAAACCCTATGGATGTGATCAGTGTGGACAACACTTCTCTGTGATGTCTACCCTTAAAAAACACCAGATAATTCACACTGGAGAGAAACCTTATGGATGTGGTCAGTGTGGACAACACTTCTCTCGAATGTCCCACCTTAAAACACACCAGAGAATTCACACTGGAGAGAAACCCTATAGCTGTGACCAGTGTGGACAAAACTTCTCTACAATGTCCAATCTTAAAACACACCAGAGAATTCACACTGGAGAGAAACCCTATAGCTGTGACCAGTGTGGACAAAACTTCTCTACAATGGCCAATCTTAAAACACACCAGAGAATTCACACTGGAGAAAAACCCTATGGATGTGACCAGTGTGGACAACACTTCTCTCAAACAGCCCACCTTAAAACACACAAGAGAATTCACACTGGAGGGAAATCCTAATTTGGTCAACACTGAATAAATTTTACTCAGTTAAGCAGTCTAAAAAGTAATGCATGTACACATCAGTGCAAATTCATTGTGAACAGTGTGACAAGTGTTTCATCAGAAACATATAACACGATGACCCATTGTTGTTCTTTTAAGGAGTTGATTATTAAGTCGGCTGAGCTGTTATGAACCTATTACATGTATATTAGCATTGTCGCTATAGATGTTTTGGACACTAGTGTGTTAATACTGTGCATGAGAATGCTACTCACACCAAAGTCCTCGTAGTGGTGGCCCACGGCAGAATAAACTAAATAGTGGTCTTCAAGAGGCGACCACACTGTGGTATCCAAAGTGCCAATATGATAGGACACAAAAAACGAAGGTTTCTGTACTCTGTCCATACCTGTCTTCATGGTATGTTTAACTTCATTACACCTAGTTGTTATATTGCATTGTTGTGTTATCACTGTCTTTGCTGAACAAATAAACCTTTCTTTATTATTTTTGTCCTCCTTCTTTCTTGTATTAAGAATGTCCTGCTGTCATTTACATATTACGTACAATTAACAATTTCATATATTTTGACCATTACATTGGGAACAACACGCCGTCTTATTTGTTGTATAAAAAAAAAGGTATCCCCATGGGCCAATTCAAAAGAATCCGCAGGATTTGCAGTCAAGATGACTCTTTCCAGGTACATGCTAAAGACCTAGAGTGTCGTTTTAAACAGCGTGGCTATCCAGTACAATGGATTCAACCTGCTGCAGATCAATTCAACAGATGTACTCAACTGGAATGTTTAAAACCCAAAGAGAGAACAGATGACCCTATTCTTGGCAAGTCTTTTACAGTCCCTCCCCGCATTGTGTATAAAAGACCACCACATTTGAGGAACCTACTGGTTAGGTCACACTTACATCAGGCAACTCCCACACATTTTCTTAGTAACATTCCAGATGGCAATTACAAATGCGGCAGATGCGCTCAATGCAGTTTTACTTATAAATGTCACACTTTTAATCACCCTGTTACAGGTAAATGTTTTAAGATCAGAGGCGCCATCAGTTGCACTACACTCAATATCATCTACATGATCAAATGTGTATGTGGGCTTGCTTATATTGGCAAAACATTAAGACCCCTGAAAACGAGGATCTCAGAACACAGGAGTGACATTAGAACTAAGGATTTTAGAAATCCAGTGGCAGTACATTTTCATAAAGCCCAACACTGCATCTCTTCATTGAAATATATAGGCATTGAGCGTGTCACATTGCCACCCAGAGGGGGAGACATTGACTGTTTACTCCTCAAAAGGGAAGCTTTTTGGATTTCCACTTTGGACACAGTGAAAAGAGGTCTAAATGAATCTTTTGATATCAGGCCATTTCTGTAAACCCCCCTATTACGCCTATTTATATATTTCAGGTTCCCCTCTTCTGATTTTACCTGGGTATTTACCTCTTATTACTTTTTAATATTCTTAATGTTGAATTATCTGCCATTGCCTAGTAGGCCTTATAATATTTGTATATGTTTGTGGTGCAGTGACTTACTTTCTCCTTTCTCTTTTTGTGATCTTCAGGGTGCCGGTGACAGGATTTCCTTCCTCCTGGTGCAGCAGTATAGGACATGTTTTTATTGATAATTATAGGGATCTTGAGCCTTGGCCTGCATTAGTTGTTCTCTTGTTCCCTTATACAATCGTTTAGCCTGTACTTGTTTTCTGTCTATTAGTGTTTTTACACACCTTCAGAACACCTGTAATAGAGTACGCTCTTAGAGCTGACGTTGTTTTGTTTATCTCCCTGAGATTATTATGATACTTTTGTTGAGGGATTTAGTGGCGATCCCCCCTATTATTTAGACCTTGTTTAAACCATTACTATCTCATGTCCTATGCTGCAGCATGTCACTGTGTCCCCCTTTGTTCTTTGTTCTTTGAGTACCTATTCTATATATTTATAACTAAATGTATTAATCTTGGGAAACTTTAAATGTATTTTTGTTTTTGCTATTCTTGGATTTTGGGATGGGTACACACTGTTTATCTCCAGATATTCTTGTCTTTATGTATTAGCCAACCTCCTGATTGAGTTGGCTGCATGTGACCTCACTTGCCCTATTGGGGAAACCTATCTTGCATAGTAGTACCTATAAAAACCTCTGTGTATGCCCTTTTCCACTATATATGTCCTGATGAAGGCCTGAACAGGCCGAAACGTTGACGAGCAATACATTCTGGAGCTTTTTGCATCTACCAGTGTGCAGACTTTATTCTTTTTCAAATACACAGTGTGCCTTAATTGCTGTGGCCAAGAACCTGACCATGAACTGTTTATTCTATAGAGTAATACTGTAGTTAACATACACACAATAGCAAATGATTAAACAATTGAACACTTGAATGCTTACTACTATACTGTGACTACTTCTAAACTGTAACAGTGGACCCTATATACACTCACAATGGACTATTTATGTTTGACTTGTTTGTAATAAACATCTAAAGGCAAGATGCAGCTTGCAAAGTGTTGGTTTACTGTGTTTCTGGCAATTTAATGTAATCACATGGAATTACATACCTTTTCCTTATATAGAACATAATCTGTTTTGCCAAATACATTAAGATGCTGTTATGTTCAATGACACACTGTAAACACAATATAGCAAGCAATTGTTCATTCAGCAAATCAGGTTTTATTGTTCTGAAAGAATTCGGAACAATCATAACATGTACAATTGAGGTTTCTATAGGAACTTTAATGGCCTATATATTTCAATGGTTCTCAATGTGGTTTAAAATGTACTTTTAAATGTGAGATAGTTTGAGGTGAACTATGTATGGTAACTTCACAGCAATCATGTGTTGTTCTCTAGTAGCCCACCACCACTAGGGTTTAGACCTGCAATGTCTGTTACGTGAGAGACACAGTTGTACAGTCTTACACATAATGTAAGACTGTACAACAATAACAATAAGTGAAATAAATTAAGGTAAAAATGACAGAACTGACAAAACTAATTTAACTTTGAGCATGAAGCTCTCAGATGGCTGCCTTCCTTGATTCCCCCTAAATAGTCCATGTATACACATGTGTAACTTTCCAAAATGTTCTTCTGGAAACAAAATATGACCATGTTAATCCACAAAAGCCTGTTATTTGGGGTCAAATTATTCCTGTCAGTTGTTCACACACCAGGGCCACCTGATGGCCTATATATTTCAATGGTTCTCAATGTGGTTTAAAATGTACTTTTAAAATGTGAGATAGTTTGAGGTGAACTATGTATGGTAACTTCAGCAATCATGTGTTATTCTCTAGTAGCCCACCACCAATAGGGTTTAGACCTGCAATGTCTGTTATGTGAGAGACACAGTTGTACAGTCTTACACATAATGTAAGACTGTACAACAATAACATTAGTTATGTAGAGAATCAGACCAGACTAAAGACTAAAAGAGAAGGTAGCTACTCAAGTGAAATAAATTGAGGTAAAAATGACAGAACTGACAAAACTCATTTAACTTTGAGCATGAAGCTCTCAGATGGCTGCCCTTCCTTGATTTCCCCTAAATAGTCCATATATACACATGCGTAACTTTAACATTCAAAAATGTTCTTATGGAAACAAAATATGACCATGTTAATCCACAAAAGCCTGTTATTTGGGGTCAAATTATTCCTGTCAGTTGTTCACACACCAGGGCCACCTGGTGAGACAGTGACACATCATGTAATCAATGACCACATTTGCATGGATATAGGTCATTTTCTAAAGACAGCTAAGAATCATTCACAAGACAAAAGGAATGTTGCAGTTCAGGTGTGAAGTGGGTGAGGGAGATATTTCTAAAGACCTTGTAATTCTAGAGAACATAAAATCTTTGCCCAATAAATGAAGATGCTGTGATGTACAATGAAGACTATGAACAGAATATAGCCATCAGTTATTCCTTGACAACACCAGGTTGTATGGTTCTGAAGGTATTTGGAGCAATCGTGTTAAATAGGAACTTTTAGGCCTTTCTATCTTAATGGCTCTGCTTGAATAGCAAGATTGAGATGAGAGAGACTCGTCGACACAAGGACACGATTAGAGTTGTTTATTGTAAATGTTAATGAAAGCAGGACATGAGAAATGGTTAGCAGTGATACAGAAAAAGGTGAAATTATGGGTACATTTTACTTTTCATATCAGAGATAGTTTGAGGTGAACTATTTATGTAATGTGTTTATGTTAACTTAACTCATCAAATTACATTCACAAAGCAGCCCACCACAACCACCACCACCAGGGTTTAGAACATAGAAAAAATTAAATATACTTTGATGGAAATAACTTTGACATAAAAAAGCAAATGTGAACCTTGACAATAAAACATCTAATTTGGTCAGCTGTTGCACCTTGACCTCTCACCATGACACAAGGGTTAATAAGCAGAACATTGTACATACCATCTTAAGACCTGAGTCTGATTAGAGTATTATTTCATATCTTCATATTCATTCATGAGTGAATACAACATTGTTGAAGTCTGAAGATACTGATTGTCTGTTTACTGTGCATGCATTTAATAATAGTATTTTTTATAAATACAGGGTGTCATATTCATATATTTTATATTAATCTTATAGGAATTAAGACATATTGGAATTGCATGAAGATTACAAATGAATTCATCCACAAATGGATGCTCTTGGTTCTCTTGTAACAGAAAGTCAACAGTTTCTAGAAGGTTGCATGGATGGAGCATGTCTGGGGGAGGAGCGTATATAAGTATGTTAGGTTGTGATTGGTGGAGAGATGGTTGTATTGTTCTCTTTGTCCAATCATTCAAAGTAGTTACTGGCTCCACCCCATGCTCTCTAGTATAAGAAGAGTGTGTAGTTGTAATTCATCCACAACTCCTCCAGGATAGCAGTTATTTCTGATCAGATCTGACTGTGGACTCCAGAATTTAGTGGAAGATGAACTCTCTCAAGCCAACCAGGGACAGTTCTGCTGAACAGGAGGGACCCAAAGAAAATGGTATGTTACTTTCTCTACCTCCTTTCTACTTTTAATGTCCCTGCTCTGTCATACAAATGTTTTATTACTGTTTTATTTACTTTTCAACTTTTAAATTAAGCAGTCTCAATACTTGTCTCAATCTTATATGTTGCGCTTAGCTGTTGATTATGTATCTTTATATGCTTCTCTATTGCTTTATCTCCTTGGGGACATACATTATATATATATATATATATATATATATATATATATATATATATATATATATATATATATATATATAAAAACATGGTCGGCTGGTGGTTAACTTCCAATTGTCTATGGGAGCTTTATTTAATTAAGTTGTAAATTTGTACTCTATTCCCACCTCTCAACCATATTTCCTTTGTTTTTCTGCAATCCAGGGTTGAATCATCAGCCTGTCTTCCCTGTGCTACCAGCAGTGAATGAACAAAGAAGCTTGGCTAAACCAAAAGGTTTACTTTCTCTACCTCCTCTCTACGTTTAATGTCCCTTACTTTACTTTTCAACTTTTAAATTAAGCAGTCTCAATACTTGTCTCAATCTTATATGTTGCGCTTAGCTGTTGATTATGTATCTTTATATGTTCACTATTGCTTTATCTCCTTGGGGACACACATTTTAATATATATATATATATATATATATATATATATATATATATATATATATATATATATATATATATATATATAACCATGGTGCTTAACTTCCAATTGTATATGGGAGCTTTATTTGATTAAGTTGTACATTTGTATTCTATTCCCACCTCTCAATCATATTTCCTTTATTTTTCTGCAATCCAGGGTTGAATCATCAGCCTGTCTTCCCTGTGCTACCAGCAGTGAATGAACAAAGAAGCTCGGTTAAACCAAAAGGACATTGCTGTGATCAATGTGGACAACACTTCAGTTGCATGTCCAAACTTAAAATACATCAGAGAATTCACACTGGAGAGAAACCCTATGGATGTGATCAGTGTGGACAACACTTCTCTGTGATGTCCAAACTTAAAATACATCAGAGAATTCACACTGGAGAGAAACCCTATGGATGTGATCAGTGTGGACAACACTTCTCTGTGATGTCCAACCTTAAAAAACACCAGATAATTCACACTGGAAGGAAACCCTATGGATGTGATCAGTGTGGACAACACTTCTCTTTGATGTCCACCCTTAAAACACACCAGAGAATTCACACTGGTAGGCCTTATAATATTTGTATATGTTTGTGGTGCAGTGACTTACTTTCTCCTTTCTCTTTTTGTGATCTTCAGGGTGCCGGTGACAGGATTTCCTTCCTCCTGGTGCAGCAGTATAGGACATGTTTTTATTGATAATTATAGGGATCTTGAGCCTTGGCCTGCATTAGTTGTTCTCTTGTTCCCTTATACAATCGTTTAGCCTGTACTTGTTTTCTGTCTATTAGTGTTTTTACACACCTTCAGAACACCTGTAATAGAGTACGCTCTTAGAGCTGACGTTGTTTTGTTTATCTCCCTGAGATTATTATGATACTTTTGTTGAGGGATTTAGTGGCGATCCCCCCTATTATTTAGACCTTGTTTAAACCATTACTATCTCATGTCCTATGCTGCAGCATGTCACTGTGTCCACCTTTGTTCTTTGTTCTTTGAGTACCTATTCTATATATTTATAACTAAATGTATTAATCTTGGGAAACTTTAAATGTATTTTTGTTTTTGCTATTCTTGGATTTTGGGATGGGTACACACTGTTTATCTCCAGATATTCTTGTCTTTATGTATTAGCCAACCTCCTGATTGAGTTGGCTGCATGTGACCTCACTTGCCCTATTGGGGAAACCTATCTTGCATAGTAGTACCTATAAAAACCTCTGTGTATGCCCTTTTCCACTATATATGTCCTGATGAAGGCCTGAACAGGCCGAAACGTTGACGAGCAATACATTCTGGAGCTTTTTGCATCTACCAGTGTGCAGACTTTATTCTTTTTCAAATACACAGTGTGCCTTAATTGCTGTGGCCAAGAACCTGACCATGAACTGTTTATTCTATAGAGTAATACTGTAGTTAACATACACACAATAGCAAATGATTAAACAATTGAACACTTGAATGCTTACTACTATACTGTGACTACTTCTAAACTGTAACAGTGGACCCTATATACACTCACAATGGACTATTTATGTTTGACTTGTTTGTAATAAACATCTAAAGGCAAGATGCAGCTTGCAAAGTGTTGGTTTACTGTGTTTCTGGCAATTTAATGTAATCACATGGAATTACATACCTTTTCCTTATATAGAACATAATCTGTTTTGCCAAATACATTAAGATGCTGTTATGTTCAATGACACACTGTAAACACAATATAGCAAGCAATTGTTCATTCAGCAAATCAGGTTTTATTGTTCTGAAAGAATTCGGAACAATCATAACATGTACAATTGAGGTTTCTATAGGAACTTTAATGGCCTATATATTTCAATGGTTCTCAATGTGGTTTAAAATTTACTTTTAAATGTGAGATAGTTTGAGGTGAACTATGTATGGTAACTTCACAGCAATCATGTGTTGTTCTCTAGTAGCCCACCACCACTAGGGTTTAGACCTGCAATGTCTGTTACGTGAGAGACACAGTTGTACAGTCTTACACATAATGTAAGACTGTACAACAATAACAATAAGTGAAATAAATTAAGGTAAAAATGACAGAACTGACAAAACTAATTTAACTTTGAGCATGAAGCTCTCAGATGGCTGCCTTCCTTGATTCCCCCTAAATAGTCCATGTATACACATGTGTAACTTTCCAAAATGTTCTTCTGGAAACAAAATATGACCATGTTAATCCACAAAAGCCTGTTATTTGGGGTCAAATTATTCCTGTCAGTTGTTCACACACCAGGGCCACCTGATGGCCTATATATTTCAATGGTTCTCAATGTGGTTTAAAATGTACTTTTAAAATGTGAGATAGTTTGAGGTGAACTATGTATGGTAACTTCAGCAATCATGTGTTATTCTCTAGTAGCCCACCACCAATAGGGTTTAGACCTGCAATGTCTGTTATGTGAGAGACACAGTTGTACAGTCTTACACATAATGTAAGACTGTACAACAATAACATTAGTTATGTAGAGAATCAGACCAGACTAAAGACTAAAAGAGAAGGTAGCTACTCAAGTGAAATAAATTGAGGTAAAAATGACAGAACTGACAAAACTCATTTAACTTTGAGCATGAAGCTCTCAGATGGCTGCCCTTCCTTGATTTCCCCTAAATAGTCCATATATACACATGCGTAACTTTAACATTCAAAAATGTTCTTATGGAAACAAAATATGACCATGTTAATCCACAAAAGCCTGTTATTTGGGGTCAAATTATTCCTGTCAGTTGTTCACACACCAGGGCCACCTGGTGAGACAGTGACACATCATGTAATCAATGACCACATTTGCATGGATATAGGTCATTTTCTAAAGACAGCTAAGAATCATTCACAAGACAAAAGGAATGTTGCAGTTCAGGTGTGAAGTGGGTGAGGGAGATATTTCTAAAGACCTTGTAATTCTAGAGAACATAAAATCTTTGCCCAATAAATGAAGATGCTGTGATGTACAATGAAGACTATGAACAGAATATAGCCATCAGTTATTCCTTGACAACACCAGGTTGTATGGTTCTGAAGGTATTTGGAGCAATCGTGTTAAATAGGAACTTTTAGGCCTTTCTATCTTAATGGCTCTGCTTGAATAGCAAGATTGAGATGAGAGAGACTCGTCGACACAAGGACACGATTAGAGTTGTTTATTGTAAATGTTAATGAAAGCAGGACATGAGAAATGGTTAGCAGTGATACAGAAAAAGGTGAAATTATGGGTACATTTTACTTTTCATATCAGAGATAGTTTGAGGTGAACTATTTATGTAATGTGTTTATGTTAACTTAACTCATCAAATTACATTCACAAAGCAGCCCACCACAACCACCACCACCAGGGTTTAGAACATAGAAAAAATTAAATATACTTTGATGGAAATAACTTTGACATAAAAAAGCAAATGTGAACCTTGACAATAAAACATCTAATTTGGTCAGCTGTTGCACCTTGACCTCTCACCATGACACAAGGGTTAATAAGCAGAACATTGTACATACCATCTTAAGACCTGAGTCTGATTAGAGTATTATTTCATATCTTCATATTCATTCATGAGTGAATACAACATTGTTGAAGTCTGAAGATACTGATTGTCTGTTTACTGTGCATGCATTTAATAATAGTATTTTTTATAAATACAGGGTGTCATATTCATATATTTTATATTAATCTTATAGGAATTAAGACATATTGGAATTGCATGAAGATTACAAATGAATTCATCCACAAATGGATGCTCTTGGTTCTCTTGTAACAGAAAGTCAACAGTTTCTAGAAGGTTGCATGGATGGAGCATGTCTGGGGGAGGAGCGTATATAAGTATGTTAGGTTGTGATTGGTGGAGAGATGGTTGTATTGTTCTCTTTGTCCAATCATTCAAAGTAGTTACTGGCTCCACCCCATGCTCTCTAGTATAAGAAGAGTGTGTAGTTGTAATTCATCCACAACTCCTCCAGGATAGCAGTTATTTCTGATCAGATCTGACTGTGGACTCCAGAATTTAGTGGAAGATGAACTCTCTCAAGCCAACCAGGGACAGTTCTGCTGAACAGGAGGGACCCAAAGAAAATGGTATGTTACTTTCTCTACCTCCTTTCTACTTTTAATGTCCCTGCTCTGTCATACAAATGTTTTATTACTGTTTTATTTACTTTTCAACTTTTAAATTAAGCAGTCTCAATACTTGTCTCAATCTTATATGTTGCGCTTAGCTGTTGATTATGTATCTTTATATGCTTCTCTATTGCTTTATCTCCTTGGGGACATACATTATATATATATATATATATATATATATATATATATATATATATATATATATATATATATATATAAAAACATGGTCGGGTGGTGGTTAACTTCCAATTGTCTATGGGAGCTTTATTTAATTAAGTTGTAACTCTATTCCCACCTCTCAACCATATTTCCTTTGTTTTTCTGCAATCCAGGGTTGAATCATCAGCCTGTCTTCCCTGTGCTACCAGCAGTGAATGAACAAAGAAGCTTGGCTAAACCAAAAGGACACTGCTGTGATCAGTGTGGACAACGCTTCAGTTGCATGTCCAAACTTAAAATACATCAGAGAATTCACACTGGAGAGAGACCCTATGGATGTGACCACTGTGGACAACACTTCTCTGTTATGTCCACCCTTAAAACACACCAGATAATTCACACTGGAGAGAAACCCTTTGGATGTGATCAGTGTGGACAACACTTCTCTGTGATGTCCAACCTTAAAAAACACCAGAGAATTCACACTGGAGAGAAACCCTATAGCTGTGACCAGTGTGGACAACACTTTTCTCAAATGGCCCACCTTAAAAAACACCAGAGAATTCACACTCGAGAGAAACCCTATGGATGTGACCAGTGTGGACAACACTTTTCTCAAATGGACCACCTTAAAACCCACCAGCGAATTCACACTGGAGAGAAACCATATGGATGTGACCAGTGTGGGCAACACTTCTCTCGCATCTCAAACCTTAAAACGCACCAGAGAATTCACACTGGAGAGAAACCCTATGGATGTGACCAGTGTGGACAACACTTCTCTCAAATAGCCCACCTTAAAACACACCAGAGAATTCACACTGGAGAGAAACCTTATGGATGTGGTCAGTGTGGACAACACTTCTCTACAATGGCCATGCTCAAAACACACCAGAGAATTCACACTGGAGAGAAACCCTATAGCTGTGACCAGTGTGGACAACACTTTTATCAAATGGCCAACCTTAAAACACACCAGAGAATTCACACTGGAGAGAAACCCTATGGATGTGATCAGTGTGGACAACACTTTTCTCTAAAGGTCAACCTTAAAAGACACCAGGGAATTCACAATGGCTGAAGCCTTATGGATGTGATGAGTGTGGCAAACACCTCTTTGATGGCCCGTCTTTAAACACACCAGAGAATTTACACTGGAGAGAAATTCTAATTTGGTCAATGTGGAATTAATTTTACTCAGTTAAGCAGACTAAATTGTAATGCACACACACATCAATGAAAACATATTATAAACAGTATGACAATTATTTTATTAGAAAGGATCACACACATGAAACATGATGAACCATTGTTGTTCCGTTAAGCAGTTATTAAGTCTGCTGAGCTGTTGATGAACCTATTACATGAATATTAGCATTGTCGTTATAGACTTTTGGACACTAGTGTGTTAACACTGTGCACGAGAATGCTACTAACACCAAAGTCCTTGTAATGGTGGCCCACGGCAGAATAAATGAAATAGTTGTCTTATTTTTATATATTATATAGACACTAGAAGGTGGCCACACAAAGTGGTAGCCAAAGTGACAATATTATGGGACACAAAAAAACAAAGGTTTCTGTATTCTGTCTCTTGAAGACCACTATTTAATAATGTTTTAACATACATTGTAGTGCATGTGATTTTCAATGTAATGATTAGAAAAGCACATGTAAGGTGGTGTTTGGTGTTGAAGCCAGTTAGTACAAATTGCTTTATATATGTATGCCTTCTGACTTATTTTATATTCCTGATTGCTGCTATAGATACCATACATGTCTTAAATATGTTTAGCATACCTGCTTTTGTAACTTTACTTATTGGCTATTGTTTCCTTATATAATGGTATTATGGTTTAGAACTGGAGAAAAACCCTATGGATATAACCAGTGTGGACAACACTTCTCTCAAATGGCCACCCTTAAAAAACACCAGCGAATTCACACTGGAGAGAAATCCTAATTTGGTCAACATGGAATGAATTTTACTCATTAAGTAGCCTTAATCATGCATGTACACATATCAGTGCAAATTCATTGTGAACAGTGTGAAAAGTGCTTCATTAGAGAGGATCAGAAACATGCAACATGATGACCCATTGTTTTTATTTTAAGCAGTTGTTTATTAAGTCTGCTGAGCTGTTATGAACCTATTACATGTATATTAGCATTGTCGCTATAGATGTTTAGGACACTAGTGTGTTAATACTGTGCATGAGAATGCTACCCACACCAAAGTCCTCGTAGTGGTGGCCCACGGCAGAATAAACTAAATAGTGGTCTTCAAGAGGCGACCACACTGTGGTATCCAAAGTGTCAATATTATAGGACACAAAAAACTAAGGTTTCTGTACTATGTCCATACCTGTCATCATGGTATGTTTAACTTCATTACACCTAGTTGTTATATTGCATTGTTGTGTTATCACTGTCTTTGCTGAACAAATAAACCTTTATTTTTTATTTTTTGTCCTCCTTCTTTCTTGTATGAAGAAGGTACATGTCCTGCTGCCATTTACCATTCTACATGTCCTGCTGCCATTTACATATTACGTACAATTAACAATGTCATATATTGTGATTACTGTCATTACCATTATTGACACCTGTGGTGCTGTAATCACCATGATTGACATTGAAAACATGTAGAGGGTATAGTATACACATTCAATGTGCTGATGTATTATCTATGAAGGCAGTGACTTTATAATGTAATAGTTTTGACATATTTTTCATCTCTATCTTGTTGTAATGACCATTCAATGTAGTAATTTAGAGGTTTGTGATCAACAGAATCTGGGGAAGTTAACTGAGAGAGGTACCGAGTTATACCTCGGGATACCTACGGTCGTCCGGGGGCAGCCTTTTGAAGATTGCGGCAGAATGAATAGTGAACCACTGTATGTATTTAGTCTGAAAATTTGCACATAAAAAATACAACCTCAGGAATAAGATTAGGGTTTACACACTGCCTCCAAAATATTTGCCCGTCATTTTCTTAGTTTTCCGCATCAATCTGTTTGTATATTGCAGTATTTTGAGGCTGTAGCCTAGCCTCTATAGATCGACAAGTTGTGAGCTGTCAACCGGCTGTTTTCAGCAAAAGCTTTCCCCACAATAACAGAAAAGACACTAGTATAGAGCCCTGGGGTACTCCAGTCAACCATACAGGGTGTACTGTAAGTGGTTGATGTGGCTCCAGTGTAGCAAAGCATCAAACCGGGCTAATGCAATAAACATTGACATGATCTGGATGATCCTGCAGCTCCTTGATCAGCAGGAAAGGACACAGAAATGGACCCAATATGTCCTTGTTGGTTTTCTGTTCAAGTACTTTTACTCCAATACAATTAATTGAAAACTTTAGTTACTAGTTACTTCGCAGATATGAATTATTATATTATGAAACATACATTAACCACTTTAGCCCTATTTTATACCTAGGCTATTTGAAAATAGCTGATCTACTTGTAAGCTCACAACGCGTCGCGACACGTTTTGAGCTTAGATCTGCTATTTTCAAACATTGTAGTACTTTTACTTTTGGTACTTTAAGTATATGTTGATACAAATAGTTTTGTACTTTTACTCTTTTGAACACAGGCCTATTACTTGGAACAGAGTATTTTTGTATTGTGGTATTGTTAATTTTACTTGAGTAGAATATCTTTGAGTAGGCCTACTTCTTCCACCACTGTCAATTATTAGAATAATACGCATCAGACGCATCAGGTTTAAAAAGAAACACATACGAAAAGTTTTGGCCAGCATTTAAATGTTTCTTATATTCACTTTGATGATGATGGCTTTTATACATTTATTATGTATTATGTATTTTATTTTCTTGCGGTGCCAGTCGCTCTACATTTGACCGTGTGTGTGTGTGACCGTTCGGGTGTCCGTCTGAGCACAGCCTCAACAGATGCAGCTCATTCAACACAAAGATGCAACCAGTTACACTAATCAACACAAATGTGCAACACACGCAGCACTTAAAGACATGCACACTCTCAGCAGACCTGCGCGCTTCGCGTGCAGACACACACACACACACACACACACACACACACACACACACACACACACACACACACACACACACACACACACACACACACACACACAAAAACGACCAATCTACAATGAGAGTAAAAATAATTAAAAGTAAATAAAATATTTAAAAGTAAATACATTGAGTTAAAATACTTAAGAGTGCATACATTGAGTAGAAATACTTAAAAGTACTTAAAGGTAGGGTAAAAAAAGTGATATTTTTTGGTTAAAACAAAAAGTATTTTGTTAAAAGGTTAAAATACTATTTGAATTGAATTGAAAAGTTTATTTCGAATATGGCAATTTAAAAAAAAACAATACAACAAATGAAAGCAATTAATTCTGATTAACAGAAAATGCATATTCGAAAAGGAGTGAGAAGAAGCATAACTTATTGCTCCCACCCCTTCATCATCAATAATAAATATCACACAAGCTTGCATGCTGGTCCACTTCTACCTACAGTAAATACTTCCGTGATATGTGATATATATACACTTACTATATACATACATCATGCATACAAAATCCATACATACATACATCCTTACATCCATCCATACATACATACATACATACATACATACATACATACATACATACATACATACATACATACATACATACATACATACATATACATACATACATACATATACATACATACATACATACATACATACATACATACATACATACATACATACATACATGCATACATCCATGCATACGCACACCATACATACATTTACACCAATACAAGTACATACAAAACAACTATACTTACAATACAATTTCTATAATAAACTAAAGAAAGAGAAAAGAAAAAAAGAAACCTAGAAAAAACAGTACCTAGTGATATCCAGCACCTTCTTCATCCCTATACCTCATGAGTATCATGTCTTTGTTTTTTTTTAAACTGTTTCATGTTTGCACATCTCTTTAAATCCACCGTAAAATTATTCCATAGACTCACCCCAACATTGGAAATACAAAAACTTTTCCCAGTCGTGCGCCTATAGTGTACTTTAAGATTAGATTTCAATTTACTCATTAAATTATAATCCCCCTCCAGTGCTCCAAACAATTTCTGTATGTTACTTGGTAATAACATATTATAAGCCTTGAACATAATCTGTGCTGTTTGGAAATCAACAATGTCAGCGAATTTCAGCAATTTTGACTGTAAAAATAATGAGTTTGTATGCTCCTGATAACCCACATTGTTAATTATTCGAATTGCTCTTTTTTGTAGGGTTGTTATTGAACCTAATGATGTTTTGTAGTTATTCCCCCAAACCTCTACACAGTACTGCAAATAGGGCAGGACTAGGGAACAGTACAACGTACGAAGTGAATTCTGATCCAATACCTTCTTGGCTTTATTTATAACTGCAATACTCCTTGATACCTTACTTTGTACATGTTTAATGTGTGATTTCCAGTTATTTTTTTCATCTATGGTTACCCCCAAAAAAAATATTTCCTTTACTCTTTCAATTTCCACCCCATCGATTTTGACCTTTACCTGTGTGTTTATCATGCTATTGCCAAATAATATTATCTTTGTCTTTTTTACATTTAATGACAGTCTGTTTCTGTCGAACCATAATTTTAATTTATTCATTTCTGCATTTATGTCCTCCTGTAGTTGGTTCAGGTTATCTCCAGAACAAAAAATATTTGTGTCATCTGCAAATGCAAAATGTAAAACTTTGGAAACTTCACACATATCATTAATGTACAAAATAAAGAATTTGGGACCCAATACTGACCCCTGGGGCACTCCACAAGTAATGTCCAAGCACATGGAGGAACAATCACCCAGCTTCACAAACAGCTGTCTCCCACTCAAATAACTTTTGACCCAATCAAGCACTATTCCCCTAATACCATATCTTTCCAATTTCTTGTGTAAAATATCATGGTTGATTGTGTCAAATGCCTTTTTTAAATCAATAAATACTCCAACTGCATATTGTTTCTGGTCTATAGCACTAGTTATTTCTTCCATTGCCTCAATAATTGCCATTGATGGGCCTGTTCCAAGTCCAGTACATTATGATCAGTGTATTCAAACGGTTTAAGTTCGAGATGTTCATGTTCACTTATCCTTTGTGTTATGTCATTATTGTTCCCTGATTTAGACAAAATGTTCGTGGTTGTCATGGTTGTGTTTTGTTTGTTATTACCTCCATGTCGCGTGCAGTACAGTCATCCAGTCCATAACAAAACACTCGATCCATGGTCCAATATGATCCAGTTCTTACAGGCCCGTCCATGGTGCTCACTGATGTTTGTCCAGTTCCTCGATGCTTCTGATACACAGTACTTTGGCCTCCTCCGGTTCTCCGTTGAGTTTGATGTACACTTTGCAGTTGGTGGTCCATGTAGCTTGGATCTTTTTGTCTTTCCTCATGAAACGTGCTTTCCTGGCGATGTCAGCGTTGAGTTTGGTGAGATGCTCATTGAGGTAGACTGCTTCATCAGTTCAATTTTGCGTTTTCGATTAACAAATCTCATGATGACAGTTGATATTTTGTCCTTGGCATTTCTCCGTGGGAGAGTGTGGCAGGCCTCAATATCCTTGCAATCCAGCTCGATCCCTCTGGTATCAAGGAATGCAGCTACCTGTTGCTCCACAGAGATAGCATCCAGCTCATTTGGCTCATCCCCGTTGTTCACGGTCGCCGCCTTGGCATACGACCTGGGTTTGATTTGGAGCCCTGTGACAATAACGTCATTCATTCTGGTGTATTGTTCCAGATCTGCAACTCTGGTCTCCAGGTGTTGGAGTTTCTGGTCCTTCTCAGCATTCTGCAGCTTCAGCTGTTTCACCTCAGCCACCAGGTCCAGGATGGTTTTCTGCTGCTGTTTCATTTCAGCAATCTCGGCCGATAAGAATTCAATTGATTCCTTAATCGACTCGCCATCCTCCGTTGTGAGTGTCTTCTTGGGTGGCATCTTTTATGGCAGCAATGATTTACTGTATAAGCCCAATTCAAAGTTTAGCGCATCGCGCGCCTCCCGTGCTGCTGCTGCTGTGTACTATATTCTGATAGTAATTGCTATAGAGTATTTTTTCAGTAACAGATGTCTCCCCGTCTCTCCAGCTCTTTAATAAACAGAAAATACAATTTTCGGTAGGTGTCAAAATCTCAGCCAATCAGGAGAAAGTACCAATTTTTAAGCTTAATTTGTATAGTGTTCCAGTTCCAATTTTGCCTGCTCATTTCTTAGTGTCATCACTTCCAATTTCACTTGTTTAATCTATATCCTGATTGAGTTCTCTGTCCTGGTTGGATAAAATTGGAAATGAAACTGAAACTGAAACGAAAATGCATTCTCTGTTTAATAAAGAGGTGGAGAGACAAGGAGACTCCTAATACTGAACAAACACTCTATAGCAATGAGTACTCTCAGAATACAGAGCTATTTAACACTTATTTTA
Source organism: Gymnoscopelus braueri (assembly GCF_963280865.1). Taxonomy (NCBI): domain Eukaryota; kingdom Metazoa; phylum Chordata; class Actinopteri; order Myctophiformes; family Myctophidae; genus Gymnoscopelus; species Gymnoscopelus braueri. Next base: position 14,311,788 of record NC_137623.1, on the reverse strand, counting down.
ACCAATGCAAATCACTTACCCTACCTTTAAAATTAGTTAAAAATGAGTAAATATTACTGATTTAAGTAACAGTACTTAAAAGTCACTAAACTGAGTACAAATATTTAAAAGTAACAAACTGGAGTATAAAGAATTGTAATCAACTATATGGACTAAAAATATGTACAAGTAATTAAAGTAAGTAAAAAGTAACACATGTAAGTATAACTACTTAAAAGTGTGAACATAACCCTAACAACAGTGTGTTTATGTGAACATAACCCTAACAACATTGTGTTTATGTCTGTTGGTTGTGAGTAAACCAAGATGCAGTGATCCCTTGTTGCTCCTAAAGAGTTCCAAGTCCACAAACTGATGTTGATTATGTAGTCCACACATTTTAGAAGTAAAGTTAGTCTAGTTCATTACTTTTAAATAATACATTCTGGATAATGTGTCAAATACACAGTGTGCCTTAATTGCTGTGGCCAAGAACATGACCATGAACTGTTTACTCTATAGAGCGTGCCAAAAAACCTGAAAGGGGCGTCAACAAGTGTCTTTTGGTAGCTGCGGACATCTTTGAGGGGTAAAAACCAGGTTGACTTAACATTGCCCAATGCCACGCCCAATGCCTCGCCCCCCCCCCCCCGTGGTGACGACACGTTGGCACGCTTAATAGAGTAATACTGTAGTTAACATACACACAATAGTAAATGATTAAACAATTGAACACTTGAATGCTTACTACTATACTGTGACTACTTCTAAACTATAACAGTGGACCCTATATACACTCACAATGGACTATATATGTAGGCTGTGTATTTTTACTTGTTTGTAATAGACATTTAAAGTCAAGATGCAGCTTGCAAAGTGTTGGTTTACTGTGTGTCTGGCAATTTAATGTAATCACATGGAATTACGTACCTTTTCCTTATATAGAACATAATGTGTTTTGCCAAATACATTAAGATGCTGTTATGTTCAATGACACACTATAAACACAATATAGCAAGCAATTGTTCCTTCAGCAAATCAGGTTTTATTGTTCTGAAGGAATTTGGAACAATCATAACATGTACAATTGAGGTTTCTATAGGAACTTTAATGGCCTATATATTTCAATGGTTCTCAATGTGGTTTAAAATGTACTTTTAAAATGCGAGATAGTTTGAGGTGAACTATGTATGGTAACTTCAGCAATCATGTGTTATTCTCTAGTAGCCCACCACCACTAGGGTTTAGACCTGCAATGTCTGTTATGTGAGAGACACAGTTGTACAGTCTTACACATAATGTAAGACTGTACAACAATAACAATAAGTGAAATAAATGAAGGTAAAAATGACAGAACTGACAACTCATTTAACTTTGAGCATGAAGCTCTCAGATGGCTGCCCTTCCTTGATTTCCCCTAAATAGTCCATATATACACATGTGTAACTTTAACATTCCAAAATGTTCTGTAATTTTAATTTGTAATTTTAGAGAATATAAGATGTTTGCCAAATAAATGAAGATGTTGTGATGTACAATGAAGACTATGAACACAATATAGCAAGCAGTTATTCCTTGACAACACCAGGTTGTATTGTTCTGAAGGAATTTGGAGCAATCGTGTTAAATAGGAACTTGGATGGCCTTTCTATCTTAATGGCTCTGCTTGAATAGCAGAGATGAGAGAGAATCATCGACACAAGGACACGACTAGAGTCGTTTATTGTAAATGTAAATGAGAGCAGGACATGAGAAATGGTTAGCAGTGATACAGGAAAAAGGTGAAATTATGGGTACATTTTACTTTTCATATCAGAGATAGTTTGAGGTGAACTATCTATGTAATGTGTTTGTTAACTTCACTTTGTCAAATTACATCCACAAAGCAGCCCACCACCACCAGGGTTTAGAACATAGAACAAACTTAAATATAATTCGATGAAAATAACTTTGACAGTAAAATGCAAGTGTGAACCTTGACAATAAAACATCTAATTTGGTCAGCTGTTGCACCTTGACCTCTCACCATGACACAAGGGTTAATAAGCAGAACATTGTACATACCATCTTAAGACCTGAGTCTGATTAGAGTATTATTTCATATCTTCATATTCATTCATGAGTGAATACAACATTGTTGAAGTCTGAAGATACTGATTGTTTACTGTGCATGCATTTAATAATAGTATTTTTTATAAATACAGGGTGTCATATTCATATATTTTATAATAATCTTATAGGAATTAAGACATATTGGAATTGCATGAAGATTACAAATGAATTCATCCACAAATGGATGCTCTTGGTTCTCTTGTAACAGAAAGTCAACAGTTTCTAGAAGGTTGCATGGATGGAGCATGTCTGGGGGAGGAGAGTATATAAGTATGTTAGGTTGTGATTGGTGGAGAGATGGTTGTATTGTTCTCTTTGTCCAATCATTTAAAGTAGTTACTGGCTCCACCCCAGGCTCTCTAGTATAAGAAGAGTGTGTAGTTGTAATTCATCCACAACTCCTCCAGGATAGCAGTCATTTCTGATCAGATCTGACTGTGGACTCCAGAATTTAGTGGAAGATGAACTCTCTCAAGCCAACCAGGGACAGTTCTGCTGAACAGGAGGGACCCAAAGAAAATGGTGTGTTACTTTATCTACCTCCTTTCTACTTTTAATGTCCCTGCTCTGTCATACAAATGTTTTATTACTGTTTTATTTACTTTTCAACTTTTAAATTAAGCAGTCTCAATACTTGTCTCAATCTTATATGTTGCGCTTAGCTGTTGATTATGTATCTTTATATGCTTCTCTATTGCTTTATCTCCTTGGGGACATACATTATATATATATATATAAAATCATGGTCGGCTGGTGGTTAACTTCCAATTGTCTATGGGAGCTTTATTTAATTAAGTTGTAAATTTGTACTCTATTCCCACCTCTCAACCATATTTCCTTTGTTTTTTCTGCAATCCAGGGTTGAATCATCAGCCTGTCTTCCCTGTGCTACCAGCAGTGAATGAACAAAGAAGCTTGGCTAAACCAAAAGGACACTGCTGTGATCAGTGTGGACAACGCTTCAGTTGCATTTCCAAACTTAAAATACATCAGAGAATTCACACTGGAGAGAGACCCTATGGATGTGACCACTGTGGACAACACTTCTCTGTTATGTCCACCCTTAAAAATCACCAGATAATTCACACTGGAGAGAAACCCTTTGGATGTGATCAGTGTGGACAACACTTCTCTGTGATGTCCAACCTTAAAAAACACCAGAGAATTCACACTGGAGAGAAACCCTATAGCTGTGACCAGTGTGGACAACACTTTTCTCAAATGGCCCACCTTAAAAAACACCAGAGAATTCACACTCGAGAGAAACCCTATGGATGTGACCAGTGTGGACAACACTTTTCTCAAATGGACCACCTTAAAACCCACCAGCGAATTCACACTGGAGAGAAACCGATTGGATGTGACCAGTGTGGACAACACTTCTCTCAAATGGCCCACCTTAAAACACACCAGAGAATTCACACTGGAGAAAAACCCTATGGATGTGATCAGTGTGGACAACACTTCTCTGTGATGTCCACCCTTAAAACACACCAGAGAATTCACACTGGAGAGAAACCTTATGGATGTGGTCAGTGTGGACAACACTTCTCTACATTGACCCACCTTAAAAAACACCAGAGAATTCACACTGGAGAGAAACCCTATGGATGTGACCACTGTGGACAACACTTCTCTCAAATGTCCAACCTTAAAAAACACCAGAGAATTCACACTGGAGAGAAGCCCTATGGATGTGACCACTGTGGACAACACTTCTCTCTAATGGGCAACCTTAAAAGACACCAGATAATTCACAATGGAGAGAAATCCTAATTTGGTCAATGTGGAATTAATTTTACTTAGTTAAGCAGCCTAAATTGTAATGCAGAATTAGCACCCCTCAGCTCCTAGTAATGGGGTTGAACAATGGGTAATTTATTCAATCCCTAGCAACTCCTCTAATCACCCCCCCCCCCCATTAACACCTATCAGTCAGCTGTCAACTCTATAGAAATTTGATGAAACACAAGCCCAGCCATTTGGTTTCTTTGAGAAAAACTGGCCTATACTAGAACAGAACATTTAACTTTGAGCATGGAGCTCTCAGATTGTACAACATTTTGGACAGAGGGCCTGGTCTAGACATGGCATTGGTGGTGCCATGCAAGTCTTGCTTTTTAACGATGCTCTGAAAGGTACTCAGAGGGATAGCTGGAGCTCTTGAAATCTTCTATTGTAGCCTTCACCTAACTTGTGCTTCTTATATCATTTTCTCCCGGTGGCCTATTGAAAGCACTTTCACAACCATGGGGGATTCTTCGCAATGTCTCAGTCCTAATCCAATAATTTCAAAGGAGACACAATAGTCTCCTTTGAGTCTCCTACCGGATACATTTCCGCCGGTAATCACGTTATTGTGTTAGGAATGAGACAAACACAAAGAAATCTCCATGAATTCAATGCTTTATGGTGTGTGTAATGAATAGAAAATAATTATTGTTTTGGGTGTACTACTCCTTTAAGACTGTGTTCAATTTAAAATATAACCAGAATTAAGGACATGGCAGCAGATACAGTAGTAAGTAACCATCCCTAGCTGTTCAGCTCGGTCCTCCCTGTTTAGGTGTTTAGTTGTGGTTTCCTGATTGTTTAGTTATTTGTAGTATAGTTCTATGTTCATTTTATTCAGTATTTACCAGTGGTGGAAAAAGTACTGACATTTTTTACTTAAGTCTTAAGTAAAAGTATCAATACCACAATGTAGAAGTAGGCTACTCTGTTACAAGTAAAGGGCCTGTCTTCAAAATGTTACATGAGTGAAAGTACAAAGGTATTGGCATCAAAATATACTTAAAGTACTAAAAGTAAAAGTACAAACATTTGAAAATAGCAGATCTACAAGCTCACGCCTTGTGAGCTTGTAGATCGTCTATTTTCAAATAGCCTACATAAAATAGGGTTAAAGTGGTTACTGTGTGTTTTATAATACAATGACTTATATCTGCAAAGTAACTACTAATTCAAGTTTAAACAAATAAATTGTGGAGTAAAAGTAAAATAGTTGCCTCTGAGATGTAGTGGAGTAGAAATAAAAGTATTGAAAATGGGAAATACTCCAGTAAAGTAAATAGTCCTCAAAAGTGTACTTGAGTACAGTACTTGAAGTAAATGTACTTAGTTACTTTACACCACTGGTATTTTCTGTTACTAGGTCTTGTAGCTGTTACCCCTCTTGGTCTCCCACCCTGATTATTGTTAACCCTAGTCACCTGTATCCTGTTTGCCCCAGCCAATCCTTGTGTTGATTGTACTTTGAGTTCACCTGTGTCTAGTTAGGTCCCTGTCTATAACCAGGGGTGCACATAACTGGTGCGCAGGTGCACATGCGTCGTCAAAATGTATGCTGCGCGGCACATCAGACGAAGGGAAGCACTTTTGCGCACCAACAGCTGGGACCGCTGGGACAGGAATTTACTTCCTGAAGCCACACTCACACAATGCTAAAGCACCAGTCAACCAAGGTGCAGTGATCCCTCGTTGCTCCTAAAGAGTTCCAAGTCCACAAACTGATGTTGATTATGTAGTCCACACATTTTAGAAGTAAAGTTAGTCTAGTTCATTACTTTTAAATAATACATTCTGGATAATGTGTCAAATACACAGTGTGCCTTAATTGCTGTGGCTAAGAACCTGACCATGAACTGTTTACTCTATAGAGTAATACTGTAGTTAACATACACACAATAGTAAATGATTAAACAATTGAACACTTGAATGCTTACTACTATACTGTGACTACTTCTAAACTATAACAGTGGACCCTATATACACTCACAATGGACTATTTATGTAGGCTGTGTATTTTGACTTGTTTGTAATAGACATTTGAAGTAAAAATGTAGCTTGCAAAGTGTTTGTTTACTGTGTTTCTGGCAATTTAATGTATTCACATGGAATTACATACCTTTTCCTTATATAGAACATAATGTGTTTTGCCAAATACATTACGATGCCGTTATGTTCAATGACACACTATAAACACAATATAGCAAGCAATTGTTCCTTCAGCAAATCAGGTTTTATTGTTCTGAAGGAATTCGGAACAATCATGTACAATTGAGGTTTCTATAGGAACTTTAATGGCCTATATATTTCAATGGTTCTCAATGTGGTTTAAAATGTACTTTTAAAATGCGAGATAGTTTGAGGTGAACTATGTATGGTAACTTCAGCAATCATGTGTTATTCTATAGTAGCCCACCACCACTAGGGTTTAGACCTGCAATGTCTGTTATGTGAGAGACGCAGTTGTACAGTCTTACACATAATATAAGGACTGTACAACAATAACAATAACATTAGTTCTGTGGAGAATCAGACCAGACTAAAGACTAAAAGAGAAGGTAGCTACTCGAGTGAAATAAATTAAGGTAAACATGACAGAACTGACAAAAATCATTTAACTTTGAGCATGAAGCTCTCAGATGGCTGCCTTCCTTGATTTCCCCTAAATATTCCACGTATACACATGTGTAACTTTAACATTCCAAAATGTTCTTCTGGAAACAAAATATGACCATGTTAATCCACAAAAGCCTGTTATTTAGGGTCAAATTATTCCTGTCAGTTGTTCACAAACCAGGGCCACCTGGTGAGATAGTGACACATCATGTAATCAATGACCACATTTGCATGGATATAGGTCCTTTTCTAAAGACAGTTAAGCATCATTCACAAGACAAAAGGAATGTTGCAGTTCAGGTGTGAAGTGGGCGAGGGAGATATTTCTAAAGACCTTGTAATTCTAGAGAATATAAGATGTTTGCCAAATAAATGAAGATGCTTTGATGTACAATGAAGACTATGAACAGAATATAGCAAGCAGTTATTCCTTGACAACACCAGGTTGTATTGTTCTGAAGGAATTTGGAGCAATCGTGTTAAATAGGAACTTGGAATGGCCTTTCTATCTTAATGGCTCTGCTTGAATAGCAAGATTGAGATGAGAGAGACTCATCGACACAAGGACATGACTAGAGTTGTTTATTGTAAATGTAAATGAGAGCAGGACATGAGAAATGTTTAGCAGTGATACAGAAAAGGGTGAAATTATGGGTACATTTTACTTTTGATATCAGAGATAGTTTGAGGTGAACTATTTATGTAATGTGTTTATGGTAACTTAATTCATCAAATTACACTCACAAAGCAGCCCACCACCACCAGGGTTTAGAACATTAACCCTTTTGCCTCATTCAGCAACGGTACTTAAGAGGAAATTTCTTCTTAAACCCACTTAAGAAGTTTTTAAGAAGATTTAGGTATTCTCCAATGTTTTCTTAGCTGTGATCTGTTCTTAGGTAAGAACAGAATCTACGCACACTTTCTTAAGAGGATTTTTTTTCTTAGACCCATTTAAGAGGTTTTTAAGAAGATTTTTGTATACTCCAATGTTTTCTTAGCTGTAATCTGTTCTCAGGTAAGAACAGAATCTACACACACTGATGAGCACTCTTAGGCTGGCCTTTGAGTTCTTAAGTGTGACATATTTGTGCAAAAATAATTAATTCTTGAAGTTTCTTCAATTCTACAGTTGTATAATATAGGATTTAAATTACAATAATATTTTTATCATATCTTTAGAGCAGTGGTTCTCAAAGTGTGGTTTGGGGACCCCCAGGGGTCCTTCAGGGAGTTTCAGGGGGTCCACAGCAAACGAAGAACAGTTTAATCACTTTAACCCTATTTTATACTTTGTTTGAAAATAGCTGATCTACAAGCTCACAACACGTCCCATTACTGGCCATTTTGAGCTTGTAGATCGGCTATTTTCGAGACATTTTGATAAATTTTGAAACATTTTCCCTGGCAGAAAATATTTTCAGGTGGGGGTCTGCAGCCAAATGCATGTCAATTTGGGGGTCCTTGACATGAAAATGTTTGAGACGGGTCTGAAATTACAATCTAACCCAAACGGACTCGGATGAGTTGAAGCCCAAGCCCCATACCTACCCCATAACCCCCCACCCACCCCACCTCATCACCCCCCATACCCCCACCCCCATATCCCCGACATTCGCCACACCCCCATTTTCCAGTCCCCTTCCTACCTGAAAGCCCCCCTATACCCACCCGTCATACCCATCCCCCCCACATAGCCCCCTACACCCCTCCTTGCACCACCATATCACCCACCACACCCCTATTTCCACCCCATTACATACCAAGCAGCTGCTACCTTAAAGACCCTCCATATCCACCCACCAGCTTTCAGTAATAAAATGTTTTATATCCACTACTAACGCTACTCCTGAACATGAAATATGGATAACATTTTTAACAGCTAATTTCGGCAAATGTACATTGATGTCTAGTGGTGATATGTTGATTAATGTGAGAGAAATAATCAAATACATTCATTAATTAAATAAAATAATTTGCTGTTCACTTCAGAAGTACCTCCACATAACTATTAATTAATTAATGTTTATGTTCCACCATAGTTTAGGTATTCTTTACTTCATTCTCTCAATTTTATTTCTGTGTGTGATTTCCTGTGATTTCTGTGTGCAGCAATCACACACAGGTGTGACTGCAGGCAGAGCCATGCAGTCATGCCTTATATGGGGATTGGTGGGGCGGCTCCCTATGGTAATTAGGATGAACTGGCACACCCCTTCAAGTTACGAGGATTGGGATTCATCATCATCAAGAACATAGTTACGAACAATTCTGCCTTTTAAGAACGTTTCATGAATCTGACTCAACGTCTCTTAGGAATTCACTTAGGAAGAAATGTAAGAGGAAACATTAGGAACTTATTGCTGCATGAGGCCCATTGTACATACCATCTTAAGACCTGAGTCTGATTAGAGTATTATTTCATATCTTCATATTCATTAATGAGTGAATACAACATTGTTGAAGTCTGAAGATACTTATCGTCTCTTTACTGTGCATGAATTTTATAATATATGCATTTATAAATACAGGGTGTCATATTAATATATTTCATATTAATCTTATAGGAATTAAGACATATTGGAATTGCATGAAGATTACAAATGAATTCATCCACAAATGGATGCTCTTGGTCCTCTTGTAACAGAAAGTCAACAGTTTCTAGAAGGTTGCATGGATGGAGCATGTCTGGGAGAGGAGCATAAAGAAGTATGTTAGGTTGTGATTGGTGGAGAGAGGTAATTGAGAAACCCTATGGATGTGACCAGTGTGGATAACACTTCTCTGATATATCCAGCCTTAAAAATCACCAGAGAATTCACACTGGAGAGAAACCATATGGATGTGACCAGTGTGGGCAACACTTTTCTCGCATGTCAAGCCTTAAAAGACACCAGAGAATTCACACTGGAGAGAAACCCTATGGATGTGACCAGTGTGGACAACACTTCTCTGATATATCCAGCCTTAAAAATCACCAGAGAATTCACAATGGAGAAAAACCCTATGGATGTGACCAGTGTGGACAACACTTCTCTCTAATGGCCAACCTTAAAAGACACCAGCGAATTCACACTGGAGAGAAACCCTATGGATGTGACCAGTGTGGACGACACTTCTCTGATAAATCCAGCCTTAAAAGTCACCAGCGAATTCACACTGGAGAAAAACCCTATGGATGTGACCACTGTGGACAACACTTCCCTCAAACAGCCCACCTTAAAAGACACCAGAGAATTCACACTGGAGAGAAACCCTATGGATGTGATCAGTGTGGGCAACACTTCTCTCAAATGGCCGACCTTAAAACACACCAGAGAATTCACACTGGAGAAAAACCATATGGATGTGATCAGTGTGGAAAACACTTCTCTCAAATGTCCCACCTTAAAACACACCAGCAAATTCACACTGGAGAGAAATCCTAATTTGGTCAACATGGAATTAATTTTACTCAGTTAAGCAGCCTTAATCATGTATGTACACATCAGTGAAAATTCATTGTGAACAGTGTGACAAGTGCTTCATTAGAGAGGATCAGAAACATGCAACATGATGACCCATTGTTGTTCTTTTAAGCAGTTGTTTATTAAGTATGCTGAGCTGTTGTGAACCTATTACATGTATATTAGCTTTGTCGCTATAGATGTTTTGGACACTAGTGTGTTAATACTGTGCATAAGAATGCTACTCACACCAAAGTCCTCATAGTGGTGGCCCACGGCAGAATAAACTAAATAGTGGTCTTCAAGAGGCGACCACACTGTGGTATCCAAAGTGCCAATATTATAGGACACAAAAAAATAAGGTTTCTGTACTCTGTCCATACCTGTCATCATGGTATGTTTAACTTCATTACACCTAGTTGTTATATTGCATTGTTGTGTTATCACTGTCTTTGCTGAACAAATAAACCTTTCTTTATTATTTTTGTCTTCCTTCTTTCTTGTATGAAGAATTTACATGTCCTGCCATTCTACATGTCCTGCTGCCATTTACATATTACGTACAATGAACAATGTCATATATTGTGATTACTGTCATTACCATTATTGACACCTGTGGTGATGTAATCACCATGATTGACACCTTTGGTGCAAATGCAAGTCACGGCATCTCAGCCAGTACAGACCTGACCTGAGGTGAATAAAGACCATTACATTGGGAACAACGCTCCGTCTTATTTGTTGAATAGCCTACAGAGTGTTGGATGTACTAAGGAGATACAACAAAGTGGCGACGAGGATTTGTTGAGTCTGCGTGTGTCTTGCACTCAGCTTGACTGGAGATAAGTTGTAAAATAATAATTGAAAAAAAAACACAGAAGGACAAATGGCTGTGTGAAGCAAACTATTGCTGTTGTTAGTACAATCAAACGGACTGTGATCGTTTGAGTGGATAAAATGACGGCGATGATTGGAAGCATTGGTCCTTTTGATGAAGGTACTGAACAGTGGAGCTCTTATACAGAACGTTTTGAGTATTTTATAGAGGCAAACAGCGTTGAAGATGCTAAGCTGGTGCCGACGTTTTTAACTGTAATGGGACCAAAAGCATTCAATTTGTTACGTTGTCTTGTTCAGCCTGACAAGCCTGGATCCAAAAGTTATGACGTGATGAAGGCCACCTTAGTAGTCCATTATTCCCCTAAGCCCTTGGTGATTGCTGAACGTTTTCATTTCCATAAAAGAAATCAAGAGAAGAGGGAGTCTGTCACAATGTTTGTTGCTGCACTAAAAAGACTATCTGAACACTGAATTCAATGCGGTGCTTAATGACACCATCAGAGACAGGCTTGTGTGCGGGCTGAGGAGTGAAGCTACACTGAAACGCTTGTTAACTGAAAATGGTCTTACACTGGAGAAGGCTGTTGAAATTAGTGTATCCATGGAATTAGCTAACCTCACTCCGTCAAATGGAAGAAGCTTGCGACACACATTTTGTTTCACAGCGTACTTGCATCTGAGACTCCGGGCGCAGAATCGATGACAGACGGAGTTTCATTTTTTCAAGCTACTAGGCAGGTGATTGGATGATCCCGCCCCTAGCAGCCGCTGATTGGTTCGGATGCGCAGCAGTTCGGGCAGCTTTACTCTGTGAGCAATCCCAGACCCTCCTTCCTGAAACCAAATGCAAATGAGATTTCCGGAGGGAGGGGGGGTTTACCAGGCTAGGAATTAGCTGCCATGGAGGCTCACCAGCTCAGCGGTGCAAGTGGAATACTGCACAAGGTCTCCACAGAAATATACATTAACCACTTTAGCCCTATTTTATACCTAGGCTATTTGAAAATAGCTGATCTACTTGTAAGCTCACACACAACGTACTTTTACCTTTGGTACTTTAAGTATATGTTGATACCAATAGTTTTGTACTTTTACTCAAGTAAAATTTTGAACACAGGCCTATTACTTGGAACAGAGTATTTTTGTATTGTGGTATTGTTAATTTTACTTGAGTAGGCCTACTTCTTCCACCACTGTCAATTATTAGAATAATACGCATCAGACGCATCAGGTTTAAAAAGAAACATAAGAAAAGTTTTGGACAGCATTTAAATGTTTCTTATATTCACTTTGATGATGATGGCTTTTATACATTTATTATGTATTTTGTATTTAACACATTGGGTGCCAGAGGTTTATTAAAATATTATACGTTGAGTGCCAGCATTTCTTCCATCCACTTGCGTTATACATTTCGTGCTGTGAGAAGCCCCGACGAGGAAGTGCATGTAAACAAAGCGTGCGTGCGAGACGGCGGAGGGTCCCGACTAACGCCTGGAACAATAATATTTCCAACGCGGAATGGACTATTTATGTAGGCTGTGTATTTTGACTTGTTTGTAATAGACATTTGAAGTAAAAATGTAGCTTGCAAAGTGTTTGTTTACTGTGTTTCTGGCAATTTAATGTATTCACATGGAATTACATACCTTTTCCTTATATAGAACATAATGTGTTTTGCCAAATACATTACGATGCCGTTATGTTCAATGACACACTATAAACACAATATAGCAAGCAATTGTTCCTTCAGCAAATCAGGTTTTATTGTTCTGAAGGAATTCGGAACAATCATGTACAATTGAGGTTTCTATAGGAACTTTAATGGCCTATATATTTCAATGGTTCTCAATGTGGTTTAAAATGTACTTTTAAAATGCGAGATAGTTTGAGGTGAACTATGTATGGTAACTTCAGCAATCATGTGTTATTCTATAGTAGCCCACCACCACTAGGGTTTAGACCTGCAATGTCTGTTATGTGAGAGACGCAGTTGTACAGTCTTACACATAATATAAGGACTGTACAACAATAACAATAACATTAGTTCTGTGGAGAATCAGACCAGACTAAAGACTAAAAGAGAAGGTAGCTACTCGAGTGAAATAAATTAAGGTAAACATGACAGAACTGACAAAAATCATTTAACTTTGAGCATGAAGCTCTCAGATGGCTGCCTTCCTTGATTTCCCCTAAATATTCCACGTATACACATGTGTAACTTTAACATTCCAAAATGTTCTTCTGGAAACAAAATATGACCATGTTAATCCACAAAAGCCTGTTATTTAGGGTCAAATTATTCCTGTCAGTTGTTCACAAACCAGGGCCACCTGGTGAGATAGTGACACATCATGTAATCAATGACCACATTTGCATGGATATAGGTCCTTTTCTAAAGACAGTTAAGCATCATTCACAAGACAAAAGGAATGTTGCAGTTCAGGTGTGAAGTGGGCGAGGGAGATATTTCTAAAGACCTTGTAATTCTAGAGAATATAAGATGTTTGCCAAATAAATGAAGATGCTTTGATGTACAATGAAGACTATGAACAGAATATAGCAAGCAGTTATTCCTTGACAACACCAGGTTGTATTGTTCTGAAGGAATTTGGAGCAATCGTGTTAAATAGGAACTTGGAATGGCCTTTCTATCTTAATGGCTCTGCTTGAATAGCAAGATTGAGATGAGAGAGACTCATCGACACAAGGACATGACTAGAGTTGTTTATTGTAAATGTAAATGAGAGCAGGACATGAGAAATGTTTAGCAGTGATACAGAAAAGGGTGAAATTATGGGTACATTTTACTTTTGATATCAGAGATAGTTTGAGGTGAACTATTTATGTAATGTGTTTATGGTAACTTAATTCATCAAATTACACTCACAAAGCAGCCCACCACCACCAGGGTTTAGAACATTAACCCTTTTGCCTCATTCAGCAACGGTACTTAAGAGGAAATTTCTTCTTAAACCCACTTAAGAAGTTTTTAAGAAGATTTAGGTATTCTCCAATGTTTTCTTAGCTGTGATCTGTTCTTAGGTAAGAACAGAATCTACGCACACTTTCTTAAGAGGATTTTTTTTCTTAGACCCATTTAAGAGGTTTTTAAGAAGATTTTTGTATACTCCAATGTTTTCTTAGCTGTAATCTGTTCTCAGGTAAGAACAGAATCTACACACACTGATGAGCACTCTTAGGCTGGCCTTTGAGTTCTTAAGTGTGACATATTTGTGCAAAAATAATTAATTCTTGAAGTTTCTTCAATTCTACAGTTGTATAATATAGGATTTAAATTACAATAATATTTTTATCATATCTTTAGAGCAGTGGTTCTCAAAGTGTGGTTTGGGGACCCCCAGGGGTCCTTCAGGGAGTTTCAGGGGGTCCACAGCAAACGAAGAACAGTTTAATCACTTTAACCCTATTTTATACTTTGTTTGAAAATAGCTGATCTACAAGCTCACAACACGTCCCATTACTGGCCATTTTGAGCTTGTAGATCGGCTATTTTCGAGACATTTTGATAAATTTTGAAACATTTTCCCTGGCAGAAAATATTTTCAGGTGGGGGTCTGCAGCCAAATGCATGTCAATTTGGGGGTCCTTGACATGAAAATGTTTGAGACGGGTCTGAAATTACAATCTAACCCAAACGGACTCGGATGAGTTGAAGCCCAAGCCCCATACCTACCCCATAACCCCCCACCCACCCCACCTCATCACCCCCCATACCCCCACCCCCATATCCCCGACATTCGCCACACCCCCATTTTCCAGTCCCCTTCCTACCTGAAAGCCCCCCTATACCCACCCGTCATACCCATCCCCCCCACATAGCCCCCTACACCCCTCCTTGCACCACCATATCACCCACCACACCCCTATTTCCACCCCATTACATACCAAGCAGCTGCTACCTTAAAGACCCTCCATATCCACCCACCAGCTTTCAGTAATAAAATGTTTTATATCCACTACTAACGCTACTCCTGAACATGAAATATGGATAACATTTTTAACAGCTAATTTCGGCAAATGTACATTGATGTCTAGTGGTGATATGTTGATTAATGTGAGAGAAATAATCAAATACATTCATTAATTAAATAAAATAATTTGCTGTTCACTTCAGAAGTACCTCCACATAACTATTAATTAATTAATGTTTATGTTCCACCATAGTTTAGGTATTCTTTACTTCATTCTCTCAATTTTATTTCTGTGTGTGATTTCCTGTGATTTCTGTGTGCAGCAATCACACACAGGTGTGACTGCAGGCAGAGCCATGCAGTCATGCCTTATATGGGGATTGGTGGGGCGGCTCCCTATGGTAATTAGGATGAACTGGCACACCCCTTCAAGTTACGAGGATTGGGATTCATCATCATCAAGAACATAGTTACGAACAATTCTGCCTTTTAAGAACGTTTCATGAATCTGACTCAACGTCTCTTAGGAATTCACTTAGGAAGAAATGTAAGAGGAAACATTAGGAACTTATTGCTGCATGAGGCCCATTGTACATACCATCTTAAGACCTGAGTCTGATTAGAGTATTATTTCATATCTTCATATTCATTAATGAGTGAATACAACATTGTTGAAGTCTGAAGATACTTATCGTCTCTTTACTGTGCATGAATTTTATAATATATGCATTTATAAATACAGGGTGTCATATTAATATATTTCATATTAATCTTATAGGAATTAAGACATATTGGAATTGCATGAAGATTACAAATGAATTCATCCACAAATGGATGCTCTTGGTCCTCTTGTAACAGAAAGTCAACAGTTTCTAGAAGGTTGCATGGATGGAGCATGTCTGGGAGAGGAGCATAAAGAAGTATGTTAGGTTGTGATTGGTGGAGAGAGGTAATTGAGAAACCCTATGGATGTGACCAGTGTGGATAACACTTCTCTGATATATCCAGCCTTAAAAATCACCAGAGAATTCACACTGGAGAGAAACCATATGGATGTGACCAGTGTGGGCAACACTTTTCTCGCATGTCAAGCCTTAAAAGACACCAGAGAATTCACACTGGAGAGAAACCCTATGGATGTGACCAGTGTGGACAACACTTCTCTGATATATCCAGCCTTAAAAATCACCAGAGAATTCACAATGGAGAAAAACCCTATGGATGTGACCAGTGTGGACAACACTTCTCTCTAATGGCCAACCTTAAAAGACACCAGCGAATTCACACTGGAGAGAAACCCTATGGATGTGACCAGTGTGGACGACACTTCTCTGATAAATCCAGCCTTAAAAGTCACCAGCGAATTCACACTGGAGAAAAACCCTATGGATGTGACCACTGTGGACAACACTTCCCTCAAACAGCCCACCTTAAAAGACACCAGAGAATTCACACTGGAGAGAAACCCTATGGATGTGATCAGTGTGGGCAACACTTCTCTCAAATGGCCGACCTTAAAACACACCAGAGAATTCACACTGGAGAAAAACCATATGGATGTGATCAGTGTGGAAAACACTTCTCTCAAATGTCCCACCTTAAAACACACCAGCAAATTCACACTGGAGAGAAATCCTAATTTGGTCAACATGGAATTAATTTTACTCAGTTAAGCAGCCTTAATCATGTATGTACACATCAGTGAAAATTCATTGTGAACAGTGTGACAAGTGCTTCATTAGAGAGGATCAGAAACATGCAACATGATGACCCATTGTTGTTCTTTTAAGCAGTTGTTTATTAAGTATGCTGAGCTGTTGTGAACCTATTACATGTATATTAGCTTTGTCGCTATAGATGTTTTGGACACTAGTGTGTTAATACTGTGCATAAGAATGCTACTCACACCAAAGTCCTCATAGTGGTGGCCCACGGCAGAATAAACTAAATAGTGGTCTTCAAGAGGCGACCACACTGTGGTATCCAAAGTGCCAATATTATAGGACACAAAAAAATAAGGTTTCTGTACTCTGTCCATACCTGTCATCATGGTATGTTTAACTTCATTACACCTAGTTGTTATATTGCATTGTTGTGTTATCACTGTCTTTGCTGAACAAATAAACCTTTCTTTATTATTTTTGTCTTCCTTCTTTCTTGTATGAAGAATTTACATGTCCTGCCATTCTACATGTCCTGCTGCCATTTACATATTACGTACAATGAACAATGTCATATATTGTGATTACTGTCATTACCATTATTGACACCTGTGGTGATGTAATCACCATGATTGACACCTTTGGTGCAAATGCAAGTCACGGCATCTCAGCCAGTACAGACCTGACCTGAGGTGAATAAAGACCATTACATTGGGAACAACGCTCCGTCTTATTTGTTGAATAGCCTACAGAGTGTTGGATGTACTAAGGAGATACAACAAAGTGGCGACGAGGATTTGTTGAGTCTGCGTGTGTCTTGCACTCAGCTTGACTGGAGATAAGTTGTAAAATAATAATTGAAAAAAAAACACAGAAGGACAAATGGCTGTGTGAAGCAAACTATTGCTGTTGTTAGTACAATCAAACGGACTGTGATCGTTTGAGTGGATAAAATGACGGCGATGATTGGAAGCATTGGTCCTTTTGATGAAGGTACTGAACAGTGGAGCTCTTATACAGAACGTTTTGAGTATTTTATAGAGGCAAACAGCGTTGAAGATGCTAAGCTGGTGCCGACGTTTTTAACTGTAATGGGACCAAAAGCATTCAATTTGTTACGTTGTCTTGTTCAGCCTGACAAGCCTGGATCCAAAAGTTATGACGTGATAAAGGCCACCTTAGTAGTCCATTATTCCCCTAAGCCCTTGGTGATTGCTGAACGTTTTCATTTCCATAAAAGAAATCAAGAGAAGAGGGAGTCTGTCACAATGTTTGTTGCTGCACTAAAAAGACTATCTGAACACTGAATTCAATGCGGTGCTTAATGACACCATCAGAGACAGGCTTGTGTGCGGGCTGAGGAGTGAAGCTACACTGAAACGCTTGTTAACTGAAAATGGTCTTACACTGGAGAAGGCTGTTGAAATTAGTGTATCCATGGAATTAGCTAACCTCACTCCGTCAAATGGAAGAAGCTTGCGACACACATTTTGTTTCACAGCGTACTTGCATCTGAGACTCCGGGCGCAGAATCGATGACAGACGGAGTTTCATTTTTTCAAGCTACTAGGCAGGTGATTGGATGATCCCGCCCCTAGCAGCCGCTGATTGGTTCGGATGCGCAGCAGTTCGGGCAGCTTTACTCTGTGAGCAATCCCAGACCCTCCTTCCTGAAACCAAATGCAAATGAGATTTCCGGAGGGAGGGGGGGTTTACCAGGCTAGGAATTAGCTGCCATGGAGGCTCACCAGCTCAGCGGTGCAAGTGGAATACTGCACAAGGTCTCCACAGAAATATACATTAACCACTTTAGCCCTATTTTATACCTAGGCTATTTGAAAATAGCTGATCTACTTGTAAGCTCACACACAACGTACTTTTACCTTTGGTACTTTAAGTATATGTTGATACCAATAGTTTTGTACTTTTACTCAAGTAAAATTTTGAACACAGGCCTATTACTTGGAACAGAGTATTTTTGTATTGTGGTATTGTTAATTTTACTTGAGTAGGCCTACTTCTTCCACCACTGTCAATTATTAGAATAATACGCATCAGACGCATCAGGTTTAAAAAGAAACATAAGAAAAGTTTTGGACAGCATTTAAATGTTTCTTATATTCACTTTGATGATGATGGCTTTTATACATTTATTATGTATTTTGTATTTAATATAAATACAAAATACATAATAATTTTGAGGTGCCAGCCACTCTACATTTGACCGTGTGTGTGTGTCCGTCCGGGTGTCCGTCCGAGCACAGCCTCAACAGCTGCAGCTCATTGAACACAAAGATGCAACCAGTTACACTAATCAACACAAATGTGCAACACAAGCAGCACTTAAAGACATGCACACTCACACGCTGGCTCAGCACACCTGCGCGCTTCGCGTACACACACACACACACACACAAACACACACACACACACACACAAAAACGACCGATCTATAATGAGAGTAAAAATAATTAAAAGTAAAAAAAGTACATTGAGTAAAAAATACTTAAGAGTACATACATTGAGTAGAAATACTTAAATACTTAAAATGAGTTAAAAATTAGTGAATATTACTGATTTAAGTAACAGTACTTAAAAGTCACTAAACTGAGTACAAATACGTAAAAGTAACCAACTGGAGTATAAAGAATTTTAATCAACTATATGGACTAAAAATATGTAATCAAATTAAGTAATTAAATATAGTAATTAAAGTAAGTAAAAAGTAACACATGTAATTATAACTACTTAAAATTGTGAACTTAACCCTAACAACAGTTTGTTTATGTCTGTTGGTTGTGAGTAAACCAAGGTGCAGTGATCCCTCGTTGCTCCTAAAGAGTTCCAGGTCCACAAACTGATGTTGATTATGTAGTCCACACATTTTAGAAGTAAAGTTAGTCTAGTTCATTACTTTTAAATAATACATTCTGGATAATGTGTCAAATACACAGTGTGCCTTAATTGCTGTGGCTAAGAACCTGACCATGAACTGTTTACTCTATAGAGTAATACTGTAGTTAACATACACACAATAGTAAATGATTAAACAATTGAATGATTACTACTATACTGTGACTACTTCTAAACTATAACAGTGGACCCTATATACACTCACAATGGACTATTTATGTTGGCTGTGTATTTTGACTTGTTTGTAATAAACATTTAAAGGCAAGATGCAGCTTGCAAAGTGTTGGTTTACTGTGTTTCTGGCTATTTAATGTATGGAATTACATACCTTTTCCTTATATAGAACATAATGTGTTTTGCCAAATACATTAAGATGCCGTTATGTTCAATGACACACTATAAACACAATATAGCAAGCAATTGTTCCTTCAGCAAATCAGGTTTTATTGTTCTGAAGGAATTCGGAACAATCATAACATGTACAATTGAGGTTTCTATATGAACTTTAATGGCCTATATATTTCAATGGTTCTCAGTGTGGTTTAAAATGTACTTTTAAAATGCGAGATAGTTTGAGGTGAACTATGTATGGTAACTTCAGCAATCATGTGTTATTCTCTAGTAGCCTACCACCACTAGGGTTTAGACCTGCAATGTCTGTTATGTGAGAGACACAGTTGTACAGTCTTACACATAATGTAAGGACTGTACAACAATAACAATAACATTACCCTGCTGAAAAAAACAGCTTAGACCAGCCTAAGCTGGACCAGCTGGTTTTAGCTGGTCTTGGTGGTTGACCACCTTAAGGTGTGTTTTGGACGTCCAAAACACACCTTAAGCTGGTCTTGGTGGTTGACCAGCTTAAGGTGGTAGGTTTTGCTGGTTTAAACTGGTAGCTGGTTTAAGCTGGTAGCTGGTATTTTTGATGGTTTAGCTGGTTTAAGCTGGTAGCTGGTATTTATGATGGTTTAGCTGGTTTAAGCTGGTAGCTGGTATTTTTGATGGTTTAGCTGGTTTAAGCTGGTAGCTGGTATTTTTGATGGTTTAGCTGGTTTAAGCTGGTAGCTGGTATTTATGATGGTTTAGCTGGTTTAAGCTGGTAGCTGGTATTTATGATGGTTTAGCTGGTAGCTGGTTTAAGCTGGTTTAAGCTGCTATCTGGTATTTATGTGTATTCAGGTGTATTCTGGATATGCAGTGACCAACTTTGCTGGAGAGGATGCATGATCATGGTGAATTTCAGCCAGGTGCCCACAGCACGTGGTATATTTAAAAAACAGTAGCCTACAGTAGCCTATATAAAAGTGAGCAAAATCCACAAAGTCATAAATAATCATGTATCAATTTCATACATAACAATAATTTATTAAACACTTATAAAAACCCCTCAAAAACAACATTTAAATAACAAATAAATGTATAAATAAACACATAAATACATGAACTTCAACCTGAGGAACACACTAACACACACACAGTGTTCAAATGACTGGAAAAGAGTGAGAGAACATGAAAAATCGGACAGATCCGTCTTGATTACATGACTATGGAGATACTGTATACCGATGTGTGTGATGTTTGGAAAACATCTGTAAAGTTGCAGCCAAAAATGTGTCTTGCAAAAATCGGCCTGCTGGTAAAGCTATAAAGCATTACCCCCATATCAACCCCCCCCCTACACAGACACACAATTTCTTGTCCTTTCTATTGATGTCCTGGCCATGGTCCATGGCCTTCCTCTTTGTGAGAATATTCTGCCCCTGCAGCCACCAATGGAAACAGTCTGAAAGAAAACAAACAAGAACCCCCAACAATAAAACAAATATAATTAGCAATATACTGCATGGGGTGAGTTAAATGAATTGTGATGTTTTGAGAAAAACTTAAAGTAACTTAAACTTCACCCATTTTCAACCTTATCTTCATATAACTAACTGATCCTCGCTAATGTTCATTATACAATGGCACCATTTCTGTCTACTCGTTCTGCCACTCATTG
The DNA here is from genome assembly GCF_963280865.1 of Gymnoscopelus braueri. Classification (NCBI taxonomy): domain Eukaryota; kingdom Metazoa; phylum Chordata; class Actinopteri; order Myctophiformes; family Myctophidae; genus Gymnoscopelus; species Gymnoscopelus braueri. The sequence goes on along the minus strand of NC_137623.1, from coordinate 14,290,496 downwards.
GTGGAATGTGGACAGTTCAGAAACCTGCCTACCAGTGACATCACCAATGGAGATTCCAAGCTAATAGAAACTACAGTGTGTCTCTACCTGGAAAGTTTGCATGCAGAAGTAGAAGCCATTGTTCTTGCATTAATAATGAACAAATAAAGTTGTTCTAAATGACCAAACCTGCCTACCGATGATGTCAAAGGTAGGCAGGTTTCTAAACTGTCCACGGCCTATCAACGAAACACAGAGTGAGTAGACATAAATGGTGCCATCTTAAAATGTGTATTAGTGAGGACCAATTATATGAAGATGAGTTGAAAATGGGGTGAAGTGTTTGAATTATGAGATCAAGTCATAATGAACCCCCCCACCCCTCAGTAAACATACCTCTTCTGAGTCCTGCGGTCAGGGGGTCCTTGGTGTCCTTGGTGTTTGCTGCCACCATCTTCCAGATCTCCTTTTCGAGCCACACACCAGAGCCAATGTGGACCTGAAACAGAAGAAAACAACACATGTTTTAGAAATTAAAAAACATTTTACCATGACATTTCAGACTCATTTTTGACAAAAGCAGGCCCACTTCAAACAGAATTTACTGTAAAGAAATTACATTTTCAAGGACCCCCAAATGTGGACCCATTTAGAAAAGAGTTGGTGCCATGGACCTCCAATAGAGAAGATGTTAATTGTTGGATTACATTTAGTACAGAATTCTACAACTGTCTATACTGTAGGTGGGGAGAGTTGAAGTAATTCTTATACAGTAATGGTAATGACTCTGCTTGAATAGCAAGATTGAGATGAGAGAGACTCATCGACACAAGGACATGACTAGAGTTGTTTATTGTAAATGTAAATGAGAGCAGGACATGAGAAATGTTTAGCAGTGATACAGAAAAGGGTGAAATTATGGGTACATTTTACTTTTGATATCAGAGATAGTTTGAGGTGAACTATTTATGTAATGTGTTTATGGTAACTTAATTCATCAAATTACACTCACAAAGCAGCCCACCACCACCAGGGTTTAGAACATTAACCCTTTTGCCTCATTCAGCAACGGTACTTAAGAGGAAATTTCTTCTTAAACCCACTTAAGAAGTTTTTAAGAAGATTTAGGTATTCTCCAATGTTTTCTTAGCTGTGATCTGTTCTTAGGTAAGAACAGAATCTACGCACACTTTCTTAAGAGGATTTTTTTTCTTAGACCCATTTAAGAGGTTTTTAAGAAGATTTTTGTATACTCCAATGTTTTCTTAGCTGTAATCTGTTCTCAGGTAAGAACAGAATCTACACACACTGATGAGCACTCTTAGGCTGGCCTTTGAGTTCTTAAGTGTGACATATTTGTGCAAAAATAATTAATTCTTGAAGTTTCTTCAATTCTACAGTTGTATAATATAGGATTTAAATTACAATAATATTTTTATCATATCTTTAGAGCAGTGGTTCTCAAAGTGTGGTTTGGGGACCCCCAGGGGTCCTTCAGGGAGTTTCAGGGGGTCCACAGCAAACGAAGAACAGTTTAATCACTTTAACCCTATTTTATACTTTGTTTGAAAATAGCTGATCTACAAGCTCACAACACGTCCCATTACTGGCCATTTTGAGCTTGTAGATCGGCTATTTTCGAGACATTTTGATAAATTTTGAAACATTTTCCCTGGCAGAAAATATTTTCAGGTGGGGGTCTGCAGCCAAATGCATGTCAATTTGGGGGTCCTTGACATGAAAATGTTTGAGACGGGTCTGAAATTACAATCTAACCCAAACGGACTCGGATGAGTTGAAGCCCAAGCCCCATACCTACCCCATAACCCCCCACCCACCCCACCTCATCACCCCCCATACCCCCACCCCCATATCCCCGACATTCGCCACACCCCCATTTTCCAGTCCCCTTCCTACCTGAAAGCCCCCCTATACCCACCCGTCATACCCATCCCCCCCACATAGCCCCCTACACCCCTCCTTGCACCACCATATCACCCACCACACCCCTATTTCCACCCCATTACATACCAAGCAGCTGCTACCTTAAAGACCCTCCATATCCACCCACCAGCTTTCAGTAATAAAATGTTTTATATCCACTACTAACGCTACTCCTGAACATGAAATATGGATAACATTTTTAACAGCTAATTTCGGCAAATGTACATTGATGTCTAGTGGTGATATGTTGATTAATGTGAGAGAAATAATCAAATACATTCATTAATTAAATAAAATAATTTGCTGTTCACTTCAGAAGTACCTCCACATAACTATTAATTAATTAATGTTTATGTTCCACCATAGTTTAGGTATTCTTTACTTCATTCTCTCAATTTTATTTCTGTGTGTGATTTCCTGTGATTTCTGTGTGCAGCAATCACACACAGGTGTGACTGCAGGCAGAGCCATGCAGTCATGCCTTATATGGGGATTGGTGGGGCGGCTATCCCTATGGTAATTAGGATGAACTGGCACACCCCTTCAAGTTACGAGGATTGGGATTCATCATCATCAAGAACATAGTTACGAACAATTCTGCCTTTTAAGAACGTTTCATGAATCTGACTCAACGTCTCTTAGGAATTCACTTAGGAAGAAATGTAAGAGGAAACATTAGGAACTTATTGCTGCATGAGGCCCATTGTACATACCATCTTAAGACCTGAGTCTGATTAGAGTATTATTTCATATCTTCATATTCATTAATGAGTGAATACAACATTGTTGAAGTCTGAAGATACTTATCGTCTCTTTACTGTGCATGAATTTTATAATATATGCATTTATAAATACAGGGTGTCATATTAATATATTTCATATTAATCTTATAGGAATTAAGACATATTGGAATTGCATGAAGATTACAAATGAATTCATCCACAAATGGATGCTCTTGGTCCTCTTGTAACAGAAAGTCAACAGTTTCTAGAAGGTTGCATGGATGGAGCATGTCTGGGAGAGGAGCATAAAGAAGTATGTTAGGTTGTGATTGGTGGAGAGAGGTAATTGAGAAACCCTATGGATGTGACCAGTGTGGATAACACTTCTCTGATATATCCAGCCTTAAAAATCACCAGAGAATTCACACTGGAGAGAAACCATATGGATGTGACCAGTGTGGGCAACACTTTTCTCGCATGTCAAGCCTTAAAAGACACCAGAGAATTCACACTGGAGAGAAACCCTATGGATGTGACCAGTGTGGACAACACTTCTCTGATATATCCAGCCTTAAAAATCACCAGAGAATTCACAATGGAGAAAAACCCTATGGATGTGACCAGTGTGGACAACACTTCTCTCTAATGGCCAACCTTAAAAGACACCAGCGAATTCACACTGGAGAGAAACCCTATGGATGTGACCAGTGTGGACGACACTTCTCTGATAAATCCAGCCTTAAAAGTCACCAGCGAATTCACACTGGAGAAAAACCCTATGGATGTGACCACTGTGGACAACACTTCCCTCAAACAGCCCACCTTAAAAGACACCAGAGAATTCACACTGGAGAGAAACCCTATGGATGTGATCAGTGTGGGCAACACTTCTCTCAAATGGCCGACCTTAAAACACACCAGAGAATTCACACTGGAGAAAAACCATATGGATGTGATCAGTGTGGAAAACACTTCTCTCAAATGTCCCACCTTAAAACACACCAGCAAATTCACACTGGAGAGAAATCCTAATTTGGTCAACATGGAATTAATTTTACTCAGTTAAGCAGCCTTAATCATGTATGTACACATCAGTGAAAATTCATTGTGAACAGTGTGACAAGTGCTTCATTAGAGAGGATCAGAAACATGCAACATGATGACCCATTGTTGTTCTTTTAAGCAGTTGTTTATTAAGTATGCTGAGCTGTTGTGAACCTATTACATGTATATTAGCTTTGTCGCTATAGATGTTTTGGACACTAGTGTGTTAATACTGTGCATAAGAATGCTACTCACACCAAAGTCCTCATAGTGGTGGCCCACGGCAGAATAAACTAAATAGTGGTCTTCAAGAGGCGACCACACTGTGGTATCCAAAGTGCCAATATTATAGGACACAAAAAAATAAGGTTTCTGTACTCTGTCCATACCTGTCATCATGGTATGTTTAACTTCATTACACCTAGTTGTTATATTGCATTGTTGTGTTATCACTGTCTTTGCTGAACAAATAAACCTTTCTTTATTATTTTTGTCTTCCTTCTTTCTTGTATGAAGAATTTACATGTCCTGCCATTCTACATGTCCTGCTGCCATTTACATATTACGTACAATGAACAATGTCATATATTGTGATTACTGTCATTACCATTATTGACACCTGTGGTGATGTAATCACCATGATTGACACCTTTGGTGCAAATGCAAGTCACGGCATCTCAGCCAGTACAGACCTGACCTGAGGTGAATAAAGACCATTACATTGGGAACAACGCTCCGTCTTATTTGTTGAATAGCCTACAGAGTGTTGGATGTACTAAGGAGATACAACAAAGTGGCGACGAGGATTTGTTGAGTCTGCGTGTGTCTTGCACTCAGCTTGACTGGAGATAAGTTGTAAAATAATAATTGAAAAAAAAACACAGAAGGACAAATGGCTGTGTGAAGCAAACTATTGCTGTTGTTAGTACAATCAAACGGACTGTGATCGTTTGAGTGGATAAAATGACGGCGATGATTGGAAGCATTGGTCCTTTTGATGAAGGTACTGAACAGTGGAGCTCTTATACAGAACGTTTTGAGTATTTTATAGAGGCAAACAGCGTTGAAGATGCTAAGCTGGTGCCGACGTTTTTAACTGTAATGGGACCAAAAGCATTCAATTTGTTACGTTGTCTTGTTCAGCCTGACAAGCCTGGATCCAAAAGTTATGACGTGATAAAGGCCACCTTAGTAGTCCATTATTCCCCTAAGCCCTTGGTGATTGCTGAACGTTTTCATTTCCATAAAAGAAATCAAGAGAAGAGGGAGTCTGTCACAATGTTTGTTGCTGCACTAAAAAGACTATCTGAACACTGAATTCAATGCGGTGCTTAATGACACCATCAGAGACAGGCTTGTGTGCGGGCTGAGGAGTGAAGCTACACTGAAACGCTTGTTAACTGAAAATGGTCTTACACTGGAGAAGGCTGTTGAAATTAGTGTATCCATGGAATTAGCTAACCTCACTCCGTCAAATGGAAGAAGCTTGCGACACACATTTTGTTTCACAGCGTACTTGCATCTGAGACTCCGGGCGCAGAATCGATGACAGACGGAGTTTCATTTTTTCAAGCTACTAGGCAGGTGATTGGATGATCCCGCCCCTAGCAGCCGCTGATTGGTTCGGATGCGCAGCAGTTCGGGCAGCTTTACTCTGTGAGCAATCCCAGACCCTCCTTCCTGAAACCAAATGCAAATGAGATTTCCGGAGGGAGGGGGGGTTTACCAGGCTAGGAATTAGCTGCCATGGAGGCTCACCAGCTCAGCGGTGCAAGTGGAATACTGCACAAGGTCTCCACAGAAATATACATTAACCACTTTAGCCCTATTTTATACCTAGGCTATTTGAAAATAGCTGATCTACTTGTAAGCTCACACACAACGTACTTTTACCTTTGGTACTTTAAGTATATGTTGATACCAATAGTTTTGTACTTTTACTCAAGTAAAATTTTGAACACAGGCCTATTACTTGGAACAGAGTATTTTTGTATTGTGGTATTGTTAATTTTACTTGAGTAGGCCTACTTCTTCCACCACTGTCAATTATTAGAATAATACGCATCAGACGCATCAGGTTTAAAAAGAAACATAAGAAAAGTTTTGGACAGCATTTAAATGTTTCTTATATTCACTTTGATGATGATGGCTTTTATACATTTATTATGTATTTTGTATTTAATATAAATACAAAATACATAATAATTTTGAGGTGCCAGCCACTCTACATTTGACCGTGTGTGTGTGTCCGTCCGGGTGTCCGTCCGAGCACAGCCTCAACAGCTGCAGCTCATTGAACACAAAGATGCAACCAGTTACACTAATCAACACAAATGTGCAACACAAGCAGCACTTAAAGACATGCACACTCACACGCTGGCTCAGCACACCTGCGCGCTTCGCGTACACACACACACACACACACAAACACACACACACACACACACAAAAACGACCGATCTATAATGAGAGTAAAAATAATTAAAAGTAAAAAAAGTACATTGAGTAAAAAATACTTAAGAGTACATACATTGAGTAGAAATACTTAAATACTTAAAATGAGTTAAAAATTAGTGAATATTACTGATTTAAGTAACAGTACTTAAAAGTCACTAAACTGAGTACAAATACGTAAAAGTAACCAACTGGAGTATAAAGAATTTTAATCAACTATATGGACTAAAAATATGTAATCAAATTAAGTAATTAAATATAGTAATTAAAGTAAGTAAAAAGTAACACATGTAATTATAACTACTTAAAATTGTGAACTTAACCCTAACAACAGTTTGTTTATGTCTGTTGGTTGTGAGTAAACCAAGGTGCAGTGATCCCTCGTTGCTCCTAAAGAGTTCCAGGTCCACAAACTGATGTTGATTATGTAGTCCACACATTTTAGAAGTAAAGTTAGTCTAGTTCATTACTTTTAAATAATACATTCTGGATAATGTGTCAAATACACAGTGTGCCTTAATTGCTGTGGCTAAGAACCTGACCATGAACTGTTTACTCTATAGAGTAATACTGTAGTTAACATACACACAATAGTAAATGATTAAACAATTGAATGATTACTACTATACTGTGACTACTTCTAAACTATAACAGTGGACCCTATATACACTCACAATGGACTATTTATGTTGGCTGTGTATTTTGACTTGTTTGTAATAAACATTTAAAGGCAAGATGCAGCTTGCAAAGTGTTGGTTTACTGTGTTTCTGGCTATTTAATGTATGGAATTACATACCTTTTCCTTATATAGAACATAATGTGTTTTGCCAAATACATTAAGATGCCGTTATGTTCAATGACACACTATAAACACAATATAGCAAGCAATTGTTCCTTCAGCAAATCAGGTTTTATTGTTCTGAAGGAATTCGGAACAATCATAACATGTACAATTGAGGTTTCTATATGAACTTTAATGGCCTATATATTTCAATGGTTCTCAGTGTGGTTTAAAATGTACTTTTAAAATGCGAGATAGTTTGAGGTGAACTATGTATGGTAACTTCAGCAATCATGTGTTATTCTCTAGTAGCCTACCACCACTAGGGTTTAGACCTGCAATGTCTGTTATGTGAGAGACACAGTTGTACAGTCTTACACATAATGTAAGGACTGTACAACAATAACAATAACATTACCCTGCTGAAAAAAACAGCTTAGACCAGCCTAAGCTGGACCAGCTGGTTTTAGCTGGTCTTGGTGGTTGACCACCTTAAGGTGTGTTTTGGACGTCCAAAACACACCTTAAGCTGGTCTTGGTGGTTGACCAGCTTAAGGTGGTAGGTTTTGCTGGTTTAAACTGGTAGCTGGTTTAAGCTGGTAGCTGGTATTTTTGATGGTTTAGCTGGTTTAAGCTGGTAGCTGGTATTTATGATGGTTTAGCTGGTTTAAGCTGGTAGCTGGTATTTTTGATGGTTTAGCTGGTTTAAGCTGGTAGCTGGTATTTTTGATGGTTTAGCTGGTTTAAGCTGGTAGCTGGTATTTATGATGGTTTAGCTGGTTTAAGCTGGTAGCTGGTATTTATGATGGTTTAGCTGGTAGCTGGTTTAAGCTGGTTTAAGCTGCTATCTGGTATTTATGTGTATTCAGGTGTATTCTGGATATGCAGTGACCAACTTTGCTGGAGAGGATGCATGATCATGGTGAATTTCAGCCAGGTGCCCACAGCACGTGGTATATTTAAAAAACAGTAGCCTACAGTAGCCTATATAAAAGTGAGCAAAATCCACAAAGTCATAAATAATCATGTATCAATTTCATACATAACAATAATTTATTAAACACTTATAAAAACCCCTCAAAAACAACATTTAAATAACAAATAAATGTATAAATAAACACATAAATACATGAACTTCAACCTGAGGAACACACTAACACACACACAGTGTTCAAATGACTGGAAAAGAGTGAGAGAACATGAAAAATCGGACAGATCCGTCTTGATTACATGACTATGGAGATACTGTATACCGATGTGTGTGATGTTTGGAAAACATCTGTAAAGTTGCAGCCAAAAATGTGTCTTGCAAAAATCGGCCTGCTGGTAAAGCTATAAAGCATTACCCCCATATCAACCCCCCCCCTACACAGACACACAATTTCTTGTCCTTTCTATTGATGTCCTGGCCATGGTCCATGGCCTTCCTCTTTGTGAGAATATTCTGCCCCTGCAGCCACCAATGGAAACAGTCTGAAAGAAAACAAACAAGAACCCCCAACAATAAAACAAATATAATTAGCAATATACTGCATGGGGTGAGTTAAATGAATTGTGATGTTTTGAGAAAAACTTAAAGTAACTTAAACTTCACCCATTTTCAACCTTATCTTCATATAACTAACTGATCCTCGCTAATGTTCATTATACAATGGCACCATTTCTGTCTACTCGTTCTGCCACTCATTGGTGGAATGTGGACAGTTCAGAAACCTGCCTACCAGTGACATCACCAATGGAGATTCCAAGCTAATAGAAACTACAGTGTGTCTCTACCTGGAAAGTTTGCATGCAGAAGTAGAAGCCATTGTTCTTGCATTAATAATGAACAAATAAAGTTGTTCTAAATGACCAAACCTGCCTACCGATGATGTCAAAGGTAGGCAGGTTTCTAAACTGTCCACGGCCTATCAACGAAACACAGAGTGAGTAGACATAAATGGTGCCATCTTAAAATGTGTATTAGTGAGGACCAATTATATGAAGATGAGTTGAAAATGGGGTGAAGTGTTTGAATTATGAGATCAAGTCATAATGAACCCCCCCACCCCTCAGTAAACATACCTCTTCTGAGTCCTGCGGTCAGGGGGTCCTTGGTGTCCTTGGTGTTTGCTGCCACCATCTTCCAGATCTCCTTTTCGAGCCACACACCAGAGCCAATGTGGACCTGAAACAGAAGAAAACAACACATGTTTTAGAAATTAAAAAACATTTTACCATGACATTTCAGACTCATTTTTGACAAAAGCAGGCCCACTTCAAACAGAATTTACTGTAAAGAAATTACATTTTCAAGGACCCCCAAATGTGGACCCATTTAGAAAAGAGTTGGTGCCATGGACCTCCAATAGAGAAGATGTTAATTGTTGGATTACATTTAGTACAGAATTCTACAACTGTCTATACTGTAGGTGGGGAGAGTTGAAGTAATTCTTATACAGTAATGGTAATGACTCTGCTTGAATAGCAAGATTGAGATGAGAGAGACTCATCGACACAAGGACATGACTAGAGTTGTTTATTGTAAATGTAAATGAGAGCAGGACATGAGAAATGTTTAGCAGTGATACAGAAAAGGGTGAAATTATGGGTACATTTTACTTTTGATATCAGAGATAGTTTGAGGTGAACTATTTATGTAATGTGTTTATGGTAACTTAATTCATCAAATTACACTCACAAAGCAGCCCACCACCACCAGGGTTTAGAACATTAACCCTTTTGCCTCATTCAGCAACGGTACTTAAGAGGAAATTTCTTCTTAAACCCACTTAAGAAGTTTTTAAGAAGATTTAGGTATTCTCCAATGTTTTCTTAGCTGTGATCTGTTCTTAGGTAAGAACAGAATCTACGCACACTTTCTTAAGAGGATTTTTTTTCTTAGACCCATTTAAGAGGTTTTTAAGAAGATTTTTGTATACTCCAATGTTTTCTTAGCTGTAATCTGTTCTCAGGTAAGAACAGAATCTACACACACTGATGAGCACTCTTAGGCTGGCCTTTGAGTTCTTAAGTGTGACATATTTGTGCAAAAATAATTAATTCTTGAAGTTTCTTCAATTCTACAGTTGTATAATATAGGATTTAAATTACAATAATATTTTTATCATATCTTTAGAGCAGTGGTTCTCAAAGTGTGGTTTGGGGACCCCCAGGGGTCCTTCAGGGAGTTTCAGGGGGTCCACAGCAAACGAAGAACAGTTTAATCACTTTAACCCTATTTTATACTTTGTTTGAAAATAGCTGATCTACAAGCTCACAACACGTCCCATTACTGGCCATTTTGAGCTTGTAGATCGGCTATTTTCGAGACATTTTGATAAATTTTGAAACATTTTCCCTGGCAGAAAATATTTTCAGGTGGGGGTCTGCAGCCAAATGCATGTCAATTTGGGGGTCCTTGACATGAAAATGTTTGAGACGGGTCTGAAATTACAATCTAACCCAAACGGACTCGGATGAGTTGAAGCCCAAGCCCCATACCTACCCCATAACCCCCCACCCACCCCACCTCATCACCCCCCATACCCCCACCCCCATATCCCCGACATTCGCCACACCCCCATTTTCCAGTCCCCTTCCTACCTGAAAGCCCCCCTATACCCACCCGTCATACCCATCCCCCCCACATAGCCCCCTACACCCCTCCTTGCACCACCATATCACCCACCACACCCCTATTTCCACCCCATTACATACCAAGCAGCTGCTACCTTAAAGACCCTCCATATCCACCCACCAGCTTTCAGTAATAAAATGTTTTATATCCACTACTAACGCTACTCCTGAACATGAAATATGGATAACATTTTTAACAGCTAATTTCGGCAAATGTACATTGATGTCTAGTGGTGATATGTTGATTAATGTGAGAGAAATAATCAAATACATTCATTAATTAAATAAAATAATTTGCTGTTCACTTCAGAAGTACCTCCACATAACTATTAATTAATTAATGTTTATGTTCCACCATAGTTTAGGTATTCTTTACTTCATTCTCTCAATTTTATTTCTGTGTGTGATTTCCTGTGATTTCTGTGTGCAGCAATCACACACAGGTGTGACTGCAGGCAGAGCCATGCAGTCATGCCTTATATGGGGATTGGTGGGGCGGCTATCCCTATGGTAATTAGGATGAACTGGCACACCCCTTCAAGTTACGAGGATTGGGATTCATCATCATCAAGAACATAGTTACGAACAATTCTGCCTTTTAAGAACGTTTCATGAATCTGACTCAACGTCTCTTAGGAATTCACTTAGGAAGAAATGTAAGAGGAAACATTAGGAACTTATTGCTGCATGAGGCCCATTGTACATACCATCTTAAGACCTGAGTCTGATTAGAGTATTATTTCATATCTTCATATTCATTAATGAGTGAATACAACATTGTTGAAGTCTGAAGATACTTATCGTCTCTTTACTGTGCATGAATTTTATAATATATGCATTTATAAATACAGGGTGTCATATTAATATATTTCATATTAATCTTATAGGAATTAAGACATATTGGAATTGCATGAAGATTACAAATGAATTCATCCACAAATGGATGCTCTTGGTCCTCTTGTAACAGAAAGTCAACAGTTTCTAGAAGGTTGCATGGATGGAGCATGTCTGGGAGAGGAGCATAAAGAAGTATGTTAGGTTGTGATTGGTGGAGAGAGGTAATTGAGAAACCCTATGGATGTGACCAGTGTGGATAACACTTCTCTGATATATCCAGCCTTAAAAATCACCAGAGAATTCACACTGGAGAGAAACCATATGGATGTGACCAGTGTGGGCAACACTTTTCTCGCATGTCAAGCCTTAAAAGACACCAGAGAATTCACACTGGAGAGAAACCCTATGGATGTGACCAGTGTGGACAACACTTCTCTGATATATCCAGCCTTAAAAATCACCAGAGAATTCACAATGGAGAAAAACCCTATGGATGTGACCAGTGTGGACAACACTTCTCTCTAATGGCCAACCTTAAAAGACACCAGCGAATTCACACTGGAGAGAAACCCTATGGATGTGACCAGTGTGGACGACACTTCTCTGATAAATCCAGCCTTAAAAGTCACCAGCGAATTCACACTGGAGAAAAACCCTATGGATGTGACCACTGTGGACAACACTTCCCTCAAACAGCCCACCTTAAAAGACACCAGAGAATTCACACTGGAGAGAAACCCTATGGATGTGATCAGTGTGGGCAACACTTCTCTCAAATGGCCGACCTTAAAACACACCAGAGAATTCACACTGGAGAAAAACCATATGGATGTGATCAGTGTGGAAAACACTTCTCTCAAATGTCCCACCTTAAAACACACCAGCAAATTCACACTGGAGAGAAATCCTAATTTGGTCAACATGGAATTAATTTTACTCAGTTAAGCAGCCTTAATCATGTATGTACACATCAGTGAAAATTCATTGTGAACAGTGTGACAAGTGCTTCATTAGAGAGGATCAGAAACATGCAACATGATGACCCATTGTTGTTCTTTTAAGCAGTTGTTTATTAAGTATGCTGTACACATAATGTAAGGACTGTACAACAATAACAATAACATTATTCTGTAGAGAATCAGACCAGACTAAAGACTAAAAGAGGTAAACATGACAGAACTGACAAAACTCATTTAACTTTGAGCATGAAGCTCTCAGATGGCCACCTTCCTTGATTTCCCCGAAATAGTCCATATATACACATGTGTAACTTTAACATTCCAAAATGTTCTTCTGGAAACAAAATATGACCATGTTAATCCACAAAAGCCTGTTATTTGTGGTCAAAGTATTCATGTCAGTTGTTCACATACCAGGGCCACCTGGTGAGACAGTGACACATCATGTAATCAATGACCACATTTGCATGGATATAGGTCATTTTCTAAAGACAGCTAAGCATCATTCACAATACAAAAGGAATGTTGCAGTTCAGGTGTGAAGTGGGTGAGGGAGATATTTCTAAAGACCTTGTAATTCTAGAGAACAAAAGATGTTTGCCAAATAAATGAAGATGCTATGATGTACAATGAAGACTATGAACAGAATATAGCAAGCAAGCAGTTATTCCTTGACAACACCAGGTTGTATTGTTCTGAAGGAATTTGGAGCAATCGTTTTAAATAGGAACGTGGATGGCCTTTCTATCTTAATGGCTCTGCTTGAATAGCAAGATTGAGATGAGAGAGACTCATCCACACAAGGACATGACTAGAGTTGTTTATTGTAAATGTAAATGAAAGCAGGACATGAGAAATGGTTAGTAGTGATACAGAAAAAGGTGAAATTATGGGTACATTTTACTTTTCATATCAGAGATAGTTTGAGGTGAACTATTTATGTAATGTGTTTATGTTAACTTAATTCATCAAATTACATTCACAAAGCAGCCCAACACCACCACCAGGGTTTAGAACATAGAAAAACTTAAATATACTTCAATGAAAATAACTTTGACAGAAAAACAATACATTCTGGATACATCTGTGACCAAGTACAGTGGTTTGATACACAAGTAGCCATGGAAAATATTTGAAGAAGATATGCTCATTAAAATCTTGTTAAACTATAATAGTCCAAACTGAGAAAATCCCTTGTAAAGAATTAGCACCCTCAGCTCCTAGTAATGGGGGTGAACAATGGGTAATGTATTCAATCCATAGCAACTTATCTAATCACCCCCCCATTGACACCTATCAGTCAGCTGTCAACTCTATAGAAATTTGATGAAACACAATTAAAATGTTGCCCACAGCTTATACACTCTTGGAGTTACACACCTCTTAATAGTCCATTTGGTTTCTTTGAGAACTACTGGCCTATACTAGTACATTTAACTTTGAGCATGGAGCTCTCAGATTGTACAAGGTGAAATCAGATGTATATATAACTTTTCATATCCAAGATAGTTTGAGTTTAACTATTTATGTAATGTGTTTGTGGTGACTTAATTCATCACATTACATTCACAAAGCAGCCCACCACCACCACCAGGGTTTAGAACATGAAAAATACAACATTGTTGAAGTCTGAAGATACCGATTGTCTGTTTACTGTACACGCATATATTATGAATGTATATATACAGGATGTCATATTCATATATTTCATATGAATCTTATTGGAATTAAAACATATTTGAAATGCATGAAGATTACAAATCAATTCATCCACAAATGGATGCTCTTGGTTCTCTTGTAACAGAAAGTCAACAGTTTCTAGAAGGTTGCATAGATGGAGCATGTCTGGGGGAGGAGGGAGGGGCATATAGAAGTATGTTAAGTTGTGATTGGTGTAGAGATGGTCGTATTGTTCTCTTTGTCCAATCATTCAAAGCAGTTACTGGCTCCACCCCAAGCTCTCTAGTATAAGAAGTGTGTGTAGTTGTAATTTATCCACAACTCCTCCAGGATATCAATCATTTCTGATCAGATCTGACTGTGGACTCCAGAATTCAGTGGAAGATGAATTCTCTCAACCCAATCAGGGACAGTTCTGCTGAACAGGAGGGACCCAACAAAAATGGTATGTTACTTTCTCTACCTCCCTTCTACTTTTAATTTACCTGCTTTGTCGTACAAATGTTTTATTACGTTACCTTTCAAGTTAAATTGGCAGTCACGATACTTGTCTCAATATTTGTGTCACACTTTGTGTCTCAATCTACTGTGTGTTTAATTTTAACCTCTAGCTGTAGAGTATTTCTCTTTATTTTTGCTATGTCTCCTTTGTTGTCTCAGCTTGTTGCTTGTTTGCTATATCTATATATTCATTATTTGGAACAGCTTCATATAATTAAGTTGTACATTTGTACTCTATTCCCACCTCTCAACCATATTTCCTTTGTTTTTCTGCAATCCAGGGTTGAATCATCAGCCTGTCTTCCCTGTGCTACCAGCAGTGAATGAACAAAAAAGCTTGGCTAAACCAAAAGAACACTGCTGTGATCAGTGTGGACAACGCTTCACTTGCATATCCAAACATAAAATACATCAGATACTTCACACTGGAGAGAAACCCTATGGATGTGATCAGTGTGGACAACACTTCTCTGTGATGTCCACCCTTAAAAGACACCAGAGAATTCACACTGGAGAAAAACCCTATGGATGTGATCAGTGTGGAGAACACTTCTCTGTGATGTCCACCCTTAAAACACACCAGAGAATTCACACTGGAGAGAAACCCTATGGATGTGACCAGTGTGGAAAACACTTCTCTCTAATGGCACACCTTAAAACACACCAGCGTATTCACACTGGAGAGAAACCCTATGGATGTGACCAGTGTGGAAAACACTTCTCTCTAATGGCACACCTTAAAACACACCAGAGAATTCACACTGGAGAAAAACCCTATGGATGTGACCAGTGTGGACAACACTTCTCTTAAATGTCCAACCTTAAAACACACCAGAGAATTCACACTGGAGGAAGTGGAGAAAAACCCTATGGATGTGATCAGTGTGGACAACACTTCTCTGTGATGTCCACCCTTAAAAAACACCAGAGGATTCACACTGGAGAAAAACCCTATGGATGTGACCAGTGTGGACAACACTTCTCTCAAATGTCCAGCCTTAAAACACACCAGAGAATTCACACTGGAGAGAAACCCTATAGCTGTGACCAGTGTGGACAACACTTCTCTCAAATGTCCAGCCTTAAAACACACCAGAGAATTCACACTGGAGAGAAACCCTATAGCTGTGACCAGTGTGGACAAAACTTCTCTGCAATGGCCAATCTTAAAACACACCAGAGAATTCACACTGGAGAGAAACCCTATAGCTGTGACCAGTGTGGACAACACTTCTCTCAAATGTCCACCCTTAAAAATCACCAGAGAATTCACACTGGAGAAAAACCCTATGGATGTGACCAGTGTGGACAACACTTCTCTCAAACAGCCCACCTTAAAAAACACAAGATAATTCACACTGGAGGGAAATCCTAATTTGGTCAACACTGAATGAATTTCACTCATTTAAGCAGTCTAAAAAGTAATGCATGTACACATCAGTGCAAATTCATTGTGAACAATGTGACAAGTGCTTCATTAGAGAGGATCAGAAACATGCAATATGATGACCCTTTGTTGTTATTTTAAGCAGTTGTGTATTAAGTCTGCTGAGCTGTTATGAACCTATTACTATTAGCATTAACGCTATAGATGTTTAGGACACTAGTGTGTTAATACTGTGCATGAGAAGTCCACACATTTTAGAAGTAAAGTTAGTCTAGTTCATTACTTTTAAATAATACATTCTGGATAATATGTCAAATACACAGTGTGCCTTAATTGCTGTGGCCAAGAACCTGACCATTAACTGTTTACTCTATAGAGTAATACTGTAGTTAACATACACACAATAGTAAATGATTAAACAATTGAAAACTTGAATGGTTATAGCCTACTATACTGTGACTACTTCTAAACTATAACAGTGTACTATTTATGTAGGCTGTGTATTTTGACTTGTTCATAATAAACACTTAAAGTCAAGATGGAGGAGTAAATAATAAATAGATAATTTTACTCAGTTAAGCAGCCTAAATTGTAATGCACACACACACACACATACACATCAATGAAAACATATTATGGTGTTGAAGCCAGTTAGTACAAATTGCTTTATATATGTATGCCTTCTGACTTCTTTTATATTCCTGATTGCTGCTATAGATACCATACATGTCTTAAATAGGTTTAGCATACCTGCTTTTGTAACTTTACTTATTGGCTATTGTTTCCTTATATAATTCTATTATGGTTTAACTTCATTTCACCTAGTTGTTATATTGCATTGTGTTATCACTGTCTTTGCTGAACATGTCCCATCAATATTTCACGTATTGTACTAATTGAGTGACAAATAAACCCTTCTTAATTGATTCTTGATTGTTTTTCCTACTTTGTATGAATAATGTTCAAGGTAATAATGATAACATCACAGTATGTTGGTGTTCTCGCGGTGCCACCAGTTAGTGCCACCAGTTGGTGCAAACATTATACTATGTCATAATTTAGCAATTTTTGAAACGTCCAAATATCAACTACATTTTAGAAACCAATCGCTTATAATAAGCAGGCATGGCAACACTGCAGAACATTGGAAAGCATGCTTGTTGTTGTTATAGATCACACCCCCAAGCAGGCTCTCCTCTCCACAAGGAGGGGCAGTGCACCAAAGCATTATGGTCATTGTAGTAATGCAGCAGTCCAGTCAAACCCTAATCAAACACACAGACTTCATAATTTTTCTGGCCATAGGGTGCAAATTTAAAATTTGGCTACTGTTATCTACTACAAATATTATTAACATTGAGTGACTGTAAGTTCTTCCAGGGGTGAAATGCCCCTTTAAAGACATGCACACCCACACGCTGGCTCAGCGCAAGTGTGCGCTGAGCGTGTGCGCGCGCATACACACACACACACACACGCACACAACCGATATACAATGAGAGTAAAAATAATTAAAAGTAAATAAAGTGAGTAGAAATACTTAAAATGAGTTAAAAAATGAATAAAAATGACTTAAAGGTAACAAACTGGAGTATAAAGAATTATAATCAACTATGTGGAATAAAAATATGTAAAAGTAATTAAAGTAAGTAAAAAGTAACAAATGTAGGTATAACTACTTACAAGTGTGAACTTAACCGTAACAACAGTGTGTTTATGTCTGTTGGTTGTGAGTAAACCAAGTTGCAGTGATCCCTCGTTGCTCCTAAAGAGTTCCAAGTCCACAAACTGATGTTGATTATGTAGTCCACACATTTTAGAAGTAAAGTTAGTCTAGTTCATTACTTTTAAATAATACATTCTGGATAATGTGTCAAATACACAGTGTGCCTTAATTGCTGTGGCCAAGAACCTGACCATGAACTGTTTACTCTATAGAGTAATACTGTAGTTAACATACACACAATAGTAAATGATTAAACAATTGAACACTTGAATGATTACTACTATACTGTGACTACTTCTAAACTATAACAGTGGACCCTATATACACTCACAATGGACTATTTATGTAGGCTGTGTATTTTGACTTGTTCGTAATAAACATTTAAAGTCAAGATACAGCTTGCAAAGTGTTGGTTTACTGTGTTTCTGACAATTTAATGTTCCCTTTCCTTATATAGAACATAATCTGTTTTGCCAAATACATTAAGATGCCGTTATGTTCAATGACACACTATAAACACAATATAGCAAGCAATTGTTCCTTCAGCAAATTATTTTTGTCCTCCTTCTTTCTTGTATGAAGAGTCCTTGGGATGAAGGTACTGAACAGTGGAGCTCTTATAGAGAACGTTTTGAGTATTTTGCGGAGGCAAACAGCGTTGAAGATGCTAAGCTGGTGCCCACGTTTTTAACTGTAATGAGACCAAAAGCATTCATTTTGTTACGTTGTCTTGTTCAGCTTGACAAGCCTGGATCCAAAAGTTATGACGTGATAAAGGCCACCTTAGCAGTCCATTATTCCCCTAAGCCCATGGTGATTGCTGAACGTTTTCGTTTCCATAAAAGAAATCAAGAGGAGAGGGAGTCTGTCACAATGTTTGTTGCTGCGCTAAAAAGACTATCCGAACACTGTGAATTCAATGCGGTGCTTAATGACACCATCAGAGACAGGCTTGTGTGCGGGCTGAGGAGTGAAGCTACACAGAAACGCTTGTTAACCGAAAATGGTCTTACTGGAGAAGGCTGTTGAAATTAGTGTATCCATGGAATTAGCTGCCAAGGAGGCTCACCAGCTCAGCGGTGCAAGTGGAACACTGCACAAGGTCTCCACAGACGACAAGGGAGCTCAGAGCAGATGCTATCGGTGTGACAGAGTGGGTCACCTTGCCACAGAGTGTTGGAGTAAGGACGTCAATTGCAGGAAATGTGGGGGGAAATGGCACATTGAACGTGCTTGTAAGAGCAAGGGAGCTGACAAGACCCCAAAAAATGAGAGGCCAAAGCACAGGTTAAAAAAGGGATCTGTCTGTGCATAATGTGCAACACAGCCACACCACAGCTGAGAGCAGTGGCTCAAGTGTGTATGTATGTACTGTCAGTTACTGGGGGCCCAGATGGATACTGGGTTTCTCCATTGCTGGATGGGCGACCAGTGCGCATGGAAATGCGCAAAATACATTCTGGATACATCTGTGACCAAGTACAGTGGTTTGAGACACAAGTAGCCATGGAAAATATTTGAAGAAGATATGCTCATTAAAATCTTGTTAAACTATAATAGTCCAAACTGAGAAAATCCCTTCTAAAGAATTAGCACCCCTCAGCTCCTAGTAATGGGGGTGAACAATGGGTAATTTATTCAATCCCTAGCAACTCCTCTAATCACCCTCCCTCATTGACACCTATCAGTCAGCTGTTAACTCTATAGAAATTTGATGAAACACAATTAAAATGTTGCCCACAGCTTATACACTCTTGGAGTGACACACCTCTTAATAGTCCATTTGGTTTCTTTGAGAACTACTGGCCTATACTAGAACATTTAACTTTGAGCATGCATTCTCAGATTGTACAAGGTGAAATCAGATGTATATTTTACTTTTCATATCAGAGATAGTTTGAGTTTAACTATTTATGTAATGGGTTTATGTTAACTTAATTCATCACATTACATTCACAAAGCAGCCCACCACCACCAGGGTTTAGAACATGAAAAATACAACATTGTTGAAGTCTGAAGATACTGATTGTCTGTTTACTGTACACTCATATATTATGAATTTATATATACAGGATGTCATACTCATATATTTCATATGAATCTTATCGGAATTAAGACATAATGTGAGCAGGCCTGGTGTTTCGGGCATCAACCCGCAAGTTGAAAAACAGTAGAAACTAGCTAAATAACGTTTAAGCTTCCAATCCCAACAGATATCCGTTTGAGAATCATTAAGTGGTTTAAATTACATTACAAAAACAGTAGTGTTTCTGTCTGTCTTGTGGGGGCGGAGAGTGGTTTTAACTTGCAGGGACAACATTAGCATGAGTGGTTTTGGTTGGTCGTTGGCCCATTGTTCTCCGGTTACAAGCCTAATCCCCGCCCATCAGTTTCACTCCACTCTCTGGTGGTGTAAAGTAAGTAACTAAGTACGTTTACTCAAGTACTGTACTGTACCTGCGAGGGCTCAAGAGTAGTGAAAATAAACAAAACCATTTCGCTACTCACCGAAACAAAGGCTGTTTTGTGTTGTTGAAAGTCTATTCTCGGAGGTGGGAAGCCTCTCAGCAGCCCACCTACTCTGTAAAATACACTTTTTGGGCAGACAATAAAATATGTCCGCGAGACGGATATTATTTTTATTTACTCCACAGTGCCCTGCATAGATTTGGTTAATGGTAAATTCATATAGTCCAGATCTATAGAGGGCGCAGTGGAGTAAATAATACATAATAAATAGATAATTTTACTCAGTTAAGCAGCCTAAATTGTAATGCACACACACACATCAATGAAAACATATTATGAACAGTGTGACAATTATTTTATTAGAAAGGATCACAAACATGAAACATGATGAACCATTGTTGTTCCGTTAAGCAGTTATTAAGTCTGCTGAGCTGTTATGAACCTATTAAATGTATATTAGCATTGTCGTTATAGACGTTTGGACACTAGTGTGTTAACACTGTGCACGAGAATGCTACTCACACCAAAGTCCTTGTAGTGGTGGCCCACAGCAGAATAAACAAAAAATGTCAATGGTTCGATGTGGTTTAACATGTACTTTTAAAATGCGAGACAGTTTGAAGTGAACTAAACTTTGACAGAAAAATGCAAATGTGAACTTTGACAATAAATCATCTAATTTGGTCAGCTGTTGCACCTTGACCTCTCACCATGACACAAGGGTTAATAAGCAGAACATTGTACATACCATCTTAAGACCTGACTCTGATTAGAGTATTATTTCATATATTCATATTCATTCATGAGTGCATACAACATTGTTGAAGTCTGAAGATACTGATTGTCTGTTTACTGTGCATGCATTTAATAATATATGCATTTATAAATACAGGGTGTCATATTCATATATTTTATATTAATATTTTAGGAATTAAGTAATATTGGAATTGCATGAAGATTACAAATTAATTCATCCACAAATGGAGGCTCTTGGGTCTCTTGTAACAGAAAGTCAACAGTTTCTAGAAGGTTGCATGGATGGAGCATGTCTGGGGGAGGAGCATATAGAAGTATGTTAGGTTGTGATTGGTGGAGAGATGGTTGTATTGTTCTCTTTGTCCAATCATTCAAAGCAGTTACTGGCTCCACCCCAGGCTCTCTAGTATAAGAAGAGTGTGTAGTTGTAATTAATCTACAACTCCTCCAGGATATCAATAATTTCTGATCAGATCTGACTGTGGACACCAGAATTTAGTGGAAGATGAACTCTCTCAACCCAACAAGGGACAGTTCTGCTGAACAGGAGGGACCCAAAGAAAATGGTATGTTACTTTCTCTACCTCCTTTCTACTTTTAATGTCCCTGCTCTGTCATACAAATGTTTTATTACTTTACTTTTCAACTTTTAAATTAAGCAGTCTCAATACTTGTCTCAATCTTATATGTTGCCCTTAGCTGTTGATTATGTATCTTTATATGCTTCTCTATTGCTTTATCTCCGGCATATATTTATACATACATACATACATACATGCATACATGCATACATGCATGCATGCATGCATGCATGCATACATACATACATACATACATACATATATAAATACATACATACATACATAACAATGGTCGACTGGTGGTTAACTTCCAATTGTCTATGGGAGCTTTATTTGATTAAGTTGTACATGTGTACTCTATTCCCACCTCTCAACCATATTTCCTTTGTTTTTCTGCAATCCAGGGTTGAATCATCAGCCTGTCTTCCCTGTGCTACCAGCAGTGAACGAACAAAGAAGCTTGGTTAAACCAAAAGGACATTGCTGTGATCAATGTGGACAACACTTCAGTTGCATGTCCAAACTTAAAATACATCAGAGAATTCACACTGGAGAGAAACCCTATGGATGTGATCAGTGTGGACAACACTTCTCTGTGATGTCCAACCTTAAAACACACCAGAGAATTCATACTGGAGGGAAACCCTATGGATGTGATCAGTGTGGACAACATTTCTCTTTGATGTCCACCCTTAAAACACACCAGAGAATTCACACTGGAGAGAAACCTTATGGATGTGATCAGTGTGGGCAACACTTCTCTCAAATGGCCGACCTTAAAAGACACCAGAGAATTCATACTGGAGAAAAACCATATGGATGTGATCAGTGTGGAAAACACTTCTCTCGAATGTCCCACCTTAAAACACACCAGAAACTTCACACTGGAGAGAAACCCTATGGATGTGATCAGTGTGGACAACACTTCTCTGTGATGTCCAAACTTAAAACACACCAGATAATTCACACTGGAGGGAAACCCTATGGATGTGATCAGTGTGGACAACACTTCTCTTTGATGTCCACCCTTAAAACACACCAGAGAATTCACACTGGAGAGAAACCTTATGGATGTGATCAGTGTGGGCAACACTTCTCTCAAATGGCCGACCTTAAAAGACACCAGAGAATTCATACCGGAGAAAAAACATATGGATGTGATCAGTGTGGAAAACACTTCTCTCGAATGTCCCACCTTAAAACACACCAGAAACTTCACACTGGAGAAAAACCCTATGGATGTGATCAGTGTGGACAACACTTCTCTGTGATGGCCACCCTTAAAATACACCAGAGAATTCACACTGGAGAGAAACCCTATGGGTGTGACCAGTGTGGACAACACTTCTCTCACATGTCTAACCTTGAAAGACATCAGAGAATTCACACTGGAGAGAAACCTTATGGATGTGGTCAGTGTGGACAACACTTCTCTACAATGGCCCATCTTAAAACACACCAGAGAATTCACACTGGAGAGAAACCCTATAGCTGTGACCAGTGTGGCCAACACTTTTCTCAAATGTCCAGCCTTGAAAGACATCAGAGAATTCACACTGGAGAGAAACCCTATGGATGTGATCAGTGTGGAAAACACTTCTCTCTAATGTCCAGCCTTAAAAATCACCAGAGAATTCACACCGGAGAGAAACCATATGGATGTGACCACTGTGGGCAATACTTCTCTCGCATGTCAAGCCTTAAAACACACCAGAGAATTCACACTGGATAGAAACCCTATGGATGTGACCAGTGTGGACAATACTGCTCTGTGATGTCCAACCTTAAAAAACACCAGAGAATTCACACTGGAGAGAAACCCTATGGATGTGATCATTCAAGTGTTCAATTTTGTTTAATCATTTATTATTGTGTGTATGTTAACTACAGTATTACTCTATAGAGTAAACAGTTCATGGTCAGGTTCTTGGCCACAGCAATTAAGGCACACTGTGTATTTGACACATTATCCAGAATGTATTATTTAAAAGTAATGAACTAGACTAACTTTACTTATAAAATGTGTGGACTAGATCAACATCAGTTTGTGGACTTGGAACTCTTTAGGAGCAACGAGGGATCACTGCAACTTGGTTTACTCACAACCAACAGACATAAACACACTCTTGTTGGGGTTAAGTTCACAATTTTAAGTAGTTATACTTACTTATACTTTGTTACTACATGATGACCCATTGTTGTTCTTTTAAGCAGTTGTTTATTAAGTCTGCTGAGCTGTTATGAACCTATTACATTAGCATTGTCGCTATAGATGTTTTGGACACTAGTGTGTTAATACTGGGCATGAGAATGCTACTCACACCAAAGTCCTCGGGGTGGTGGCCCACGGCAGAATAAACTAAATAGTGGTCCAAAGTGACAATATTATAGGACACAAAAAACAGAGGTTTCTGTACTATTTCCATACCTGTCATCATGGTATGTTTAACTTCATTACACCTAGTTGTTATATTGCATTATTGTGTTATTACTGTCTTTGCTGAACAAATAAACCTTTCTTTATTATTTTTGTCCTCCTTCTTTCTTGTATGAAGAATTTACATGTCCTGCTGCCATTTACTATTCTACATGTCCTGCTGCCATTTACATACTTACAATTAAAAATTTCATATATTGTGATTACTGTCATTACCATTATTGACACTGTGGTGCTGTAATCACCATGATTGACACCTGTGGTGCAAACGCAAGCCACGGCATCTCAGCCAGTACAGACCTGACCTGAGGTGACCATTACATAGGGAACAACGCTCCGTCTTATTTGTTGTATACAGAGTGTTGGATGTAGGCTACTAAGGAGATACAACAAAGTGGCGACGAGGATTTGTTGATACCTGCATGTGTCTTGCACTCAGATCGACTGGAGATAAGTTGTAAAAAAAAAACGACAGAAGGACAAGTGGCTGTGGGAAGCATACTAGTGCTGTTGTTAGTACAATCAAACGGACTGTGATCGTCTGAGTGGATAAAATGATGCCGATGATTGGAAGCATTTGTCCTTTTGATGAAGGTACTGAACAGTGGAGCTCTTATACAGAACGTTTTGAGTATTTTGCAGAGGCAAACAGCGTTGAAGATGCTAAGCTGGTGCCTACGGTTTTTAACTGTAATGGGACCAAAAGCATTAGATTTGTTACTTTGTCTTGTTCAGCCTGACAAGCCTGGATCCAAAAGTTATGACGTGATAAAGGCCACCTCAGTCCATTATTCCCCTAAGCCCATGGTGATTGCTGAACGTTTTTGTTTCCATTAAAGAAATCAAGAGGAGAGGGAGTCTGTCACAATGTTTGTTGCTGCGCTAAAAAGACTATCTGAACACTGTGAATTCAACAATGCAGCGCTTAATGACACCATCAGAGACAGGCTTGTGTGCGGGCTGAGGAGTGAAGCTACACAGAAACGCTTGTTAACTGAAAATGGTCTTACACTGGAGAAGGCTGTTGAAATTAGTGTATCCATGGAATTAGCTGCCAAGGAGGCTCACCAGCTCAGCGGTGCAAGTGGAACACTGCACAAGGTCTCCACAGAAGACAAGGGAGCTCAGAGCAGATGCTATCGGTGTGACAGAGTGGGTCACCTCGCCACAGAGTGTTGGAGTAAGGATGTCAATTGCAGGAAATGTGGGGGAAAACGGGCACATTGAACGTGCTTGTAAGAGCAAGGGAGCTGACAAGACCCCCAAAAACAATGAGAGGCCAAAGTACAGGTTCAAAAAGGGATCAGTCTGTGCATAATGTGTAACACAGCCACACCACAGCTGAGAGCAGTGGCTCATCTGATGAGGCAAGCGTGTATGTATGTACTGGGGGCCCAGATGGATACTGGGTTTCTCCACTGCTGGATGGGGGACCCGTGCACATGGAAATGCGCACAATACATTCTGGATACATCTGTGACCAAGTACAGTGGTTTGAGACACAAGTAGCCATGGAAAATATTTGAATCATTTAAATCTTGTTAAAGAGGTGGTGCCATGGTTTTGCACCTTTTCTGTTTTTCATGTGTCTATGAGGTTGATAGAACTTCATTAAGCCCCCCGGTGGTGGTTTGATGGTGTTTTATGTCTTCTCTGACTATTTGGATTTTTTTCCTGGAGGCTGAAACCTTGAGAGTCAAACGTGCCAATCCAAAAACAGCAACATACTGACGTAACAATGCCCATACCCACCCACCGCACCTCCCCTCATTATCATTGTCATTTATACTACAACCCTTTGTGGGCGGAGCTGCCTCAAACACACGTGTGTGACCATGGCAGGTTGTTCTGTGCCTAACTGCTGTGTGACAGCTATTAAACAGTCGTTTCACACTTTACCCATTGACACGGACAAACGTGATCAATGGCTTAATTTCATTTATAAAGACAGGATTATTCCCTCAGCCCTCTCTACCAAGCTTCGGGTGTGTAGATCCCATTTTGTTGATGACTGCTTCACCAATTTAGTGCAAGTCAATATGGAATTTGCAAACAGGAAAGTACTGAAGCCAGGTTCTATTCCGACGATTTATCCTGGAGACACAGAAAGCAGCACCTCAGGAGCAATACCGGTAAGTTAAAACATTCGCCAGCCCCAATAAAATGACTTGGAGCATGAATCGGTTTGACATAGCCTTGTGTCTGTGACCTCCCCCACCGTTTAGTTGTGGGATTTAGTTCAGCGTCGATAAGATCGCTTCTGAACATCGTATGGAAAATGTAACGGTAGTCGCGGTAACCTACAGGCGTCTGTTGTTACGGTGTAAAGAAATTAATGGATGGGTTGAAACAACCTTTTAAACCGGGGTTTTGTGCCGATCTGCGTTGAATTCAACGTGCAGAAACAGTGCTGGTCGTGAACGCGCATGGCCGTTTAACATGGCGCAGAGTTAGATCAGGGACGAGCCTCCGTGTTAATTCAACGCAGGCTGGCAACAAACTAGGGTTTTAAACGGTTGTTTGAGCCCATCGATGAGTTGTTTCACGCCATCGGAACAACAAACATATGTAGGTTACGGCGCCTAGCTTTAGATTTTTCCTACGATGTTCAGAAGGTAAAAATATGACATTAAATCGGCAGAACATACAGACGCGGGCGGGACCAACTCGAGTCATACAGTCTCAGCCAACGTTAGGGTCACCAGAGCTAGTTCAGTTGGATTAGATACGCATAAGTGATTGTTTGTCAATATAATAAAAAATAGACAAATTATCTGTGCCTCTGCAAACAGAAGTGTATTATCAAGGTGGAAATGGCTCTGATGAATACATTATGAGAGCATCTAGTTAGACGTTTTATATGCATATGCCTACTGTAATATACTGTAGCTTATATTTCCATTTTTAATGCCTGATCATATACGACACTAGTAAGGGGATGTATGGAAAGAATATAGCCCATTTAAATGGGAATGTCAGGTTGAAGGAATACACATGCATTGTAATGATAGTAAAATGTGTGCAGTGATGCTATAAATAATGTCACTGATGTAATGGATACCATAGTCATTGTAAGATAAAGTTCTACTTGGTTCACAGGATATTGAACATCACCATGGCACATCTGTAAGAATGTATGACAACTGATGGTTCTGTTTAAGCCTTTAATTTATCCGTTGCACACATGAGCATTTGGGATTTGAGCAAAGGGTTGATGAGGCTTTCCGGTTAGGTATTTCTTACTAGAAAAAACAGAAACACATAATTATTTTACAATTAAACAACAATTTGGCCTAATAGACAATGATGATAGCACTATAAGGAGGAATGGGTAGGCCTATAGAGTACTAAACACCACCCAAAACGTATACTATTGCATACCAAAACATTGCATACTATTCTCTGTAGGTTACTGCATTTCCTTGATTCCTACAATAAGTAGGTGCACTGCACATTATACACACACCTATCTCTATTTTTTTCAAGGCAAACAGGTGATCTGTACCATTACATTTATCACAAACCCAATAACATCACACATATGAGAATCATGAATTGAACTCACTTCAACGACGCATAACCAAGACCTGTTGTGACTAAAGGACAGAGTGCTCTCAGGTGGTGGTGTTGCTGCTGCTGCCAAATAATAACTGAAGATATAGGCATTCCAGTTGTATATATAGCAGGCCACTAATGAGGAGTGAATGAGGAAAGGTGTGATTAGAGATTGAGAGTGAGTGACAGCAGGTGAGGTGGATCCAATCCATGGGAATAGGGGGAGGGTTGCTGACTAGCATGACTATTTTCTACAGTCATTGAAAGCAATACCATTTGCAACTAAACATATTATGCATTAATTGTCTTTCCAGAGCTCTGTTGCTGTAGGTGTCCAGTGCCAAATAGAACAGTCTGTAAGGACTGTGGGTACCCAGCTGTCAGAGGGAACTTTGGGACGATACGTAAGAAGCGAAAGTGCGTAGCCATAATTATACACATCTATTCTTCCATTCCAATTATAAAGTATAAAGTGACTAATTATTTCCATGTCTAATGTAGGGGTCCAGGTGAAGTTCCCCAATAAGTCCATTGGAGTGGCTAAGGACGCCCCTATTAGAGATGGCCCCCCGCCAATGAAGAGGGCATGTCTTGTACCTCCTTCAGAATCAGAAGGCTATACTACAGACACATCATCGTACAGCCTAAGTGATTCTACAGACGCATACAGCCCAAGTGGGTCCAGCTTAGATGACTCACCCATTACCATGTGAGTCCTTGTAGTCACCAAAATATGCCAAAAGCTATCTGCTCACCTGCCTGTCAGCATGCTTGTCTCTCTTTCAGTCAGTCAGTCAGTCAGTTAGTCTCTGTCTGTCTGTCTGAGCTCACTAATTTAGCCGCCACTCACTCACTCACTCACTCACTATGTGGGATCCTGTGAAGTATAATAATTATTTGCAAAATATAATGAAACAACTGCATACTGTCCTGGCTGACATGATATTTTGTGCTTCTCCCTGTACAGTGCAGAACCACAGCACAAGACCAAGGACATCATAAAATATCTTGTGTATGAAGATAATTTGCTGAGTCTTTTTCACAATTGTCCTGTGTGTACCTGCACCTGTAAGGTGACCAAAACAGTACGTGGAACGTATCTGTCCGTTCAGCAAAGCTGTCCAGAATGTAAATACAATCGCCGGTGGAACAGCCAACCAATTATTGGGAGTACTCCAGCAGGGAATCTCCAGTTGTCTGCTGCAATTGCATTCACAGGCTCATCCTTTACACAGGTGAACAAGGTAGGCCAAGACATTTACTGTATCTAAATCTCCAGGAATTCCCAGGGTTCTCATTCTCAATGTTTCTAAAATGTCTCAATATCCACTCATTAGGTCCTGACTGCTCTCAAGCTAAAGACCATCTGTAAAACGACCTACCACAGGCATGTACGTAATTACCTGGACCCATGTATTTACACAACATGGAAGAACATCCAGACTGGCCTTCTCCTCATAATGAAAGCAAAGGGTGGTGCCACCCTGGGAGGGGACATGAGGGCAGACAGTCCAGGACACAATGCCAAATATGGATCATACACAGTCATGGACATAGAAACTGGCAATGTCATAGATGTTCAGCTGGTGCAGGTGAGATTCTATTCAGCTGGTGAAATACATGATTGCACATTTTGTTGTATGTAATTACTGTAACAAGGTGGATACAATTACTGTCTTCCCAGAGTAATGAAGTCAATCATTCAAACAACATGGGCCTGATCCGCAGCCTGAAATTGATTGAGAGCGCTGGTGTCAAGATTCACACCTTCATTACAGACAGACACTTACAGGTCAATAAATACCTGAGAGAGAAGAAGCCAGGGGTGACACACTACTACGACGTGTGGCATGTTGCAAAAGGTATATCAATAAGATGAAAACAAAGCATCATCTTGCTTGTACTCATTCCACTACACATACTACAACAATATGTTATTCTATTTTATTCCACTCTATTCCCAGCTGTGTCTCGGAAGGTGGACAAACTAGGGAAGGAGAAAGGTTGCGAGATGATCCAGAAATGGCAACAAAGTGTTGTGAATCACCTCTACTGGTCGACCCATCTGTCTCCGTCTGGTGAGGTGACCGTGGCAAAGTGGACATCACTGTTGAACCACATCCAGAATAAGCACAAACATGACAATGCCCTCTTCCCAAAGTGTCAGCACCGGCGAATAACAAGACGCTCAAAGAAGTGGTTGAAATCTGGTAGGTTTACATATTTGTTCATTATGTGTACATTGACTGCTAATTTATATGGAATATGGAACAATTTCTCCCAAAGTCTGTATACAGTGGCCTATATGATATATTTTTTTATTCCTTTGCTTTCAAGGAACAAAAGCGTCAGTCAAACGGAGGGACATCATCCAGGACAAACGTCTACTAAAGGATGTGGCTAGGCTGAGCCCTCTCCACCAGACATCGGAGGTTGAGGGATTTCATTCCCTCATTCTGCGATTTGCCCCCAAAAATGTAGTGTTTGCATTCAGAGGGATGCTGTGCAGGTAATCATATTGACTGCTATGATGAAGTAGTGCAAACACTTACTGTAGTACAATATAAAATGTTTGAACCTTTTTTGTTTCCTTCCATGGTGTAAATAAGTGTAAATAAGTAAACAGGTGTATATGTTTGCAGATTATGTCCAAAATCTGATGGATGTTCTTTTCGATGAGGTGCTGAAAGACCCAAGACCATTTACTTCCAAGCTGCTTGAGCTGCGCATCCCACCCCCCCTGAATGCCACATATGCCCGGCCTGACAAGGACACTATTGCCGCAGGAGTGCTGTCAAGGTTCAGCCGAGGTAGGGTCTGAATCCCACGTACACTCCCTCGTCATCTGGGTATGCAGCCCGGATCCAGCGGATCACACATGAAGGGACGACCTTACGATTTCCCACTCCCAAATACCCATGTATCCAGCTGGTGAAGCTGCGGTACGCCAAATACCTGCAGCGCCTGGGGAAAACAGTTGCCTGTTAGATAGCAAACCACTTTTATATATTCATTTATGATGACCCTCTGCATGGGCACTAGGTGTCTGTTGTCTTTTTTTTTCTCACTGCTGTTGCTATGACACCTACTTCCCCCATAGGCATCAATAAAAGGGTTATCTAGCTAAATGTATACATGTAAATGTATGTAGACATTTTGACTGAGATTGACAACATATTCTGTGTGATTCTTACTTTCTCATTATTCTGCCATCATCAAGGGGTCCATTAAATGCCCTGTACACCTGGAGGGCATTCTCTAATGAAAAGGGGTCGAGGCAAACCGGCTCCAAACCAGGGTGTAGAGACAAGCATCTAGCAGGATATGGTAGCTGGTTCAATTTTGCCACAACCTTCATACATTTAGGGAAGACACCATATTTTAATCATATTCTGTAATATGTTATAAAATATATTCAGTGCATCATCTCTAGGACAAAGATGCTACCCGTGACAATGTATTGTCACCTTTTACATGAACCAGTACATACCAGTGGTATCTCCTGACAACATTTGTTCTCTCTATCTGTAGGCATGGTCCGACAGAGACCCTGCTTGGGCAAAGGAATGGCATTATTGTGTTGCCCTGACTATAGTACTTGTTAGTATTATATCCATTACCACAATTGACTAAAGCTAATGGACACTTAGCCACATTTTAGATAATGAATACTGCTTTTCTGTAACATTTCTTACCATTCTGATACATCCACATTTTGGCGGTTGTGGAGTAGTTCTTCTTCTTCCTCCTCATCTTCATCTGAACCAGATTCAGGTTCAAACATATAGGGCTGTATTTGTCCAATTTGTCCTCCCTCTGCCATTTTGTAAACAAATGGGCAGAACCATGGGCAGTCCTTTTGTGATAAGGGGGAGGGACTAGGCCTAGGTCTTATAGGAGGAGGCGGGGGGACTGGATTAGATGGGTGGTGCTAAGTGAAACCAGGTATACTTAATGAACTGGTGGGTGTGTCTACATAAAAACATCATTTTAACACTTACTGTACCCTTTTTTTTTTTTGAAAAAAATCCTTACATAATAATAATACCTTATGATCAGGTTTTAGGGTTGAAAAATATCATGGCACCCCATCTTTAAACTATAATAGTCCAAACTGTGAAAATCCCTTCTAAAGAATTAGCACCCCTCAGCTCCTAGTAATGGGGGTGAACATAAACTATTCATGTAATGTGTTTGTGGTGACTTAATTCATCACATTACATTCACAAAGCAGCCCACCACCACCAGGGTTTAGAACATGAAAAATACAACATTGTTGAAGACTGAAGATACTGATTGTCTGTTTACTGTACAGGCATATATTATGAATGTATATATACAGGATGTCATATTCATATATTTTATATGAATCTTATCGGAATTAAGACATATGTGAGCAGCAGGCCTGGTGTTTCGGGCATCAACTCCATATTTTTTTTTCCATATTAACACAGTTCGTTTTTCCATATTAACACAGTTCGTTTTTTTGCAAGACAAAAGGAATGTTGCAGTTCAGGTGTGAAGTGGGTGAGGGAGATATTTCTAAAGACTATCTCCCTCACCCACTTCACACCTGAACTGTAATTCTAGAGAACATAAGATGTTTGCCAAAATAAATGAAGATGCTGTGATGTACATTGAAGACTACGAACAGAATATAGCAAGCAGTTATTCCTTGACAACACCAGGTTGTATTGTTCTGAAGGAATTTGGAGCAATCGTGTTAAATAGGAACTTGAATGGCCTTTCTATCTTAATGGCTCTGCTTGAATAGCAAGATTGAGATGAGAGAGACTCATCGACACAAGGACATGACTAGAGTTGTTTATTGTAAATGTAAATGAAAGCAGGACATGAGAAATGGTTAGCAGTGATACAGAAAAGGGTGAAATTATGGGTACATTTTACTTTTCATATGAGAGATAGTTTGAGGTGAACTATTTATGTATGTACCCTATGGATGTGACCACTGTGGAAAACACTTCTCTCAAATGGCCACCCTTAAAAAACACCAGCAAATTCACACTGGAGAGAAACCCTATGGGTGTGACAGGGATTCCGTTAGCCGGTATTTACCGGCCATTGACCGGTAAAATGTTTAATTGGCCGGTAAATATTAACACCACCGGCCACCGTGGCCGGTTGGGAAAATGCTGTTATTAGGCTATTTTATCATTTAAGCCTATTATTAATATTATTATTTGCATAAAGTAGTTGGCTACAACCGTTACAATCATAATCATTTAAAGTTTATATCATGTTCTGACTGTTCAGCCTGCTCGGCTGCTGCTGCGCGCTGCAGTTATAGAATAGCCTATTTGTTGTACGATGGTGTCGCGCGTTGAAAATATCAGAGCTACAAGCTCACAGCACGTCGCAACGCGCCGCGTTGTGAGCTTGTATGTCTGCTATTTTTTGATACACCACAACACCGCTAAGAGCCACAGCTGTGTCTCCTCCTGATCAGCGCTGAGTAGGGTGGCTCGCTCGTAAACAGAACCGGGATTTTCCGAGGTGAATCTGAACCAAACCGGACCCAATTGTCGATAAAGGGACCCGTCCCGTCCCGAACACGTTGGGGTCGTGGATATTATGCAAGCACAGTTACTGTCTGTCTGCAATGGATAAAGTGGTGAAAGTTGGTGAAACTGAAAGCAACTATAAAGGCAAGTAATCAACCTCGCGCAAGGCCACATATATCATGACATATATAATTAACGTTAACAAAACAAAACAAAACCTACTTTTGCATATCAAGGTTGAATGAGAATCGATGTAAAGCCCAAAATATATATTAATTTGTTTATACTGTGCGACGGTGTTGCGCAGGAAAACCACAGCCCGCAGGGTAATTAGGACTCGCCCCAAAACACCCTCGCCCCCATTTTTCAGGCGGACCAGCAGTTCTTGTATTCTTGTAATTGTTTTACTGAGGATAAGGGTAGAAATAGGTTTAGGATTAGGTATAGTTTTACTAAGGTTAAGATTAGGAATAAGGTTAGGGTTAGGCATAGTTTACTGATATGTTTAGGAATACCAGGCGAATACCGCCGGTCCCCGGATTTTCCCCGGGGCGACTGTGTTTTGGGGCGAGCGTTTTGGTATTCGTCACGCAGCAGTTCACTCATGCCCACTTTATTCATTTAATTTTTGGCAAGCGACATCTCTGCATGATATAGACTATTGTAGATCATATAATTTAGTTATCTATAAAAACAGGAACAGGTTGCATCTGTGATAAAGTGGAAAGAAGCGCAGCTCTAACGTAACGAGGTGTAATGAGCCCAATCAGTTGGGTGCATGTATGCAGTGCAAACACGCATGTGACGTTAATTATTTTATGGGCGGTAAATGTATTCTTTGGCCGGTAAAATATAATCCTGCCGGCCATGGTGGCCGGCCCCAAAAATGCCTAGCGGAAACCCTGGGGTGTGACCAGTGTGGACAACACTTCTCTCACATGTCAAACCTTAAAACACACCAGAGAATTCACACTGGAGAGAAATCCTAATTTGGTCAACATGGAATGAATTTACTCATTTAAGCAGCCTTAATCATGCATGCATATCAGTGCAAATTCATTGTGAACAGTGTGACAAGTGCTTCATTAGAGAGGATCAGAAACATGCAACATGATGACCCATTGTTGTTCTTTTAAGGAGTTGTTTATTAAGTCTGCTGAGCTGTTATGAACCTATTACATGTATATTAGCATTGTCGCTATAGATGTTTTGGACACTAGTGTGTTAATACTGTGCATGAGAATGCTACTCACACCAAAGTCCTCGTAGTGGTGGCCCACGGTAGAATAAACTAAATAGTGGTCTTCAAGAGGCGACCACACTGTGGTATCCAAAGTGCCAATATTATAGGACACAAAAAACGAAGGTTTCTGTACTCTGTCCATACCTGTCATCATGGTATGTTTAACTTCACCTAGTTGTTATATTGCATTGTTGTGTTATCACTGTATTTGCTGAACAAATAAACCTTTCTTTATTATTTTTGTCCTCCTTCTTTCTTGTATGAAGAATGTCCTGCTGCCATTTACCATTCTACATGTCCTGCTGCCATTTACATATTACGTACAATTAACAATTTGATATATTTTGACCATTACATTGGGAACAACGCGCCGTCTTATTTGTTGTACACAGAGTGTTGGATGTACTAAGGAGATAAAACAAAGTGGCGACGAGGATTTGTTGATACCTGCGTGTGTCTTGCACTCAGCTTGACTGGAGATAAGTTGAAAAAAAAAACGACAGAAGGACAAGTGGCTGTGGGAGGCATACTAGTGCTGTTGTTAGTACAATCAAACGGACTGTGATCGTCTGAGTGGATAAAATGACGGCGATGATTGGAAGCATTGGTCCTTTTGATGAAGGTACTGAACAGTGGAGCTCTTATACAGAATGTTTTGAGTATTTTGCAGAGGCAAACGGCGTTGAAGATGGTGCCGACGTTTTTAACTGTAATGAGACCAAAAGCATTAGATTTGTTACTTTGTCTTGTTCAGCCTGACAAGCCTGGATCCAAAAGTTATGACGTGATAAAGGCCACCTTAGCAGTCCATTATTCCCCTAAGCCCATGGTGATTGCTGAACGTTTTCGTTTCCATAAAATAAATCAAGAGGAGAGGGAGTCTGTCACAATGTTTGTTGCTGCGCTAAAAAGACTATCCGAACACTGTGAATTCAATGCGGTGCTTAATGACACCATCAGAGACAGGCTTGTGTGCAGGCTGAGGAGTGAAGCTACACAGAAACGCTTGTTAACTGAAAATGGTCTTACACTGGAGAAGGCTGTTGAAATTAGTGTATCCATGGAATTAGCTGCCAAGGAGGCTCACCAGCTCAGCGGTGCAAGTGGAACACTGCACAAGGTCTCCACAGAAGACAAGGGAGCTCAGAGCAGATGCTATCGGTGTGACAGAGTGGGTCACCTTGCCACAGAGTGTTGGAGTAAGGACGTCAATTGCAGGAAATGTGGGGAAAAGGGCACATTGAACGTGCTTGTAAGAGCAAGGGAGCTGACAAGACCCCCAAAAACAATGAGAGGCCAAAGCACAGGTTCAAAAAGGGATCAATGAGCAGTGGCTCATCTGGATGGGCGACCAGTGCGCATGGAAATGCGCACAATACATTCTGGATACATCTGTGACCAAGTACAGTGGTTTGAGACACAAGTAGCCATGGAAAATAGTTGAAGAAGATATGCTAATTTAAATCTTGCTCATTTAAATCTTGTTGAACTATAACAATCCAAACTGAGAAAATCCCTTCTAAATAATTAGCACCCCTCAGCTCCTAGTAATGGGGGTGAACAATGGGTAATTTATTCAATCCCTAGCAACTCCTCTAATCACCCCCCCCCCCCCCCCCCATTGACACCTATCAGTCAGCTGTCAACTCTATAGAAACTTGATGAAACACAATTAAAATGTTGCCCACAGCTTATACACTCTTGGAGTTACACACCTCTTAAAGGACGACTTCACCGATTTTCAACCTATCTTCATATAATTGGTCCTCACTAATACTCATGATAAAATGGTACCTACTTTCTACTTGGTTTGTGTCTCATAGGAGGGCTAAAATAACCACCATCAATCTTAGTCTGCTCCCATTTCCTTCTACCAGATGTCTTTGCCAGAAATGGCAGATATAATGGCATGTAGTTCTGCTATTCCTGGCCATGTCATGCCAAGTCATTAACAAGTCATTAACTCATAGTTTGTGAGTAATCTATAAATCATCTCTAAGGGATATAACTCCTTCCCTAACTGTTAACAAATATTTTACAAAGCATTATTAACTCATTAACTAATGGTTTATAAATGTTATATTGACTAGTTATAAGGCATGTATAAGACAGTCATAAATCATTATTTCACAGTTAATAAGTCAGTTAACTAATAATCTGTGAGTGATCTATTAGCTATCTTTAAGGCATATTTATAAATCCTTAACCAACTACTAATACATATTTAACAAGTCATTGATAACTCATTAACTAATAGTGTTTGAGTAATCTATTAACTATCTATAAGGCATGGTTACAACTCCTTAACTAGTAGCTGTTAACAAATATTTAACAAGACATTAAAAACTCATTAACTAATGTTTTATAAATGATCTATTAACTACTTATGACGAATAATGATTCTACCCATGTTCTGAACTTAACCCTAACAACAGTGTGTTTATGTCTGTTGGTTGTGAGTAAACCAAGTTGCAGTGATCCATCGTTGCTCCTAAAGAGTTCCAAGTCCACAAACTGATGTTGATTATGTAGTCCACACATTTTAGAAGTAAAGTTAGTCTAGTTCATTACTTTTAAATAATACATTCTGGATAATGTGTCAAATACACAGTGTGCCTTAATTGCTGTGACCAAGAACCTGACCATGAACTGTTTACTCTATAGAGTAATACTGTAGTTAACATACACACAATAGTAAATGATTAAACAATTGAACACTTGAATGATTACTACTATACTGTGACTACTTCTAAACTATAACAGTGGACCCTATATACACTCACAATGGACTATTTATGTAGGCTGTGTATTTTGACTTGTTTGTAATAAACATGTAAAGTCAAGATGCAGCTTGCAAAGTGTTTGTTTACTGTGTTTCTGGCAATTTAATGTAATCACATGGAATTACATACCTTTTCCTTATATAGAACATAATGTATTTTGCCAAATACATTAAGATGCTGTTATGTTCAATGACACACTATAAACACAATATAGCAAGCAATTGTTCCTTCAGCAAATCAGGTTTTATTGTTCTGAAGGAATTCGGAACAATCATAACATGTACAATTGAGGTTTCTATAGGAACTTTAATGGCCTATATATTTCAATGGTTCACAATGTGGTTTAAAATGTACTTTTAAAATGCGAGATAGTTTGAGGTGAACTATGTATGGTAACTTCAGCAATCATGTGTTATTCTCTAGTAGCCCACCACCACTAGGGTTTAGACCTGCAATGTCAGTTATGTAAGAGACACAGTTGTACAGTCTTACACATAATATAAGGACTGTACAACAATAACAATAACATTAGTTCTGTAGAGAATCAGACCAGACTAAAGACTAAAACAGAAGGTAGCTACTCAAGTGAAATAAATTAAGGTAAACATGACAGAACTGACAAAACTCATTCACCTTTGAGCATGAAGCTCTCCGATGGCTGCCTTCCTTGATTTCCCCTAAATAGTCCATGTATACACATGTGTAACTTTAACATTCCAAAATGTTCTTCTGGAAACAAAATGTGACCATGTTAATCCACAAAAGCCTGTTATTTGGGGTCAAATTATTCCTGTCAGTTGTTCACACACCAGGGCCACCAGGTGAGACTGCGACATATCATGTAATCAATGACCACATTTGCATGGATATAGGTCATTTTCTAAAGACAGTTAAGCGTCATTCACAAGACAAAAGGAATGTTGCAGTTCAGGTGTGAAGTGGGCGAGGGAGATATTTCTAAAGACCTTGTAATTCTAGAGAATATAAGATGTTTGCCAAATAAATGAAGATGTTGTGATGTACAATGAATACTGAGCACAAAATATAGCAAGCAGTTATTCCTTGACAACACCAGGTTGTATTTTTCTGAAGGAATTTGGAGCAATCGTGTTAAATAGGAACTTGGATGGCCTTAATGGCTTAATGGCTCTGCTTGAATAGCAACATTTAGATGAGAGAGACTCATCGACACAAGGACACGACTAGAGTTGTTTATTGTAAATGTAAATGAGAGCAGGACATGAGAAATGGTTAGCAGTGATACAGGAAAAAGGTAAAATTATGCGTACATTTTACTTTTCATATCAGAGATAGTTTGAGGTGAACTATTTACATTACATTACATTACATTACATTACATTACATTACATTACATTACATTACATTACAGTCATTTAGCAGACGCTTTTATCCAAAGCGACTTACAATAAGTGTATTCAACATAGGTAGGGAACGAAAACTACTAATCACCAGAAGTCTTTAGTGCATTTTCTGCAAAAACAAGCAACCAAGAGTATACCTAGCGCTAAGGTAAAAGTGCAATATATCAGCTACCTATTTCCTTAAACAGATATTTATGTAATGTGTTTGTTAACTTAACTCATCAAATTACATTCACAAAGCAGCCCACCACCACCAGGGTTTAGAACATAGAACAAACTTAAATATAATTCGATGAAAATAACTTTGACAGAAAAATGCAAGTGTGAACCTTGACAATAAAACATCCAATTTGGTCAGCTGTTCCACCTTGACCTCTCACCATGACACAGGTTAATAAGCAGAACATTGTACATACCATCTTAAGACCTGACTCTGATTAGAGTATTATTTCATATCTTCATATTCATTAATGAGTGAATACAACATTGTTGAAGTCTGAAGATACTGATTGTCTGTTTACTGTGCATGCGTTTAATGAATGTATACATACAGGATGTCATATTTTTTATATTTATTTATATTAATCTTATAGGAATTAAGACATGTTGGAATTGCATGAAGATTACAAATAAATTCATCCACAAATGGATGTTCTTGGTTCTCTTGTAACAGAAAGTCAACAGTTTTTAGAAGGTTGCATGGATGGAGCATGTCTGGGGGAGGAGCATATAGAAGTACGTTAGGTTTTGATTGGTGGAGAGATGGGTGTATTGTTCTCTTTGTCCAATCATTCAAAGCAGTTACTGGCTCCACCCCAGGCTCTCTAGTATAAGAAGAGTGTGTAGTTGTAATTCATCCACAACTCCTCCAGGATATCAGTCATTTCTGATCAGATCTGACTGTGGACACCAGAATTCAGTTGAAGATGAACTCTCTCAACCCAACCAGGGACAGTTCTGCTGAACAGGAGGGACCCAAAGAAAATGGTATGTTACTTTCTCTACCTCCTTTCTACATTTAATGTCCCTGCTCTGTCATACAAATGTTTTATTACTTTACTTTTCAACTTTTAAATTAAGCAGTTTCAATACTTGTCTCAATCTTATATGTCTTGCTTAGCTGTTATATTGTGTATCTTTATATGCTTCTCTATTGCTCTATCTCCTTAGGGACATATATATATATATATATATATATATATATATATATTATATTGCAACATATATATATGTTTTTCTGCAATCCAGGGTCGATTCATCAGCCTGTCTTCTCTCTGCTACCAGCAGTGAATGAACAAAGAAGCTTGGCTAAACCAAAAGGACACTGCTGTGATCAGTGTGGACAACGCTTCAGTTGCATGTCCAAAACACACCAGCGAATTCACACTGGAGAGAAACCCTATGGATGTGACCAGTGTGGACAACACTTCTCTGATATATCCAGCCTTAAAAGACACCAGAGAATTCACAATGGGGAAAAACCCTATGGATGTGACCAGTGTGGACAACACTTCTCTCAAATGTCCAGCCTTAAAAATCACCAGAGAATTCACACTGGAGAGAAACCATATGGATGTGACCAGTGTGGGCAACACTTCTCTCGCATGTCAAGCCTTAAAACACACCAGAGAATTCACACTGGAGAGAAACCCTATGGATGTGACCAGTGTAGACAACACTTCTCTAGAATGGCCCACCTTAAAACTCACCAGAGAATTCACACTGGAGAGAAACCCTATGGATGTGACCAGTGTGGACAACACTTCTCTCAAATGTCCAGCCTTAAAAATCACCAGAGAATTCACACTGGAGAGAAACCATATGGATGTGACCAGTGTGGACAACACTTCTCTATGATGTCCACCCTTAAAACACACCAGCGAATTCACACTGGAGAGAAACCCTATGGATGTGACCAGTGTGGACAACACTTCTCTGATATATCCAGCCTTAAAAATCACCAGAGAATTCACAATGGAGAAAAACCCTATGGGTGTGACCAGTGTGGACAACACTTTTCTCAAATGGCCCACCTCAGAACACACCAGAGAATTCACACTGGAGAGAAACCCTATGGATGTGACCACTGTGGACAACACTTCTCTCTAATGGCCCACCTCAGAACACACCAGAGAATTCACACTGGAGAAAAACCCTATGGATGTGACCAGTGTGGACAACACTTTTCTCAAATGTCCAACCTTGAAAGACATCAGAGAATTCACACTGGAGAGAAACCCTATGGATGTGATCAGTGTGGACATCACTTCTCTCTAATGGCCCACCTTAAAAGACACCAGAGAATTCACGCTGGAGAGAAATCCTAATTTGGTCAATGTGGAATTAATTTTAATCAGTGAAGCAGCCTAAATTGTAATGCACACACACATTAATGAAAACATATTAGGAACAGTGTGACAATTATTTTATTAGAAAGGATCACAAACATGAAACATGATGAACCATTGTTGTTCCGTTAAGCAGTTATTAAGTCTGCTGAGCTGTTATGAACCTATTAAATGTATATTAGCATTGTCGTTATAGACGTTTGGACACTAGTGTGTTAACACTGTGCACGAGAATGCTACTCACACCAAAGTCCTTGTAGTGGTGGCCCACAGCAGAATAAACGAAATAATGGTCTTCAAGAGACTAGAAGGTGGCCGCACACAGTGGTAACCAAAGTGACAATATTATGGGACACAAAAAAACAAAGGTTTCTGTGCTCTGTCTCTTGAAGACCACTATTTAATAATGTGTTAACATACATTGTAGTGCATGTGATTTTCAATGCAATGATTAGAAAAGCACAGGTAAGGTGGTGTCTGGTGTTGAAGCCAGTTAGTACAAATTGCTTTATATATGTTTGCCTTCTGACTTATTGTATATTCCTGATTGCTGCTATAGATACCATACATGTCTTAAATAGGTTTAGCATACCTGCTTTTGTACCTACTTATTGGCTATTGTTTCCTTATATTGCATGGTGTTATCACTGTCTTTGCTGAACAAGTCCCATCAATATTTCACGTATTGTACTATGTGAGTGAAAAATAAACCCTTCTTAATTGTTTTTTTGTCCTACTTTGTATGAATAATGTTCACGGTAATAATGATAAAATCACAGTAAGTTGGTGTTCTGGCGGTGCCACCAGTTAGTGCACTAAACATTATACTATGTCATCATTTAGCCTTATAGATAATAGATAGAATAATTGATATATCTTATAGATAGTTAATAGATTACTAACAAACTATTAGTTAATGAGTTATCAATGACTTGTTAAATATGTTTCAATAGTGTGTTAAGGATTTATAGATATGCCTTATAGATAGCTAATAGATCACTCAGAGTATTAGTTAACTGACTTATTAACTGTATGCTGGGTATCTATAACGATGTCTTATAAATGCCTTATAACTAGTTAATAAATCATTTAGTTAATGAGTTACTAATGTCTTGTTAAGTAACTAACTTGTTAACAGTTAGTTAATGAGTTATAACTATCCCTTATAGATAATGTATAGATTACTCACAAACGACTTGTTAAATATTTACTACCTGTATGCTAATGATTTATAACGATGCCTTATATATGTTCAAATGATTATGAACAAGCTATTAGTAAATCACTTACTAATGGCTAGTTAAGTATTTGTTAATGGTTAATTTATGTTATTGGGTAGTTATTCTAAAGTTGCCACTACTCCTCATTTACTAATTATTAACAAATACTTAACTTACATTTTACAAATCAATTGTTAATGATTTGATTCCCATCTACTAATACCAGAGACCCTTAGTACAACAGCAAATGGGTGGTACAGACATTTGATGTGATACTGTGGACATATTTCACATTTTTTCAACCTTATTAAATATTTTACAAATTTAATGAACAATTTATTTTTAATTAATACAAAAACTACAAAAATAATAAATGCATCAATCTAAAATAACGATAGCAAATAAAGAAATAGTCATATCAACAGTAATACAGTAATT
Organism: Gymnoscopelus braueri; assembly: GCF_963280865.1. Lineage (NCBI taxonomy): Eukaryota > Metazoa > Chordata > Actinopteri > Myctophiformes > Myctophidae > Gymnoscopelus > Gymnoscopelus braueri. The sequence continues at coordinate 14,248,129 of NC_137623.1, read as the reverse complement.
AGAAATAACCAAAAGGAATCCCATCATAATCCGTCTTTACAGTCAATATAATAATAATAAAAATACATGGAACATACATGGAACATACGTGAAAAAAATGGCAGATAGGAAATGACAGATCAACAAACTCACAGCAAGACGCATTGCAACGTGTTGCAATGCTATAAAGCTAAAGCTAATGTGTGTGCTGTATATCCACTGGATAAAGCTATATGTAATGTGGATTATGAAGGGATTATGAAGGGATTATGAAGGGATTATGAAGGTATTGCTTTTTTAATTTTTATTATTGTATTAATGTTGATATGACTATTTCTTTATTTGCTATTGTTATTTTAGATGGATGCATTTGTTATTTTTGTACCGTTTTCTATATTCATTCAAAATAAATTGTTAATTATTTCATCTGTGGTATTTATTTTGTAAAATACTGAACAGGGTTGAGGTACCAAAATGTGAAATATGTCCACAGTATCACATCAAATTTCTGTACCACCCATTTGCTGTTGTACAAAGTGTCTCTGGTATTAGTAGATGGGAATCTACTAATGGGAATCATTAACAGTTGATTTGTAAAAAAAAACTTTAGAATAACTACCCAATAACATACATTAACCATTAACAAATACTTAACTCATGTTAGTAAATGAGGAGTAGTTGCAACTTTAGAATAACTTCCCAATAACATAAATTAACCATGCCCTTGACTCGATAACGCGTCAATAGCTACTTTGTCCAGTTGGCCGTCGACGCGTTGGACGCGCTCGACGCGCGTTCATTGTTTAATCTTTGATTGCGCTATGCTGCTTAATATTCAATATTATTTTCGAGTTCCACTTACTTCACCCACATCTGCATCCGGTTTCATGACCTGGATTCCGTTTCCGGTTTTTGATTTTTTTCCCCGGTCATTTTCGTCCATAATAGGTAAACACAAGTTTTTTCACACGGTATAACAAACGAACGGACAGGTTCTCTTCTATAATCTATGGTCTGGGTGACGATCAGTCATCGCCGTCGTGTATCACATCGTAATTTTGGCCGATCAGACAATCTGAGACCACGTCACATCCGTTTTCATGTATTTCCCTGTTTAATCTCTCAAGAAGGGTGCCAGTGAGCCAACGACCTGATCAAGCTGTCATGTGCTGCTCTCTTGTGGCGGATTTGTGCTGTGTCTTTAAATTATGTGTCTTTAAATTATTTTCATGAAAAAATTCTAAATATAAAAAAAAAAAAAAACACGAAAATTGCTGGCACTGGGGGAGTACTTTATGAAAATACTCTGGCAGTCAAAGAGTTAACAAATACTTAACTCATATTAGTAAATGAGGAGTAGTTGCAACTTTAGAATAACTACCCAATAACATAAATTAACCTTTAAAAAAAATACTTAACTCAATACATTCTAAAGTACTCTGATGATACAGTTTTGATTTCTCTTTTGGATAGTTCCAGTGATCCTGGACTGCACCAACACAGAGTAAATAAGGTGGTGGAGTGGAGTGATAACAACGCTCTTATCATTAACACAAAAAAGACAGAGGAGATTGTTTTTGGTGCCCCACTAGAGATACACAGATCCCCCATTACTATTCATAGTGAACAGATCAACCAGGTATGTTCGTATACATACCTAGGAGTAGTAATTGACCACCTTCTGTCATGGAAAGACCAGATTGAATCAGTGGGTAAGAAGACAAAGCAAAGAGTCTATTTCCTTCGCCGCCTGAGATCTTTTGGTGCTAGTAGACAGATTCTTCTTTTGTTTTTCACTTCTGTTATTATGAGTGTTCTTCAGTACTGTAGTACCACCTGGTATGGATGTCTGTCTGTAGCCTTAAAGTCACAACTGCTGCAGCAACTGAACATTTGTTCAAAGATTGTTGGACAACCACTTCAGAGGCTCTATACATCTACGTATAATGACAGTATGATAAGGTTGGCAAGGAATATCACTTCAAACACAAGCCATGCTTTGTATGGAGAATATAGGTTGCTGCCTTCAGGAAGGAGATACAGTGTTCCTACATACAATAAGGTCAAACTGAAGAGGTCCTTTGTCCATCAGACGACATTGAGGCTTAATCAGGAGTTGTAGGCTTGGGGTAGGCTGAGAGGTGGACATTGCTCTTGTCTTTGTATGTCTTTATGTATGTATTCTGTTTTGTTTTCTTATGTCATGTTTATTGTTGCATACATGGCTGCTGTGTCGCAAGACAAATTTCAGTGTGAACTGACAATAAAGTATTATCGTATCGTATTATCGTATCGTATCGTATGTTAGTAAATGAGGAGTAATTGCAACTTTAGAATAACTACCCAATAACAGGTAGGGTAAGTACTTTTCTTTGGTTAAAATAAGTGTTAAATAGCTCTATATTCTGATAGTACTCATTGCTATAGAGTGTTTGTTCAGTAAAAGGAGTCTCCTTGTCTCTTCAGCTCTTTATAAAACAGAAAATGCAGTTTAATTTCCAATTTTATCCAATCAGGATAGAGAACTCAATCGGGATATAGATTAAACAAGTGAAATTGGAAGTGATGACACTAAGAAATTAGCAGGCAAAATTGGAACTAGAACACTATAAAAATGAAGCTTAAAAATTGGTACTTTCTCCTGATTGGCTGAGATTTTGACACCTACCGGAAAATGTATTTTCTGTTTATTAAAGAGCTGGAGAGACGGGGAGACTCCTGTTACTGAACAAACACTCTATAGCAATGATTACTGTCAGAATATAGTGCTTTAACCTTTTAACAAAATACTTTTTGTTTTAACCAAAAAATATCACTTACCCTACCTTTAACTATTCACAAATACTTAACTGGCCATTAGCAAGTGTTTTACTGATAGCTTGTTTATAATCCTTTGAACATATATAAGGCATAGTTATAAAGCATTAGCATACAGGTAGTAAATATTTAAAAAGTTAGTAACAAGTCATTAACTAATAGTTTGTGAGTAATCTATCAATTATCTATAAGGGATAGCTATAACTCCTTAAATAACTGTTAACAAATATTTAACAAGACATTAGTAACTCATTAACTGATAGTTTATAAATGATCTATGAACTAATTATAAGGCATTTATAAGACAGTTATAAATAATCAGCATACAGTTAATAAGTCAGTTAACTAATACTCTGCGAGTGATCTATTAGCTATCTATAAGGCATATTTATAAATCCTTAACATACTATTAAAATATATTTAACAAGTCATTGTTAGTAATCTATTAACTATCTATTAAGTAGTTATAAGAAATTGTTATTAATCCTTAACTAACTATGAACAAATGCTTAACAAGTCATTAATAACTCATTAACTAACAGTTTATAAATTGTTACCAAAAGTTCATAACATCATTAAAAATACTTAAAGGGATACTTCACTCTCGGGCCGGGGACACATTTAAAAAAAATATTAAAAATAAATGAAAAAAGTTATGGAAAATTCATGGCCCCCTCACGCATTAGTAGGACACTCTAATGCGTGAGGGGGCCATGAATTTTCCATAACTTTTTTCATTTATTTTTAATATTTTTTTTAAATGTGTCCCCGGCCCTAAAGTGAAGTATCCCTTTAACTAAATAAACCTAAATATACACATACTGTATGCGGTACTACAGCAGTTTCTAACATTTGAAATGGCCATAACTCGGTGACCATTGCTCTAATCAGTGCAAATACAGTAGTTCCGCCTCAATACCAGCACCCACACATCAAATAGAGTAGTACCGTCTGAATACCAACGCCCACCCATCAAATAGATTTGTACCGCCTGAATGACAGCACACACTCATCAAACAGAGTAGGCACCGCTTACTCACACTGGGTGTGATTTTTTTATTTAGTGATGATGGATGCATCATCGTCCTATCCAGGACATTGGTGAGACATTTTAATTAGACTGCATGTTGATGTACTTTTGTAATGAAAACAATACATTGCAATTCATGGTTTGTTGTGTTCTTTATGCGGTTTATAAATATCGTCTTTGTCGGGTGGAAACCTCATGTTATGTCCAAAACATATGTCAAATTCAAAAGTAGCAGATCGACAAGGCTCGAAACGTACCACTTCGCACAAAGCGGCGCGTTTTGAGCTTGTAGATCAGCTACTTTTGCTATTTTTGAATTTGAATCCTGAAAAGTAACAGTTTTGGACATTATGAGGTTTCCACCCAACATTAGCACATACAATGAGAACTCTGTTTTTCAGGTTTTAAGTGTGTATGTGTGTGTGTGTGTGTGTGTGTGTGTGCGCGCGCGCGTGCATGTGTGCGTATCTATAGATGCGTGTATGTGGTATAAATATGAGTCCGTGCACTTGTTCCTGTGTGTTGTGTGTGTGGTTGTAATGGGTGTAAATCAGAAGCCAAACGAGACTGCTTGTGTAACCTCAGGCAATGCTTTGAGAGACGGCCATGGCTGGCTGCTATAGCCGTCTCCCAGCAACTCACACAATGCTACCAGAGAATTACCTCATTATCCATTTAAAGTTCCTTTTCAATGGACCAGCACATATAAGCGCGGCCTTTAAGACGTTGCTGCAGGGCAGAGACCCTGTAATCTTCATATTTCCACTTTTTATGTTTTTTATTAACTTTGCTTTCGTAAGTGAATGCCCTACTTCGTAGTGAAAAAAGTAGTGAAAATAGCCTATCTACGCGCTTGTAGATCGGGTATTTTCACTATTGAAATAAATAATGGTTTTGGACATACATACAACTGACAGCAACCATGTTTTATTTCCATTTGAGTCGTTCATTCCTTCACCACATTAGTGTCCTTTAGTCCAGTAGAGAGAGAGAGTGTGTGTGTGTGTGTGTGTGTGTGTGTGTGTGTGTGTGTGTGTGTGTGTGTGTGTGTGTGTGTGTGTGTGTGTGTGTGTGTGTGTGTGTGTGTGTGTGTGTGTGTGTGTGTGTGCGTGCGTGCGTGCGTGCGTGCGTGCGTGCGTGCGTGCGTGCGTGCGTGCGTGCGTGTGTGTGTGCGTCCTATTTTAAACCTATGCTATTTGGAAATAGCCTATCTACAAGCTCACAACGCATCGCGACGCGTTGTGAGCTTGTAGATCTGCTATTTTCAAACATTTTAGTACTTTTACTTTTGGTACTTTAAGTACATTTTGATACCAATACTTTTGTACTTTTATTCAAGTACATTTTGAATTTCGGACTTGGTACTTCTATGTTGCAGTATTGATTCTTTAACTTAAGTAAAACATTTGAGTACTTTTTCCACCACTGTCTACCACACCTAACAACACTCATTAGCCACTCCCCATTCACAATCACCCTATCCACTACACCTGCCTTCACTCACCACAGCCAATCCAATTGTTGCAATCACCACACTATAAATACACTTGTAATCTCTCGATTAGCTTGTTGTTCTGCTTCACAACAGACCAAACATGGGTCGTGAGTACTACTGCACTTGTAGATCGGCTATTTCTACTATTCAGTGGTGGAAAGTAACTAAGTACATTTACTTAAGTACTGTACTTCAGTACAATTTTGAGGTATTTGTAGTTTACTTGAGTATTTCTAATTTCCAATACTTTTACTTCTACTCCACTACATCTTGGATCCAAATATTGTACTTTTATTAGTTACTTCGTAGATTTTGATTATTGTCACAAAACATACATTAACCACTTCAGCCCTACTATAGGTCTATATTTTGACCATTTGAAAATAGCCGATATACAAGCTCACAATGCGTCGCGATGCGACACATTGTGAGCTTGTAGATCTGTTTTCAAATGTTTGTTATACATTTGAAAACTTGAAATGCCTAATGAGTACTTCTACTTTTGTACTTTAAGAACATTTTGATACCAATACTTTTGTACTTTTACTCAAGTACATTTTGAAATCCGGACTTTTACATGTAACAGAGTACTTTTACATTGCAGTATTGATACTTTTACTTAAGTAAAGCATTTGAGTACTCTTTCCACCACTGCTACTATTCATTGCTTTCAATTTGTCATCTCGCTCGTCTTCCTTCCGTCTCTATTTCTCTAGGAATCCAGGCGGTCAGTGACGGAGCAGAGACGACCAACCGCTCTCCAAGTAGAGGAACGATGGCCGTCAGCTCCCGAGACTACACCCCCACCCTGAGTCTCACCCTGACCTTGGGTTCCTCATCCCATTCATCTCATTTTGTTTCAATAAATTGTTAAACTTAAAGGGATATTTCACTTTTAAAAAAAAATTGGGTCATTTTATAGTCTACTCAGGCTTTTAGGAGCACCCTGGACCGTTTTTAAGTTGCTTGATTCAGTATTTAGATATTTGACATTCATTTTATCAGACACGCCCCCTTCTTATACAAACCCATTGTAACTTCAAACTCCATTCTAACCATGTTAGACTCATCGGAAACACCCGTCCTTGGTTCTGGTGACTGATATTCTCCTTCTAATACGTGAGGGTTTTATATATATATATATTTTTGGTTTGGTTGGGGGGTTGGTTGGTTGGGGGGGGGGGTTCTCAAACATTCTCAAACATTTTCATGTCAAGGACCCCAAGAATGATATGTATTTGGCCGCGGACCCCATCTGAAAAATATTGTGTTCCAAGGACCCCCAGAAGCAAAGATTTGAGTTAAAAATTCATGTATATTCAAAGATTTGCACACACTTTCACGACTTTTTTCGCCCAAAAATAGCAGATCTACAAGCTCATAGCGCTGCACTTGGTGCCGCGCTATGAGCTTGTATATCTGCTATTTTTGCGATGTATTTGTGCATTGGCTTTTTCACTATTTGTCGCTTTTCACTATCTCATCGCACATTATGTATGATGCCGTATTTCTGTAGCCTGGTAAACCCTCCCTCCGGAAATCTCAATTCCATTTCATTTCAGGAGTGAGTCTGGCCTGATCCGCCTGTCTGCAATATTGTCTGTGCTGGAGTTGGGCGGGAGTAATACCGTTGACTGACAACCCCTTCAGCCAATGATAATTTTTCCCCTTCAGCCAATCAGCAGTTCACCAGTCTTAATGTGACGCGACGGGACTTTTGAGACAGCCATACCCAAAATGGGTTGCCTTTTTCGGGTACAATGGTGTCACTGCCCGCCCCTACCGGTTCTCTAATTATTATTTTTTAAATAGGCTTTGTCATGATTAATTGACCACATATATGAAGTTAAACAACTAAATTCTATCCAAACGATATCTTATAAGTAAATTCCGTGCCTCAAAATAGAAGTTAGAGAGCTTTTTGAAGTAAAAAAATAGCGGAGAATTGGCCGCACATGAAAAAGATGGCTGCCGTTCGTGTTTTGGGCTCACTCGAACTCGCCACCTGATTGGCCAACGTAAGCTGTCAATCACAGAACAATGAGCGACGACGCTGATAGGCGCGTCCGTTTGGCATACACAGCCAATATTGCAGAGAGGCGGTTCATGCCAGACTCACTCCAGGAATCAAATAGAAATTAGATTTCCGGAGGGAGGGTTTACCAGGCTAGTATTTCTGCTGAATAGTGCGGCAATAATTAGCACAGTGGTTCTCTAAGTGGGGTCCAGTGTACAGTATATATGGGACCAAATGGACCTGTACATTTGAACACCCTCAGAGTTATGGGGGTATTTGAAATTAAAAGAGAACCAATGATATGGTGGCTTAAGCGGTGAAGAATTACAATTAAACACATGAGTTTTTTTTGAGAGAGAGAGAGAGAAAGAGAGAGACAGAGAGAGAGAGAGCACAGGAAGTGAGGGAATAATAGAAAGAGGAGAGTAAAATAGCAAGTCGAGACAAAAGTCAAGTCTTAACATAACTACGTGACAACCAGGAATAGATTGGTGACCACCGGAGAGACGGGTGACAGCCGGAATGTAGAAGGCATCCGGGAGCAGTTTGGGTTGGCGCCCCAGTCTGTGTCTTCCGTGAGGAAGAAGCCCAACAAATCCACGGTGAGGCCTTTAGGAGGGCCATTCAAGCAAGCCGCAAAGGGAGCCTGCAGTACCACCACGGGCCAAGACACCATCACACCAGAATGAAATGTTTGGAGCAGGGAGTCTGGTGCAGCGCTCAGGTCCTGGACCTGGTGAGACAGAGGAGGAGCCCGGCCAGGAGGCCATCCACAGAGCCTAGTCCCTCCATGTGCCAGAGCCTCTCCTCTCCCCCATTCCTGGCAGAGTAGTTTCGGACAAGCGTATTGAGTGGCCCTGTCTTTCCCTATTTAGGACTGACCGTGGGTAGCTACCTGGGACGTAAGTCAGGGCTTGATCAACCCTGGCTGGGTCACCTGGGCGAGGGTGTATGTTGCTAGACCCGAAACATCCTATGACCCCAGGCTACAACACTGATGACAAGTGTTGGTATCAAAAAATATACTTAAAGTACCAAAAGTAGAAAGTACTCATTATGCACAATGTCCCATTTCACAAGTTTTCAAATGAGTAAAATGTCAAAAAAAAAAAAAAATTTCAAATGGCCGAAATGTAAATAGGGCTGAAGTGGTTAATGTATGTTTTGTAATGATAATGAAAACCTACAAAGTAACTATAAAGTTTTCAAATAATTGTAGTGGAGTAAATGTACAATATTCGCCTCTTAGATGTAGTGGAGTAGAAGTAAAAAGAACAGAAAATTGGAAATACTCCAGTAAAGTAAAAAAAAAAAACCTCAAAATTGTACTTAAGTACAGTACTTGAGTAAATGTACTTTGTTACTTTCCACCACTGATTGGCAGAGACCAACTTCCCTTCCCGTTTCTTTCCGTAATTTAGCAGATCGATCCCAATCCTTGCAATCAAATTGTAAAAGAGGCTCAATTCTAAACGGAACAAGGACTTCAACAACAGGGCAACAATCATTTTGACCTCTGACAGATTATTTCCTCTGCGTTCGGGGGAGAAAAAAAAGGCCCACAGTCAAGGCCTTGCAGAGATGAACAGGGGGATGATAATTGAATTCTGAAGACATTAAAGGTAATCCAAAACCTCGCAGCGAGGGGCCCGCGACGCTGCGTCACAGCCAGACACAGACGCGAGACCTACAAAATGTTTGAAATTTGAACAAAAAAGGGGACAGAAACGGGCGGGGGGGGGGGGGAGAGCAACCCACACACACAATACAATCAATGATGATTGGAGCGTTATTGGATTTGGCGCGGTCATAGACGGCTTGCCTGCCATATCTCATAGTCTGGTGGATTTCTCCCGGGCTCTGGCTGGACCCAATGCCTCGTAACCTTAACGAGACAGATCCTGGGGCATGGGGGAGAAGAGGATGGATGGGTCGAGGGAGGGAAGTGGCCGGGGTGATTTGTTAACCCATTAATACCCGGGGAAGCGTCCGTGTCATTTTAGATTTTGCCAGGGATGTTATCGATATTGACTTTTTTATCGCTATCCCATATACCGATATTGTACAACTCCTAATTTACGGTACCGATATCAACCGATACCGATATATGCAAGCCTTTTCACCAAAAGTCAACTAATTGCCAGGTAACTACATCACATATATACTAAAATAAAATAGCTATAATATATATATATATATATATATATATATATATATATATATATATATATATATATATATATATATATATATATATATATATATATATTATCAATCCCACTAATCTTAGATTAGGCCTATTTGACAGTGCAGAAACATAATTCCCTTGATGCCTATAACATTAACGAGCGTCAACGAGCATCAGGTGGACACAGACACACACATCGATATTTTGAGATGGCGGTCTGCGGCCAAATTATAATAATCATTTCGGGGGTTTCCTTGACATGAAACATATTATAGTTTTTTTTCAGAAAACCGTAGATTTAGAAGACATTTGTATAGAATCGGCCTCAGGTCTTAATGGCTTAAGCGGCCTTCGTCCAAACCCAGTTACGGTGATCGGACAAGGAGGGAGGGAGGGTGGAGCCATCCGTCACCTGGACGAATGACAGCAGCTCCTCCTGGAGATTCCTACTGGGGGAGGAGCTGTCTCAGAGCGACAAGGGATCGCCAGACGAATCGCTCCGTTCAACCCATTAAGATCAGAGGAAGATTCTAAAAAAACGCCTCCTAAGTTTTCTGAAAAAACTTTTCAGGATTCTAATAAAAAAATAGCAAAAGTAGCAGATCTACAAGCTTGAAACGCGGCGCGAAGCGACGCGTTTCGAGCTTGTAGATCTGCTACTTTTGGTGCTTTTGTGTGACGCTGTAGTGTGATCAAGTAGGGCGTTAATTTACAAAAAGACACAAAACATTTGAATATGGAGATAAGAGATTTGTGCCCGACAACAGCGATATCTAGTAACAAAATGACACAGAGGCATTCCCAGCTTGGAAGGTATACAGTGGGTTAACACAGGCCTTCTAACGCAGGGGGCTCCAAAACATTTCCATTCCACTGACTTCCACGGACCCCCAGCAAGCCCCCTATTGTGAAATGAGATGAAAAACCAACAAACGATTTGGACGATGACATGCCCAAAATAGGGTAAACTTTGTGTGTGTGCGTGTGTTTTCGTGTGTTTTTGTATGTGTTTTCGTGTGTGTGTGTGTGTGTGTGTGTGTGTGTGTGTGTGTGTGTGTGTGTGTGTGTGTGTGTGTGTGTGTGTGTGTGTGTGTGTGTGTGTGTGTGTGTGTGTGTGTACGTACTGCTGGACCGATTGCAGTGAAACTTGCCGCACACACTCCCATTAGGTCAAGGAAGAACCTTTTCAAATCGGCCTTGTGGTGGCGCTATAACAGGCCACTTCACCTTTTGGCTTATAACTCTCTCTTGAACCAGGTCACATAATCCAAAAATCCTTGGATTGGACTTGGATTGGAGTCACGTGATCAAGATGTATGAGTCAGATTTTTCGGATTACATTCTGATTGGTTGCAAACGCCACAGCCAATCTCCCCCGAAGTTGAATCACACGTCGCCTGGCTTCTAAACCTTGCGGTTCCCATCTGGCCACTCTACCCGCCCTAGCCACTGCCGCCCGCATGTCAAGGACCCCCAAAATGATATGCATTTGGCCCCCATCTCAAATATTTTGTTCCAGGGACCCCAGAAGCAAAGATTTGAGTAAAAAAATGTTTGCTTAAAAAAATATATATATTCACAATTTTTCAAAAATATCCGATCTACAAGCTCATATTGGGCACTCTGTGTCGCGTTATGAGCTTGTGTATCTGCTATTTTGGAATAGCCAAAGTATGAAAGGTGAAAGTGGTTAAAATGATTGTGATGCCATATTAACACATTTTGCTGGGCACCCCCCCCCCCCCCCCCCCCCCCCAAGGACCCCTGTGGATCCCGGGACCCCACTTTGAGAACCAATGCTCTAAACAATGCAGAGCCAGAAGCGGTTTCACTTACACCCAGACTCCTGACCGTAAGACAGGGTTTTTAGACAGAGCCTTTATAGAGCACAAAACCGCCTCCACGTCTGCACATATGGGGCGCCATGAACACACACGGTTGCACCGCCTGTCGTACAAACCCGCAGCGAACTCGGGTCCTGGCGGCCCGATGACTGACACAGGGTAGGACATGGGAAATTGTCCTCAGTCTATGCCTTAAATTCTGTTATATTTGTGGGGATATTTGGCAGAATTGGCGCGCGCGCACACACACACACACACACACACACACACACACACACACACACACACACTAAATTGTCCTCCATTGAGTACCTATTGAACATGTTATTGAGAGAGAGAGAATGAGAAAGCGACAACGATAGACAGACAAATGCAGAGAGCGAAAGAATGGGAGTGAGCAACTGAGAGAGACATGAAGAAATGAAGTGAGGCAGGCACGCACACACACACAGCGAGATAGAGAGAGCGAGAGAGAGAGAGAGAGAGAGAGAGAGAGAGAGAGAGAGAGAGAGAGAGAGAGAGAGAGAGAGAGAGAGAGAGAGAGGACAGAAGCAATATCTGTCTGTATCGTTTCCAGTGCACGGCCCTAATGGCTGTGATTATCATGGACCAAATTCAATTCAGGGCCGGATATTAGTGATACACGAGTACTCGTCAACATTGCCATTTCCCTGGTATATGCGGGACATTACCCAGAAGGCACTGCTTCCATCCTCACTAACCCTCAGCTACCGTGGCAGAATTACAAGGGGTAGAGATGTGTACACACGGTCCTGTAACACACGTGCACGCGCAGAGACTTGTAGTAGATGTATAGAACCTAGTCGTTCTCACACAAACACACCGATAAACATCTTGAAACTCAAGCATTTGACGCAGGCACACACGTGCACAGTGGTGTGAAAAGTACTCAGAAGTATCAATACTGCAATGTAAAAATTCACGCGCGCACACACTCACACACATATACTTGTGAGGACATCAACATGTTAGGGCATTGGACATAGCTGAACCTAAAATGTTTAATCTTAACCATTAAACAACCATTTCTCTTGCAAGGACGAAGAAAATGGCTCTCACAAGTATAGTAATGCAAACACACGCGCACACCCACACACACACACACAGCAGCAGCACAGCGGGGCCCATGTGTGAACAATGCTCTGGTGATTAGTGATGTGCAATTATTTTTTAAGGCCGTGCAAATAGAAAAATTCCAGCTGGTGTACGCGTGTGTAATTGATTCAGGCGAGCATGGGCCCGGCGATGAACACGCTCAGCACATTGTTCCCACAAGCTAAACAATTCAATCATAGAGACACATGCGGCTCAGGAGGAGAGGAGACAACCTGTGTTTAACCCATTGAGACCTGAGGCGATTCTTAAAAAAAAAAATCTAAATCCTAACAGTTTTTTGAAAAAAAATCCAAACAAAAAAGAAATCTAGATTTTTCAAAAATAGCAGATCTACAAGCTATACAAGTATATACAAGCACATAGCGCGGCACTCGGTGCCGCGCTATGAGCTTGTATATCTGCTATTTTTGAATAGCCAAAGAAATCTAAATTGACACAGATGCGTCTTAAAGGGGAAATCCACCCATTTTCAATATTTAACTATGTCATTAATATAGCATAAAGGAGTTGTGTGGAAATAAGAAAAAATTAAAAAAAAAATTAACATTGCAAAAAAATTTAACATTGCAAAAAAATTAACATTGCAAATTACACCATGATGAGTCATCACAGTGTAATTTGCAATGTTAATTTTTTTGCAATGTTACATTTTTTTGCAATGTTAATTTATTTTTTAATTTTTTCTTATTTCCACACAACTCCTTTATGCTATATTAATGACATAGTTAAATATTGAAAATGGGTGGATTTCCCCTTTAATGGGTTAATTGCGAATGTAAGGCACATCCCTGTGTGTAGGCTATACACAGAGATGTAACACATCACTATAATAGCGGTGTGTGTGTGTGTGTGTGTGTGTGTGTGTGTGTGTGTGTGTGTGTGTGTGTGTGTGTGTGTGTGTGTGTGTGTGTGTGTGTGTGTGTGTGTGTGTGTGTGTGTGTGTGTGTGTGAGGAACATTTTCCTGCTCCTTCATGGTGAAGGAAAAGCTATTTTGAGGCTGCGGCTTGTAACATTTTAACAGTGGTGGAAAAAGTACTAAAATGTTTTACTTAAGTAAAAGTATCAATACTGCGATGAAGAAGTACTCTGTTACAAGTAAAAGTCCGGCATTCAAATTTTACTTGAGTAAAAGTACAACATTATTGGTATCAAAATGTACTTAAAGTATCAACAGTAAAAATATATATTTTTTCTAAATAGCAGATCTACAAGCTCACAACGCGTCGCGGTGCGACGCGTTGTGAGCTTGTAGATCGGCTATTTTCAAATAGCCCAGGTATAAAATAGGGCTGAAGTGGTTAATGTATGTTTTATAACGTGATAATGTATATCTGCAAATTAACTAATTACTAAAGTTATAGTGATAACAAATAGTAAATCATCGTAGAGGAGTAACAGTAAAATATTTGCCTCTGACATGTAGTGGAGTAGAAGTAAAAGTATAGACAATTGGAAATACTCCAGTAAAGTAAAAGTACCTCGAAATTGTACTTAAGTACAGTACTTGAGTAAATGCACTTAGTTACTTTACACCACTGCATTTTAGCCACTCAAATCCCTCCTTCCTGCTCTCTTGGACGGATGTCTCCTCAAAAGATTTCTCACCACACAGAATAGAATATCTCTGATCTTCACACCGGTAAGCAGCGGTTCCAGTTCCGCCACAAAGAGTCTCCTTTGTATCTCCTACGAGAACCGCTGCCTACCGGTCCGCTGGTCATCAAATTATTGGCTTAGGAATGCGACAAAATGTGGTGACTAATCGGTAGAAACAAAATATTTTTTGGGGTGAACTATTCCTTTACCTCTAGAGCAGTGGTTTTCAAATGTTTTACAGGTCAACCAATGGGGTTGTCAAAATCTTACGGCACACCTGTTATTTATAGCTAAAATAGCGCGTCATGTGCTCTTAGATCGGCTATTATTGATAATCATATCGTTGCTGTCGGATGGAAAACCTCACATGTCCAAAACCGTTACTTTTCAGGATTCAAATTCAAAAATAGCAAAAAATAACAGATCTACAAGCTCAAAAGGCGTTGAAGCGCGACACGTTTTGAGCTTGTAGATTGGCTATTTTTGATACTTTAATGTGACACTGTATTGTAAAGTATTGACCTGTTTCCTAGGCTGTGTGTTTTCCACTTCCTGTCGATTTCATTGGATATCATTGGTCATCTGACCAGTTTCATTGGATTTCATTGGATCAAATCGAGAGGAAGTGGAAAACACACAGCCTAGGAAACAAGTGAAGAGGGCATCAGTTTACCAAAAAAAAAAACTATAACAATTGCTCCTTATAAGGAGCACAGGTCTCCTCCAGGTCAGGTAGGTTATTGTGGGCACGCAATGTTGGGAATTCAGTCATTATTGGGGTGTAAAAGTTCAGGGGTTCATGTTGATGAAGTCATTTCACAGACACTCGGACGGCATCTGTCTTGATCACATGACAACATAGAGATAATTGTGTACCGATTTGCGTGATGCTTGGAGGAGTATATATATTTAAAAAAAATGTTAAGCAAAAATCGGCCTGCTGGTGGCGTTATAACAGGACAATGTGAAAAGGGTTCTTCCTCAGCCTAGTGGGAACGTGCGTGCAAAGTTTCACGGCAATGGCACGCTGCGTTCATGATCTGAGGCATTTTGTTCAAAATGAGACACTCCTGCAAACTTTAGATGCCAATCTTAGCCAATCAGGATGGAATATGAAAAATAGGACTTGATCACATAGATACTGTGTACCGATTTGTCTGATATTTGGACACAATCTGTGGGAGTAATCTGTGTTTTGCAAAAATCGGCCGCTATGACAGGCCGATCTGAAAGGTTTGGGGCAGAGGTTCTGCTCTGGCATTCAAGGAGTGTGTGCGCACAGTTTCACGTCGATCAGGCCAACAGTCCCGGATAATAGCTGTTCACAGACGGACGGGCGGACGGACAGGGGGCAAATATAGTTTCTGCCATGCCTTCGGCCTGGCGGAGACAAAAAACATAAAACGAAATATGAGGTTTCAGCCCGACAGCTCCAATATGTTAAAGGGGTATTTCACTTTAAAACGCTTCGGGTATACGGCCCGGTGGCGGTGAACTCGGGGGGGTCTGTGATGGCGTTAACAAATAGCGCTCACTATTCAAGGCAACACAAAAGGTTTTGGATGACAGTTCACATGATGAAAGGTCACAGGAAGGTTCTGCGCTGCTAATTAAGTCCAATTGGTGAATGTCAGATCCACAAAGGGCAGCGCTAATCCCCAAGATATTGTCATTCTCACCTCGCCTAACTGGAAATCTCTGGAGGAGGGGCCGCGCACGCGAGTGTTTGTGTGTGTGTGTGTGTGTGTGTGTGTGTGTATGCGCACGTGCATGTGTGTGTGTGGGTGTACTTGTAGGCCAAATGTTCCCGCAAGTATAAGAATTTGAGAAATGAACATTTTGAGGACAATTTTCCTCAGAAGAGAAATGGTTGTTTCGTGGTTAATCTTTTTTTTTTTTTTTTTTTTAGATTTAAAATGATGAAAAGATTCAGGTCAGGGTCAGGGTTAAGAGGATTAAACATTCCAATGGTTAGGGTTAGGGGGATAGTCTCTATGTAGCCTGACAAATATTCCTCAACCCCTGATTGCTGCAATAGCAGTGGTATAAAGTAACTAAGTAAGTAAACGCATTGTGAGCTTGTAGATCTGCTATTTTCAAAGATCTTTTTCAAAGATATTTTTAAAAACTTTTGTAATGGGACATTCTGCATAATGAGTACTAGTACTTTAAGTACATTTTTATGGCAATACTTTTGTACTTTTACTCATAAATTTTGAATTCCAGACTTTTACTTGAAATGGAGTATTTCTACATTGTAGTATTAATACTTTTTCTACAAAATGTTAGTACTTTTTCCACCACTGATCAAGAGTCTGGAACTACACCTCCTGAATGCTGATTCCGGAAGCTGTCATCTGTTCGCCATTTCCGTTATTTTTTTTTTTTTTTTTTTAAATACATTTTCGAATTTCCATTTCTGCTAAGCAGCAAGCTATGCTTCAACTATTTTGATTCACAGTGGGACACATTGACAAGACCGCAAAGACGAAACGGAAGTGGGTGGGAGGCGGGACATCCGCTTTTAAATACGAGATTTCTGCCCAACGGCGAATTTTTTTTAATTGTGTGAGTCACAGTGGTGTAAAGTCACTAAGTACATTTACTCAAGTACTGTCCTTGAGTAGACTACAATGTGAGGTATTTATTTTACTTTACTGGAGTATTTCCAATTTTCAATACTTTTACTTACTCCACTACATCTCAAAGGCAAATATTGTACTTTTACTCCACTACAATTATTTGAGAACTTTATTAGTTACTTTGCAGATATAAATTATTGTATTATAAAACATACATTAACCACTTTAGCCCCATTTTATACCTAGGCTATTTGAAAAAAGCAAATCTACAACCTCACAACGTGAGCTTGTAGAGCTGCTATTTTCAAACATGTACTTTTACTTTTGATACTTTAAGTATATTTTGATGCCAATACTTTTGTACTTTTACTCAAGTAACATTTTGAACACAGAGTATTTTTATGTTGTGGTATTGCTACTTTTACTTAAGTAAAATATCTGAGTACTTCTTCCACCACTGGTGAGTCAACAGTCTGGCTCAAGAGACTAGTTGTAGGTAGGGTTGGAGTTACTGTATGCCAATTTCTACTTATTTGTGTGCCGGTTTAGCAGATCATATCTAAAATAGCAGATGTGCGTCACAGCGCAAAGCGTTGTGAGCTTGTAGATCGTCTATTTTCAGTGTTTGACACCGGTGCGCAACTAAGTACGAATCAGGTTTTAAAGTTAGCGTTAAACATATTAAAAATAGAAAAGCTAAAAATGGCATCTATAAAAATTGCTGTGCTAGTTTGATGTCCTCGCCGCAATGTGACGCGTTGTGAGCTTGTAGATAGTCTATTTTCACAACTAAAAAAGTATTTAAGAAAAATGTGGAATATTTTTTTAAGCATTTTAACAACATAATCTTGGATGGGTGTCCTTGGCACAATATATATATATATATATATATATATATATATAATATATATATAATTATATATAAGGACAGGGTCGTGGCCAAAAACATTAATTTGGTGGACCACTGGCATAGGCATGGCCACCGACGCTGTATAAAGTAAAACTATAGCACTAAAACTAGTGATTTTTTTTATTTTATATAAATTAAATTAGCTGCTTAATTTAAAACATCAAAGTTAAAATGAAATGAAAAATATAAAATGCTACATTGTGAACCTATAAATATAATACCATAAAAACATAATAACCTGATTGTGTGCACAGGAATGGCGTGCAGGGTGGGAAAGCGAGTGTGTGAGATCTTTAAACCATTAAGACCACATCCGTGTCATTTTTAGATTTCTTTGGCTATTCAAAAAAATAGCAGATCTACAAGCTCAGCACGGCACCGAGGGTAGCACTACGATCTTTTTTGAAAAAAATCGTGAAAATGTGTGCAAATCTTTACAAATGTCCTCTAAATCCTAACAGTTGTCTGAAAAACATTATGTTGCTATTATATCAGTGATTCTCAAACTTTTTCATGTCAAGGACGCCCCAAATAATGTGTTTGGCCGCCGATGCCCTTCAAAATATGTTGTTCCAGGAACTCCCCAGAAGCAGAGATTTGAGTAAAAAATGTTTTTTCCAAAAATATACATATTCAAAGATTCCCACAAATGTTCAAGATTTTTCAAAAAAATTGCAGATCTACAAGCTCATAGCGCGGAACAGAGTGCCGCGCTATGAGCTTGTAGATCTGCTATTTTTGAATAGCCAAAGGATAAAATAATGGTCATAGCTAAAAAATCTCAAATGACACACAGATTGCGTTCCCGGTCTTAATGGGTTAAGTGGTGAGGACATCTTCATCCCGAAGGATTCCTGTGACATTCACTGTTTAATATCTAAGACTTATGCAGATGTTCATTACAGCATAGCGTGTGAACCCAGTGGGTGTGGGACGTATATTGGAGGCCCGGGGGGGGGGGGGGGGGGGGATCTTTCCTTGACTCAGTCTAGTGACTCACTTTGACTATGTCAACAGAAGTTGACATTTCTTCACAGAGGGAATATTTTTTCCCACGTATTTTTTAAAACCATCATTATACTATGACCTTTACTGTGCATTCAGTTAATGTAATACTGGTATGGTTCTTGAGGTGGAAGAATAGACCCCCTTAACAGACGACGTCACACTGGCTCCAAACGTCATGTACTGGCTCCAAATGAAACCCATTCTGTCACTAGCCAACACAAAAGAGGGTTGAGAACAACAGGTTGAGAATTGATTGCATGAAACAATCACCTGTGCATCCAGTCTCAATGTTAGTAAACAAATAATTGGATCTATAGCTTGGTTCCAGACCATAGACCCCTCCCACTCTGAGTGGACTGCCCCTCTTGGTCTGGTGTTGCAATGTGAACCTAGGATTTATTCGGTGCAAAAATGTTATTGTCCAATGAGAGTCGGAGGTGGGGGTGGGTCTAACGACAAGCCAATCAGCGAATATCTGCTAAAGCAAGCTGTGCGATGACGTCAGATGTAGGCGGATCCGTGGATCTCTTGTGATTGGTTTAGGGAAATTCGAATCCCCTCCCCCCCCTCGTAATCGCCTACACTGGAGCCAATGCCAGACTGGAGCTCCACGCAGCTTCAGGCTGATAATCAGGCTTTAGTGGAAGAAGGCAGTTTTGGTGACATGTCACCAGGTCACCAAAACTGCCTTCTTCCAACTCAAGAACATCGGCCGTCTCTGGCCCCTCTCTGTCAAGTAACTAAGAACATTGATTTCAGTCCTTAGTCTTAGCCTTTTCTTAGTGTTTCTCCCCCCCCCCCATGTAAAGCGTCTGTGTTATATAAATTGTGTATGTGTTATTATTATTACAACTTTACTGTGACATGATTTATTTCTTTGTTCTTTTATTTTAAGCTGTGCAGAGATGAAACATGAATGGTATTTAATTATTACTTTCAATCCGTTTTCATCTGTTCATCACTCATTGGTGTCCTCAGGATGCCAGGGAGGGAAAGGGGGAGAAAGGCACCCTGTTTATGGAGACCTGTGTTTCCCACAGGGAGGGAAAGGGGGAGAAAGGCACCCTGTTTATGGAGACCTGTGTTTCCCACAGGGAGGGAAAGGGGGAGAAAGGCACCCTGTTTATGGAGACCTGTGTTTCCCACAGGGAGGGAAAGGGGGAGAAAGGCTGCACCCTGTTTATGAAGATCTGTGTTTCCCAAACGGTGTGCTGAGGATTTTCTCACAACCACACATTATTATAGTAATTATATTATGAATAATAAATCACTGTTTAATTACCTTTTAATGTACTGTATACAGATTGTAACCACTTTCAACCTGGAGTCCTTGTTTTGGGCATGTTATCACACTAAATTATTAATTTCTTTCTTTTTCTTTCTTAATGTATTATTATTGTTATTATTTGTTTTTTCATTCATACATTCATTCCACACATTTGTGGCCTTTTTCACTATGAATATAGGTGTGCTGTATTCATAGTGAAAAACAACCGATCCTGAATTGAATTGAATTGAATAATTGTATTGAATTACAGGGATACAAACACATTCATTTTCAAGAGATGTTACAAAGCTCACCGCGGGATTGAGAAGCTTGTAACCGTGGGGGGGGCAGCCAGGCGGGGAACACACACTAAGACCCATTAGAATTCAAGTGGAGCCATGATGTTACGCAGCTTTAAACAAGAAAGATGCCGCGCCGCAAACAGCTCGTTACGCTAGTTACCTTCCATCGTTCATTTGCACAGCAACTTCCTGGTTTGAGCCAAGGAAGGTTTTGAAAGGAAGAGTCGTGCTGTCCGCCCTCAAGATAGTCGTGCAATCCGCCTTCTATCCAGGTTTGCCACTCATGGGTGGCAAACCTCGCACAGGAAGTTTGATTAAATACATTGCTGTGGATGGAGCCGGTGGGACCAGCTCATGAACAAACATTATTTCTGAATGATTGTGACCTTTGTCATATAATCGGTTCAGGAATATAAAAGAATGTGACGGGTTGTTTTCTTGCTATTCGATGTGCAAAGCACATCATTTTATTGAGACATCTAAACAGCGGCAGGTATCGTTTCTGTCTCGGAGGTCTCGCAAGATTAGGCTGCAAGACAGGAAAAGGGGGACAGTCGAACTAAAGAGTTCTACTAACTAACTAAAGATACTAGCAAAAACAAATGAAAACTAAACTGAATTTGAAAACAAAATCAAGAGTAAATACAAATTAAAACAAAAAGTACTCAAGGATAATAACATTGTTGTGTGCGCAGGAATACCATGCAAGATGAGAGAGAGCAAGTATGTAAGATCTAGCCTAATCTGACCCTTTCCTTGCATTTAATATAATATAATATATAATATAACCTCTGTGTCTCATTGTTCTGCTCTCCTGGTGGCCAGTAACAAAGTAGATCCACTTGAGTACTGTACTTAAAGGTAGATATATTTATAAGGTAGATTTATTTTTTTAAATAAGTGCTAAATAACAAAAAAAATATTTGGATGGTAATCATTGCTATAGAGTGTTTGTTCAGTAACAGGAGTCTCCATGTCTCTCCAGCTTTTTAGAAAACATCAAATTAATTTTCAGGTCAGGATACAAATTGCACCCGATCAGGAGAGAGAACTCAGTCAGAATAAAGGATAAACAAGTGAAATTGGAAGTGATGAGACAAAGAAATTAGAAGACACAATTGGAACTGGAACAAATGGGTACTCTCTCATGATTGGCTGAAATTTTGCCACCCACCTGAAAATGTATTTTATCTAGAGCGGCAGGGACGCAGCACGCACGCACGCACGCACGCACGCACGCACGCACGCACGCACACACGCACACACGCACACACGCACACACGCACACACGCACACACGCACACACGCACACACACACACACACACACACACACACACACTCCAGAATTGCGGGTATATTTCAAGTTTAGAAAGAAAATAAAAATAGTTTTTTGTTTGTGATTGTTGAAACAAACAAACGATAACCAACTGAAACTGCATTGTGCGTTTACAAAACTGTGTAAAACTAACTGAATATAGTCAAAATGCCCTTTGTTTTAGTTTTTGTATTGTATTTATTTGTGTTGTGTAGCATTTTGGATTGATGTGAAATCTTCATGCAACATTTATTTTATTTTATTACACAATACTTATTCTGACCCTTTTGAATCCTGCTCCTGACAAATAAAGTATGGAAAAAACTAAAACTAATACTAAGCAGTTTTAAAAAAAACGAGCAAAAACTAAGCATTTAAAAAGAAAAACGAGCAAATCTGGTCTAAAGACTAATTAAAACTAACTGAATTAGAAAATAAACGGTCAAAACGAACTAAAACTAAACTATAGTGAAAAATCCAAAACTATCATAACCTAGTTCTACCCGACAGCAACGATATCTGCTCCATCCCCAAAGCAGTGTGACTCCCAGCCTTGCAAAAATAAAACCTAAGGCTATTTTACAGTTTGAGCCAAGTGCTAGTGGAGAAATTCAACCACCTATCCTCCACTGCCCTGACCAATTTGGTGCCCCAGGCAAGATTTCAACAGAGAAGGTAGAACACAGTGAAAATCCTCAGCGTTAAGTTAACCAGTGGTGGAAAGTAACACCCGCTGCCCACTAGCTGTGAAATATGGATAAGGGAGCTATTCATTATACCGACTCCATCATTTGCGCATGGAGGTGCATGTGCCCGTGGGCGTGTTGTTGAATTATCCCCAAAATTGCTATTTTTACCACACACGTTTTGGAAAGCGCATATAGCGGAATCTGAAACCACGCGCTATGCCAAATTGGTTTGGTAGAGCGCGCCTGCAATGGACATGTCGGGAGACGGCCAGGGCGCACAACGGCACAACATTCGAAGGCTCCCTCTCTCCTAATTCTAAACAAATCTCTGTGATTCTAATTTTCCTATAATCAGCAGAAGTGCAGTGGAGCCTGCAGCAGGCCTACCACCTACTCATAGTTCCAGTTCCAAAAAAGCCCTGTCCACTAGAAAATAATGATTATAGGCCAGTAGCACTAACCTCCAATGTGGTTAAATCCCTGGAGAGAATTATAACTGAGGAGCTCCGTAAGGAAACAGAGCGATCACTAGATCCGCATCAATTTGCCTATGCAAGGAACCGCGGAACTAGTGATGCGATTTCTACACTAGCTCACTGTGTATTGAAGCATATAGAGCACACAAAAACATTATGCAAGACTTCTCTTTGTTGATTTTAGCTCGGCCTTCAACACAATCCATCCAGATATTCTTCTCCGTAAATTAGCTGATCTGAAGGTGAATCCGTTTTTAATTAAGTGGTATTTTTCCTTTTTATCTAATAGGCCACAACAGGTGAGATTTAACTCAGCACTCTCTGATAAGGCAGTGAGTAGTACAGGGGCCCCTCAGGGGACAGTTAGCTCGTCCCTTTTGTTTACTTTATACACAAATGATTGTGTCAGCTCACAACCCAATCAGTATGTATTTAAGTTCTCTGATGACACTGTAATCCTCAGTCTACTCACAAGTGACCAAACATTCCCTCAGTAAAATGAAGGTAAATGACTTCAAGGTCAAAGTCGATGACACAATCATCACTAGCAACCCTGCTGAAAAAACCAGCTTAGACCAGCCTAAGCTGGACCAGCTGGTTTTAGCTGGTCTTGGTGGTTGACCACCTTAAGGTGTGTTTTGGACGTCCAAAACACACCTTAAGCTGGTCTTGGTGGTTGACCAGCTTAAGGTGGTAGGTTTTGCTGGTTTAAACTGGTAGCTGGTTTAAGCTGGTAGCTGGTATTTTTGATGGTTTAGCTGGTTTAAGCTGGTAGCTGGTATTTATGATGGTTTAGCTGGTTTAAGCTGGTAGCTGGTATTTTTGATGGTTTAAGCTGGTAGCTGGTATTTTTGATGGTTTAGCTGGTTTAAGCTGGTAGCTGGTATTTATGATGGTTTAGCTGGTTTAAGCTGGTAGCTGGTATTTATGATGGTTTAGCTGGTAGCTGGTTTAAGCTGGTTTAAGCTGCTATCTGGTATTTATGTGTATTCAGGTGTATTCTGGATATGCAGTGACCAACTTTGCTGGAGAGGATGCATGATCATGGTGAATTTCAGCCAGGTGCCCACAGCACGTGGTATATTTAAAAAAACAGTAGCCTACAGTAGCCTATATAAAAGTGAGCAAAATCCACAAAGTCATAAATAATCATGTATCAATTTCATACATAACAATAATTTATTAAACACTTATAAAAAACCCTCAAAAACAACATTTAAATAACAAATAAATGTATAAATAAACACATAAATACATGAACTTCAACCTGAGGAACACACTAACACACACACAGTGTTCAAATGACTGGAAAAGAGTGAGAGAATATGAAAAATCGGACAGATCCGTCTTGATTACATGACTATGGAGATACTGTATACCGATGTGTGTGATGTTTGGAAAACATCTGTAAAGTTGCAGCCAAAAATGTGTCTTGCAAAAATCGGCCTGCTGGTGGCGCTATAAAGCATTACCCCCCCTACACAGACACACAATTTCTTGTCCTTTCTATTGATGTCCTGGCCATGGTCCATGGCCTTCCTCTTTGTGAGAATGTTCTGCCCCTGCAGCCACCAATGGAAACAGTCTGAAAGAAAACAAACAAGAACCCCCAACAATAAAACAAATATAATTAGCAATATACTGCATGGGGTGAGTTAAATGAATTGTGATGTTTTGAGAAAAACTTAACTAACGTAACTTAAACTTCACCCATTTTCAACCTTATCTTCATATAACTAACTGATCCTCGCTAATGTTCATTATACAATGGCACCATTTCTGTCTACTCGTTCTGCCACTCATTGGTGGAATGTGGACAGTTCAGAAACCTGCCTACCAGTGACATCACCAATGGAGATTCCAAGCTAATAGAAACTACAGTGTGTCTCTACCTGGAAAGTTTGCATGCAGAAGTAGAAGCCATTGTTCTTGCATTAATAATGAACAAATAAAGTTGTTCTAAATGACCAAACCTGCCTACCGATGATGTCAAAGGTAGGCAGGTTTCTAAACTGTCCACGACCTATCAACGAAACACAGAGTGAGTAGACATAAATGGTGCCATCTTAAAATGTGTATTAGTGAGGAGCAATTATATGAAGATGAGTTGAAAATGGGGTGAAGTGTTTTTTTAACCCCGTGTTTCAGTTCAGTTAGAAAACATGCATTTGAATGAAAAAGGTGGGTGGACAGTGGGCAGGCAATAAGTCAGATGGCTACAATGGACAACAACAATTTGGGGGAAAAAGCTACCCCTGCCACACATGCATGTAGGGCTGCCACTACCAATTATTCTACTTGCGATTATTCTATTGATTACTTTTTTGATCTACAAGCTCACAACACGTCCAACGAGTTGCAAGCTTGTAGATCGGCATTTCTTTCAGCCATAAAATCGATTTTATTACAATAGAGTATTTTCTTTTATGATTGATTAATAAGCTTAATATAATCTCTTTTCCAGAAGGTGACATTCCCGTTTCCCGATCAGTTTTTCATAGCTTCATTTGATTGGCTCGGCAGCAGATATAAATTGGAAACAACCAACATCTCCATATGTGTTTCTGGTTGAAACAGTATGCTGCTGAGACAACCAAATGAAGGTATGAAAAACTGAACAGGTAACGCTAACGGGAATTCCACCTTCTGGAAAAGAGAACTACAGTCATGCACAGAGCAGATTGAATTATGAGATCAAGTCATAATGAACCCCCCCACCCCTCAGTAAACATACCTCTTCTGAGTCCTGCGGTCAGGGGGGTTTGGCCTCCCCCTTGCTAGTGGGGCATTCTTTGTAAGGCTCCTGCATGGTCTTCAGGGTTGTTGTCCCCCAAATGGCAACAGCAAGCTCCTTCATGAACAGGGAGTCCTTGGTGTTTGCTGCCACCATCTTCCAGATCTCCTTTTCGAGCCACACACCAGAGCCAATCTGGACCTGAAACAGAAGAAAACAACACATGTTTTAGAAATTAAAAAACATTTTACCATGACATTTCAGACTCATTTTTGACAAAAGCAGGCCCACTTCAAACAGAATTTACTGTAAAGAAATTACATTTTCAAGGACCCCCAAATGTGGACCCATTTAGAAAAGAGTTGGTGCCATGGACCTCCAATAGAGAAGATGTTAATTGTTGGATTACATTTAGTACAGAATTCTACAACTGTCTATACTGTAGGTGGGGAGAGTTGAAGTAATTCTTATACAGTACATTGTCATTGGATTACATTCTAGCTGGTAAAATAGTAGTGAAATTAACCTTTTCCACCCGGCATCCCTATTTTGTTCATGCCATAGGCAAAACTGTTCAAAAATAGT
Source organism: Gymnoscopelus braueri (assembly GCF_963280865.1). Classification (NCBI taxonomy): domain Eukaryota; kingdom Metazoa; phylum Chordata; class Actinopteri; order Myctophiformes; family Myctophidae; genus Gymnoscopelus; species Gymnoscopelus braueri. The sequence continues at coordinate 14,222,156 of NC_137623.1, read as the reverse complement.
TCAAAAATAGCAAAACATAGCTGATCTACAAGCTCACGATGCATCATGACACGTTGCCTATTTTTGAAATGATAACTGTTTCTTATTTAGCTGGGGACACTGTGGAACCCCACTTTTAAGAACCACTGTCCTACACAGTATGTTTCTTCAATACCTTGTCACCGTTGCCGTCAAACATCCCAGGTGTCGATGCCAAATCGTCTGACTCGGGGGAAGAGGAAACGGAGGAAGTTGCAACTGAAAATGTAGAGAATCATATTTAAGCTCCTTTTGGCAGTATCACAGTACTTATATTGTACACATTGTCACCATTTTCCGTAGAACAGTATCACTGTCTAAACACACCTATGCTGTCACTGGTTTGCTTATCTGCAGCAGGGATGTCAGGCTTTGCTGCAGAGCTATATTGGGGCCCTTCCTCCAGTTTCTGTTTTGCAATCTCTAATTTGTTGCATCTTAAAGCATGAACAGGGTACGGAAAAATAAAAAATAAAAACTGAATTGATGTATGCCTTAGTAGGATACCAGTTTAATAATGAGCCTAGCATCTGTCCACTCCATTTAACATGCTTTCTATATAATGTTTTTTAACATTTGTGGTCAAGATCTAAGTAAAAAAGAACATGAGAACAAATAACCAACATATCGATATATACAAAAAGAGAAGAGCAAACTCATGCAACTGTTTCGTTAACATTAGTCATTGCTTACTTAGTTTTAAGATGCTGTAGGTCCAGCTCCAACTCTTTGGCCTTCTTCTGGGTATGACTGTACTTGACATTTCGTCGTGGATAGCTTGGGGAACAACAGCATCTCCACCGTATTCAGACGAGTCAGAGTCTAAAGGTAGTGCAAGTAATATATTTTGGATAAAACAAGATGTTTTTTGTTAGAAAGTTAAAGTGGAATAAAATGTAATTTTATGCAACCTGTATCGTAGAGTATATTAATACAATATAACTTATACAATCTGTATGTTAGAGTATGTTAATACAAATAAAAACTGAACCAAAAATAGCAGATCTACAAGCTCATAGCGCGCCACTCGGTGTCGCGCTATGAGCTTGTAGATCTGCTATTTTTGAAGCCAAAGGTCTAGCCAAAGAAATCAAAACAATTACACAGATGCGTTCCTGGTCTAAATGGGTTCAAATTTTGTATGCCCACTTCTTTGTGTCATCACTTCCAATTGTAACTTATTTATCCTGTATCCTGTATGAGTTCTGATTGGTTAAATTTGGTATTCCTGGAAATGCATTTTCGGCTTACTAAAGAGGTGGAGAGTCTGGGAGACCCCTGTTACTGAACAAGCAATGTTTACTTTAACATTTAACAAAACAATATCACTTTACCTTCAAACTGTTTTCTTCTCTTTGTGGGAGGGGGGGGGGGGCATAACACATAATGGTTCTCTCTGGGTTCCTTTTTCTCTTTTAGTAGGGCTGCAAACCATTCATTTTGGCCACTGCAGCCAAAGAAATGTGTAATAATAACACACACAGACAGACAGACAGACAGACAGACAGACAGACAGACAAGGGAATCATTAATGTTCAGAGTTCACGGGATATTAAAACACTCTGTAGCTTCATCACTGAAAGCGTGTGTCCACACACACACACACACACACACACACACACACACACACACACACACACACACACACACACACACACACACACACACACACACACACACACACACACACACACACACACACACACACACACACACACACACACACACACACACACACAATATTCTGAATTTAGTTTTGAGCGGCACATAGGCAAGCAGTAGTGGCCTATAGTATAAATTATATTGTATATTCCCACTATAATTTATTGTAATTATTGTCATAATCCCTTTATCAAGACAAATTAAATAACTAAATGTGTAGAGTTGGGTCATGACATGAGTCACTTGTGATTGACTTCGAACACAGCAGCCTACGCACTTAATTATCAATACAGTAATAGTAGGCTAAAACGCCTACATAAATAGTATTTCTGTGTGTCAACACTCACCTAAAATGTCCGCCGCTTCTTCTTCTTTCTTTTATCTTCTCTGAAGCCGGTTTATAATTATTTTTGATGAATCCAAAGCAACGCAATAAACTTTCTACTGAAGTGAGAGCTGCAGCCTGCAGGCAGCTCGACTCAGATAGCATTCATTCTCCCCGCGTATCGCGAGCGGTAGTTCAAGGGTCACAAGCCTGCTGAGACAGTGTTGCCAGATTTTGTGAGAGAAATAAGCAGCCAGGTCTGTGAAAAAAATTAAGCCCAAAAGAAGCGACATTTAAACCTATTTGAAAATAGCCGATCTACAAGCTCACAGTGCGTCGCATTTGCAACACATTGTGAGCTTGTAGATCTGCTATTTTCAAAAATAATAAGTGAAATATTTCACTATTAATATTTACAAGCAACTTTACAGAAAAACAAGCCCAAAGTCACTTATAATAAGCAGATATGGCAACACTGCTCAGGGCCCATAAAGGGCCCGCTTCTCTGTAAAAACAGATGTACAAGCTCACAACACGTCAAATTGCGACAAGATGTAGATCTGTAGATCTGTTCATTTTGGTAACCATAGCAAAAAAAAGTGTTATTTAGAATCAAACTAGCATATTATTTGCCAATTGCGAAATTAAGTAAATAAGTTTGGATGAATGTTGTCAGGATAATAATAATACATTATTATTATTATTATTATTATTATTATTATTATTATTATTATTATTATTATTATTATTAAATATAATATTTATGTCACATCACAAGAAAAGGACAAGAAATGTAAAGTAAAATACAATGCAATACAATACAATACAATACAATACAATACAATACAATACAATACAATACAATACAATACAATAAAATATACTGTATATACTGGGGGGGGGGCAATAAACAGAAGAAAATCTTCACAGTCTAATGGCAGGTATGATGTCTCCCCGGGATCCAAACTAGTTAAAATAGCAGATCTGCAAGCTCACAACGCTTGTAGATCTGCTATTTTCACTGCATGCTTTTTTTTATTAATTGATGGAATTTCTTAGATTTTGTATTTATTTGTTTTTTTATTGATGAAGATTTTAGATTTTTGGGTGGGAAATGTTTTGAAATAATATAGTAATATATTTTTGTAGGAAACAAAAAAAGGGATCTTTCCTCGTGATGTGTACATGACCCACAAATGGGCCCCGACCCACTGTTTTGGGAAACACACACGTGATCTAACCCAGTGGTCCTCAACCCTTTCAGGCCGCGACGTCCCAAAATAATCATATTTGAACTGGGGACCCCCCACCCTTAAAGCACTTGGAATGTAGGAGTTGATGCATTACGTTTAGTTTGACTCTATTGTGAAAATAGCAGATCTTCAAGCTCACAACGCCTCGCAAGGAAGGTGTTGTGAGCTTGTAGATCTGCTATTTTCAAAATGTTTTCTTATATTATTATTATTGTTAGACAATTTGGCCAATGTTTGACATTTTTTTATAGTATAGTTTGTTGATTACTTTTGATGCAGTAATGGTGTTTTTTTTTTAGGTACTAAAAAGGTCTTAAAGGTCCTTAAATTATCACTTCACTGTCATCTGGGGACTGGGACCACCCCCAAATCACGTGGGGACCCCCCTGGGAGTCCCGATCCACATGTTGGATCGGGATCTAACCAAACTTGACCAGCTGCTAAGCTGGTCTTTGCTGGTCTGTCCAGTGTCCAGCCATCTGACCAGCTAAGTCTAGCTGGTAAGCTGGTCTTTGCTGGGAAGTCCACCCATTTGACCAGCAAAGACCAGCTACCAGCTTGGCTTTGCTGGTCAGTCCAGCCAGCCAGCTGGCTGACCAGCAAAGACCAGCAGAATCCAGCTTAGTGACCAGCTAACCAACTACACTGGCAAACCAGCCTGACCAGCCTGACCAGCTTGTCCAGCCTGGTATGCCATCTAAACCAGCTTAAGACCAGCTAAGACCAGCTAAAACCAGCTAAAACCAGCAACCACCATAAGCTGGTCTGTGCTGGTTTTTTCAGCAGGGAAAGAAGAGATTACCTATTTGGGATGTATTCTTGACAAATACCTGACAGGTGAAAGCATGGCAACAAAGGTGGTCAAAGGAGTAAACCAGAGAACCAGATTTATGGGCAGAGTTTCCTCTTTTGTCAACCCTCAGGCCCTCAGGACCCTCTCAGGGGCCCTGATTCAGCCCCTTTTTTACTATGCTAGCTCCTCTTGGTACTCCTACACCTCAGTGTCACTGAAGACTAAGCTTCAAACCTCCCAAAACAAACTGATCCGACTACTTCTCGGACTGGGGCCCATGACCCACCTCTCTCCCACTCACTTTGCCAGCCTAGGCTGGCTCAGGGTGGAAGACAGGGTTAAACAACTAAAAATGGGTCTGGTCTTCAAAATTGTAAATGCAGATTTGCCCGAAATGCCCCCTATACCCGCATATCTGTATAAATACCTCGAAAAAGTTAGTGACACCCACGAAACTAGAGGGAGCGTAAACAACAATCTGGTACCACCCACCCATAAAACAAACATGGGAAAATTCTCCTTCTATAGCACAGCCACCAAGGAATGGAATAGTCTAACCCCATCCCTCAAAAAATGCAGTTCGCTGGGCTCATTCAAAACAGCCCTAAAAACTCATCTTTCTGGAGGCCGAAAGAGGAGCTAGTACCAGTTTCCCTGTAGACAGACGACCCACCCCCTCCTCTTTTTTGTACATATTTTGTATTTCCTCATGCTTTTTTTGTATATAATTTTTATTTTTCCATGCTTCCCCCCCCCCCCTTTTTTTGTACATTTATTTTTTATTTTATTTTTTCCATGCTTCTTCTTTTTTTTGTACATAGTGGTATTTTTTCTGTATTATCTGTATTTTCATGTTGATTTTTGTACTGTTTGGTTGCTACTATATATGTCTATGAAATTAATTCAAGGACCCCAACGGAAACAAGTCCACAAGGACTTTTTTGGCCGGACCTTTTAGACAAAAGCATTATAAATGTAACTGTGTTGTTTTACATTCTTTTGCCTAATAAAAATTTCAATCAATCAATCAATCAGTGAATGTGACATCAGTAGCCATACAACTGGAGTGGACAGGTTTGTAGGATGGTGTGATGAACACCACTTACAAATTAATGTAAGGAAAACTGAGGAGATTGTGGTGGATCCCAGGTCCATAGGAGACCACACCACGATCACCATTCATGGTAATGACATCAAACAGGTCACCTCCTATAAATATCTAGGAGTACAGATCGATTGTGAAATGAGCTGGCACACTCATGTGACAAGTGTGTGTGCAAAAATACACCAGCGCCTTAATTTTCTCCGTAGGCATAGACTCTTTGGTGTATGTAAACATAATGCTGATCTTTTATAGTGCTAGTATAGAGTCTGTTGTTAGATATGGTATCACCAGTTGGTTCGGAAACCTGACGGTAAAGTATAAGTCTGAGATCCTTAGATTAGTCAAAATGTCAGGGAAGATTATGGGGTATGTCCACACCCCCCATTACCCTCCAGGTCATGTTTGAGCAGCCCACCATTGGGCTGGCTAAGAAGATTGTGTCTGACTCCTCTCAGGTAGGAGGTACGGGACCCACGCGTTCAACTACAATAGGTACAAGTACTCCTTTGTCAATTACACTCCTCAATGATGTCCTTGCGGTGGGCAGACGGCGGGGCAGAAGGTTTTGAGGTGCGCTAAGGTGTTGGTCTGATTGCACTATATGCTGAATGAGGTGGCTATTATTAGTTATTATTATTATGGAGGGTGATGACTAGGAAAACGGACTGTACATGTCACTGTGTGTTTATGTTTTTGTTTTTGTCTTTGTCCTGTACTCAGTGGTGGAAAAAGTACTACAATTCTTTACTTAAGTAAAAGTACCAATACTGCAATATAAAAATACTCTGTTACAAGTAAAAGTCCAGAATTAAAAATGTACTCGAGTAAAAGTACAAAAGTATTGGCATCAAAATGTACTTAAAGTACCAAAAGTAAAAGTACTAAATATTTGAAAATAGCCGATCTACAAGCTCACAACGCGTCGCGATGCGACGCGTTGTGAGCTTGTAGATCTGCTATTTTCAAATAGCCTATGTATAAAATAGGGCTAAAGTGGTTAATGTATGTTTCATTATATCATACTTTATATCTGAAAAGTAACTAAAGTTTTCAAAAAATTGTAGTGGAGTAAAAGTACAATATTTGCCTCTGAGATGTAGTGGAGTAGAAGTAAAAGTATTGGAAATTGGAAATACTCAAGTAAAGTACAAATACCTCAAAATTGTACTTAAGTACAGTACTTAAGTAAATGTACTTAGTTACTTTCCACCACTGCCTGTACTGTATGCTATTGTGTATGCTGCTGGTCTGTGTGTCCAAGACAAATTTCTCCTAAGGGAGACAAAATAAAGTAAACCTTGAACCTTGAACCACGGCCCAAGAAACGAATCACGGCAGAAATAAATGTTTGGATCGGGGGGGGAGTCTGGTGCAACGCTCAGGTCCTGGACCTGGTGAGACGAAGGAGGGGCCCGGCCAGGAGGCCATCCACAGAGCCTAGTCCCTCCTAGATTACAAAAATATTAAATGCTCTCTAAATCAGTAACATGTATGTGATACGTATGTCTATCAAATGTGGTTTTATTGAAAGGGAATCAAAGGCTAGAGCCTATGAAGTAAACGTCGGGCGTATGGTGTCCAATGTTAAATCCCCTCAGTGCGGCTGCTGCGACAGGAGCAGTGTTGCCAGAATTTGCGGGAGGAATAAGCAACCAGTTATATGAAAACAAGCCCAAAAGAAGCGACTATAATAGGCCACATGAGCACCTTCAAACCTTTCTTTGTAAATGTGTGCCCTCCTTGATCATACTACAGCGTCACACAAAAGTATCAAAAGTAGCAGATCTACAAGCTCGAAAAGTGGCGCGAAGGGACTTATATTGTTACTTTTGCATTTTATTTTATTTGAATCCTGAAAAGTAACGGTTTTGAACATTTGGACAGACCCGACAGAGACGATATTACAGCATCTGAGTACATCTTACTCATATGCTGTACTTTACTTTAATTATTTAATCAAGTACATTTTGAATACTAGACTTTTACTTGTAACAGAGTATTTCTGCATTGTGGTATTGATACTTTTACGCAAGTAAAAAAACAAACACTCGGAGACACTGTTGAAAGCAGAGCGAAACAAAATATTTTTCAAAGGCACATTTTAAGGTGCCTTTTAATATTGTGTTTTCTGTAGAAATGTCAACAAGGATCAAAAGGACACACATAACATTTAAAGGCATGGTGCTGAACTCCAAGAGAACATGGGGCAAAGGCAAAAAGATGAGTTGGCCCGCCTCACACACCGTAGCTCCCATTGAAGGTACTGTACAGTGTGTGAAGCTTCATTTTCTATGAAAAATACATAATACATATTTTTCAATTCTCTAAAAAGAAAAAGAAATTGGGGGGGGGGGGGGGGTCTGCCCTCTCTCTCTCTCACTCTTTTTTTACCCATTCAATCCGCGAACGCATCTGTGTCATTTTCTTTGGGCTATTAAAAAATAGCAGATAAGCTCAAGCTTGTACATCTGCTATGTTTTTTTTTAATGTGTGCAAATATTTGAATATATATATATATATATATATTAAAGCGAACATTTGTAACTTAAAGCGTTGCTTCTGGGGGGGTCCCTGGAAAAAAAAAACATTTTGAGATGGGGGTCCGGGGCCAAAACTAAAAATGTTTTCTAAATGCTAACCGCATGTTGCTATATCAGTGGTGCTCCAACTTTTTCATGTCAAGGACCCCCAAAATGATATGTATTTGGCCGCGGACCCCCATCTCAAAATATTTAGTTAGAAGCAAAGATTTGAGTTACAAATGTTCGCTTTAAAATATATATATTCAAAGATTTGCACAAATGTTCAAGATTTTTCTAAAAAAATAGCAGATCTACAAGCTCATAGCGCGGCACTCGGTGCCGCGCTATGAGCTTGTAGATCTGCTATTTTTGAATAGCCAAAGAAATCTTAAAATGACACAGACGCAATTCCCGGTCTTAATGGATTCATAAACAGTAGACATGTAAGGGAAAGTATAGAGAAGTGATCATCCTTATTGTCCCACAATCCAATCTCCCCAATTTTGATGATATTTCTCATGATATTTACTTCTTTTTTTTTGCCCCGGTGTGTTACGACACGTTGAGAGCTTTTTCCGCGAATGAAAGTGGCTCAAGTGATTAACGCACCTTCAACCCCTGGCATTTCAAAAGTTGTGAAAAGTACGAGCTCACAACATGTTGCATCGTGACGCGTTGTGCGCTACCTCCATGACACTGTCATAACAAAGTATAACATAGGGCTTAAGTGGGTTTAAAACAAAACAAAAAAACTGCGACGGTGGCAGAGGCCAAGCTTGTTACGTAAGCTGGCTTTTGGATCACAAAAAAATATTTTGGCCAATGTTCCCTTCCAGAATTTAGACGCTGGGGTTCAAGTGGTTAAAGTTACAAGTCCAAGAACAACAAACAGCAAAAGCAATGTCTGTTACTTTTCAGGATTCAAATTAAAAAAACATCAAAAGTAGCAGATCCACAAGCTCAAAACGCGTCGCTTCGTGCCGCGTTTCGAGCTTGTAGATCTGCTACTTTTGATGTTTTTGTGTGAAGCTGTAGTGTCAGTAGGCGTTCATTTACAAAAAAACACAAAAAGGTAAAGTAAGGAGATAGGAGGTTTCTGCCCGACAACAACAAATAGTTCCGACTCTGTGTCTCTCTCTCTGTCTAACCCTACCTAAATCTCTCTCTCACGATTTGTTTTCCCATGTTGGGGAACGTACTGTAGTTCCCTCAGCCCAATGTTCCCTCAAAACTAACCCTATAATTCCAACCCTATCCCTACAACCCCAACCATAACCTGGGGGAACATAGGGCTGTCCCCAGCTGTTCACCACCCCTCTTTCTTTCTTTCCCTGTTTGTTTGTACTCTCCTGTTCTATTTCTCACTCTCTTCTGCTCTCTGTCTCTTCCACCTACCTCTCTTCTTGTTCCTCTCTCCACCTACCTCTCTGCTTCTTCCTCTCTCATCTACCTCTCTTCTTCTTCCCTTTCCCTCTCTGCTCCATCCTTCCCTCAAACCCATTCACCCTTCTCCTCTCTATTTATACCTTCCTCAAATCTCTCTCTCTCTCTCTCTCTCTCTCTCTCTCTCTCTCTCTCTCTCTCTCTCTCTCTCTCTCTCTCTCTCTCTCTCTCTCTCTCTCTCTCTCTCTCTCTCTCTCTCTCTCTCTCTCTCTCTCTCTCTCTCTCTCTCTCTCTCTCTCTCTCTCTCTCTCTCTCTCTCTCTCTCTCTCTCTCTCTCTCTCTCTCTCTCTCTCGTGGTGTCCGCGTGCGAGCATGAAGGGAGGATCATTCCAGCTGTAGTGAATGCTCCAGTGGTCTCTGGGCTCATGGTGGAGTGGAAAGAGTCCTGCAGAGAGAACCCCCATATCTATCTCCTCTCTCTCTGTCCTCCAGTCCTTCCATCTCATTCCTCCATTACTGAGGCTATGACTTAGCATTCCACTCTAGTTCAGCTCTGTCATTATCTGCCCAAACTGCCCAAGCAAACAGGGTATACCCATCAGTAGGTAGAGTGAGAGCTGTACATGTGACCCAATAGTATACGGATTATTATTCAAAATCTAACCCCTTGATTTTTTATATTCCATCCTGATTGGCTAAGATTCACATCTAAAGTTTGCTGTAGTGGCTTTGAACAAAATGTCGCAAATCATGAACGCAGCGTCCGATTGCGGTCAAACTTTGCACGCACATTCACACTATGTTGAGGAACAAATGCCAACCCTTTTAACATTGGCCTGTTACAGCGCCACCAGCAGGTCTAATTTGGCTATTCAAAAATAGCAGATATACAAGCTCATAGCGCGGCTATGAGCTTGTAGATCTGCTATTTTTTATTTGTTTTCAAAGTTTTTGCAAATCTTTGAATATATATATATTTTAAGCGAACATTGTAACTCAAATATTTTTGCCCAAAGAATTGCCCAAAGAAATCTAAAATGACGTCTTAATAGTTAAGCCTGGAACCAAGCCATCCAGGATCCTGATGAATGTGCCCAGTGGTGCAAAAAGCACTCAAAATCTTTACTTGAGTAAAAGTACCAATACAGCAATTTTGAAATACTCTATTAGAAGTACAAGTCTGGTATTCAAACTTTACTTCAGTAAAAGTACAAAAGTATTGGCATCAAAATATACTTAAAGTACCAAAAGTAAAAGTACACATTATGCACAAAGCGTTATGATGTGACGCGTTGTGAGTTTGTAGATCGGCTATTTTCAAATTGCCTAACTAGGGCTGTAGTGGTATGTTTTGTAATAATAATCCAAATCTACAAAAAAAACTAGTAGGCCTAACCAAAGTTTTCAAATAATTGTAGTGGAGTAAAATATTTGTCTCTTGGATGGAGTGGAGTAGAAGTAAAAGTATTGAAAATGTTAAATACTCCAGTAAAGTAAAAGCTCCTCAAAATTGTACAGTAGCCTACTTGAGTACATGTACTTAGTTACTTTACACCACTGACTAGGCCTGCAAACACAGCTCAACATATTCACTTCACATCAACATCACATCACACAACACAACAATGCTTCATCCTGACTAGTTGTTGCTTTACCAAGTAAAATAAAAGTGAAATTAAACACGCAAATTCCATCAATTCCTTTAATGCTAATTAGCTAAGCTAAGTCACCTGAAGAAACTCACCTCAGTTTGGTCAGATGGAGAAAATGTCTTGTCACAAGCATGTTTTAGCAGCTTTCGCCATTCTGGTAAACACTGACAACGTTCATGTGGAGTAAAGTTGCATTATGAGTTGTTTATTTTGCTCTTTTACTTCCAAATTTTGCAGAGCTTGTAACAAACTGTGTGTGTGTGTGTGTGTGTGTGTGTGTGTGTGTATGTAGGGGGGGGGGGGGGCTGACAATTGGAGGACTTATAAAGCCCGCCCCTCGCCCCTCCCTCCTAGGGAGTGTGGAACAATAACTACCTACCTCCCAGGGCAGGGTTTCTCAAGGTGGGTGCCCCGTGGCCAGTGGTGTGCAGTAACTAAGTACATTTACTCAAGTACGGCCAGCCTTGAGTATCTGAAAGAAAGAAAGAAAGAAAGAAAGAAAGAAAGAAAGAAAGATTAATTCAAGTAACCGAGAGCCACGTATACCTATACTGTATCCTGTCACAACATGCAGTCACAACATGCAGCCTAGTATACGTATACTGTATCCTGTCACAGCATACACAGCCTAGTATACGTAGAGCTTGTAGATCGGCTATTTTCACAATGTTTGCCTCGTTTTCTTACGTAATATTTGACCATTTGGCCAATTTAGTATTAAAAGTCATAATTGTAACTTTATAAATGTGCAAATACCCTTTATACACTTATAGGGCATAGCAGTGGCGGCCATTTTGTGGTGTCACTGATAGAAAACCCATTAATATTTCCGAAAATATTTTTTATAAATTATGTTAAGCCTTTAAGACCTGGAACGCATCTGTGTCATTTTTTGATTTGAGCAAAAAAAGCATCATTTTACACTTTGGCTATTCAAAAATAGCAGATATACAAGCTCATAGCGCGGCTATGAGCTTGTAGATCTGCTATTTTTTATTTGTTTTCAAAGTTTTTGCAAATCTTTGAATATATATATATTTTAAGCGAACATTTGTAACTCAAATATTTTTGCCCAAAGAATTGCCCAAAGAAATCTAAAATGACGTCTAAATAGTTAAGCCTGGAACCAAGCCATCCAGGATCCTGATGAATGTGCCCAGTGGTGCAAAAAGCACTCAAAATCTTTACTTGAGTAAAAGTACCAATACAGCAATTTTGAAATACTCTATTAGAAGTACAAGTCTGGTATTCAAACTTTACTTCAGTAAAAGTACAAAAGTATTGGCATCAAAATATACTTAAAGTACCAAAAGTAAAAGTACACATTATGCACAAAGCGTTATGATGTGACGCGTTGTGAGTTTGTAGATCGGCTATTTTCAAATTGCCTAACTAGGGCTGTAGTGGTATGTTTTGTAATAATAATCCAAATCTACAAAAAAACTAGTAGGCCTAACCAAAGTTTTCAAATAATTGTAGTGGAGTAAAATATTTGTCTCTTGGATGGAGTGGAGTAGAAGTAAAAGTATTGAAAATGTTAAATACTCCAGTAAAGTAAAAGCTCCTCAAAATTGTACAGTAGCCTACTTGAGTACATGTACTTAGTTACTTTACACCACTGACTAGGCCTGCAAACACAGCTCAACATATTCACTTCACATCACATCACATCACACAACACAACAATGCTTCATCCTGACTAGTTGTTGCTTTACCAAGTAAAATAAAAGTGAAATTAAACACGCAAATTCCATCAATTCCTTTAATGCTAATTAGCTAAGCTAAGTCACCTGAAGAAACTCACCTCAGTTTGGTCAGATGGAGAAAATGTCTTGTCACAAGCATGTTTTAGCAGCTTTCGCCATTCTGGTAAACACTGACAACGTTCATGTGGAGTAAAGTTGCATTATGAGTTGTTTATTTTGCTCTTTTACTTCCAAATTTTGCAGAGCTTGTAACAAACTGTGTGTGTGTGTGTGTGTGTGTGTGTGTGTGTGTATGTAGGGGGGGGGGGGGGCTGACAATTGGAGGACTTATAAAGCCCGCCCCTCGCCCCTCCCTCCTAGGGAGTGTGGAACAATAACTACCTACCTCCCAGGGCAGGGTTTCTCAAAGTGGGTGCCCCGTGGCCAGTGGTGTGCAGTAACTAAGTACATTTACTCAAGTACGGTACTTAAGTAAATTTTTTTGGTATTTTCACTTTACTGGAGTATTTACACATTTCAATACTTTTACTTCTACTCCACAACATCTCAGAGGAAAATATTGTACTTTCAAGGTCCTTACACACCGGCGAATGTGCGAATATACGCAAAATTCGGACTCGTTCCGAATAATTAAAAGACGCTTTTTCGCTTCGCTTTTCCGCTTTTTCGCGCCATGTACGCTTGCATTGACTTTATAAGGTTTTTAAAAAAAGCGTATTATTCGCACGAAAAAATCGCCCCGGTGTGTAAGGACCTTTACTCCACTACAATTATTTGAAAACTTTAGTTACTAGTTAACTTTGCACTTTTGCAGATATAGATTATTACATTATAAAACATACATTAACCACCTTAGCCCTATTTTATACATAGGCTATTCAAAAATAGCCGATCTACAAGCTCACAACGCGTCGCATCGCGACGCGTTGTGAGCTTGTGGATCTGCTATTTTCAAACATTTTAGTACTTTTACTTTTGGTACTTTAAGTACCTTTTGATACCAATACTTTTGTACTTTTACTCAAGTACATTTTGAATTCCGGACTTTTACTTGTAACGGAGTACTTCTGCATTGCAGTATTGATACTTTTACTAAAAAACATTTGTTAGAGTGCTTTTTAGAGTGCTTTTTCCACCACGGGCCGTGGCACCCTAGGGTGCCGTGACACAAGTCCAGGGGTGCCACAGCAGGATGCTTTGATAATATTTGGAATTCATCAATATCACTTCAGTTTAACCACTGTAGATCGGCTATGTTTGGCTAATGTTCCTCCCAGAATAGGGATGCTGGGGTTCAAGTGGTTAAACGTATAGTATAAAGGAAACTGATATTCTCTCAAGTTTTCTCTGTGACACGCTGTATCTTAGGGGGAAAGATTGACATATTTGCATAGCGTAATTTGACATAAATGTAAGGTGCTATAAAGTAACGATGTTATTCAGGGGTGCTGTGAATGAAAAGGTTATTTACAGGGATGACCTAAGACATATATATATAAAGTGGTTAAAATGATAGTGACGCTATATTAACGGTGCATCTGCACTAATTTAGCTGGTGTGATGAGACATATAGGTAGACGCCTCCTCCGGCTCTGAAGCGTCTGTATCTCGGGCGCGCTTCCGCTTCCGCAGGGCTATCGGGAAACTTCCGAGTGCATCACAGAAGGGGGAGTTCGGTAGGCCAATCAGAGGCAGGTGGGGGCGGGACAACTAGATTCTGACAAGTCCCGGAAAAGACGCGCTGTGATTGGCCAGTAGTCAACGCACTGTGATTGGCCAGTTGTCACTTTGAGTGGCAGCTTCCCCTGCGGAAGAGCCTTGTATTCGATACAGGTCGCTCCAATGAACTGCAGAGGCCAATGAGGTATCTAGGTTTCTATATCTATGGTGTGATGTCCCACTCTAGGCTACAGTGGGTGTGTGTCAGTTGGGTTGCCTAACTCTGCTTACTCCTAGGTGAGCAGGCCTGTAATCAGGCTTGATGGCTCATGGAGGGCACCTGGGCCCGGTGCCTCCAGAGCCTACAAGTTCAGCTCATGTCATTCTCTCTTTAAGAGTGACTCACAGAGACGACAGACCTGCCAGCACTCTTCCCTCAGTGCTCCATGTTCTTTTTCTTATAGGCTCGGCTTTCCATCCACACACCTGCACTACACCATATTCCACACATCCATAGTATACACATTCATACACCACTGATTTACTAGGCTGCCCTAGCGCGTCTGATATCTGGTCTAGAGGGGCGGGTTCAAAATCTCCGGAGAGAGAATCCGTGGGCTCCCATTGGTTCACCGATCTGTGCGCCCGCCCCCGCCGCGCTCTGCGCCCCTCCTCCTCCCCCAATGTGCAGCATTGAGAGCCCTGACATCACAACATTTGGAGCGACGCCCACTGCACTGGGGTTGGTTGGGGAAATGAAAGGTTGACTCCCACTTCCTATGCCAGGAAAAGCAAAACGCGAAGGAAAATAAAAGCCTGGAGATCGAGGCTACTGATTTACTGACTCCACACCTCACAGTATCCTTATCTCATCTGTTCAGTTATGCCATCCATTTATATCGTAGTTGATTCTGTTAGGTTAATTATTTAATAAACATTTGTTATTGACACCTGATGTTCCTTCCCTTATTTGTCATGGATTTGAGCCAGCCATGACACTGGGGACACCCTGCCCCCCTGGATTCGCAATTTATCTGTGCCAGATTACATTATCTGCCATATGTGTTTCTTCAAAACACACTAGGGTCATGTGATCAAGATGCATGAGTCAGACCCCATTCCAATTGGCTATGACTGGCTTCCAAAGGGCCCTGGGTAGGCAACCCGGCCTGGCGGAGACCTGTGCTCTGAGGAGCACACTGTTCTAGTTTTCTTTTCTTTTCAAAAGAATCAGAGCTATATAATGAGGTATTGTTTAGATTGGGCCAATTGTTTTGGAACTACACCTTGCGGAAGTAATGTAAATTAAAAACCTATGTGAGGCACAGATAGCACCTTGAATGGCACAAATACAGTCCTTATTTCCTTCTTTTCATTCTCAGTATCCAGTGGTGGAAAGTAACTAAGTACATTTACTCAAGTATGTACAATTCGGAGGTGTTTTTACTTGACTGGAGTAATTCCAATTTTCAGTACTTTTACTTCTACTCCACTACATCAGCAAATATTGTACTTTTACTCCATTACAATTAGTTTACTGCGCTGCATGTGAATGCGAGGTAAGAATTCTTCCCTTAATTGTCTCAGCTGGCCTCTACCAGCATAACCCTACTTCCTGTATCATCGTTTGCACAACAGAAATAGAGTTTGTTTTTAAACTATGTGATTCAAAATGGATTCTCATTGATTTAACGAGACTCTCGTCCACAAGTCTCACACAATAATTCATTATTTTCTGGTATCTTCTGAACTACTAGCCAACATCACCAATTCTACCCACCGCAATGTTTGATATCTGATCATTAACACAAAAAACTAACAAAAACAAACGTTTCCCAACCTTTTCTGGTTCAGGGCTCACTTGAAAATCTCGAAAGCCTTTGTGGCCCATATGACCACTTAACACGACAAAGAGCGGAGCGGTACAGCTCATATGTTACCAGTGATAGAATATGACCTCCTTTTACCATTCTATCAAATGTTTACCAGTGATAGAATATGTTTGGAGAAAGGTCAACGTTCAGAGAAATGTATGTGACGAGTTGTGTACGTGATTGTGAAGTGAGATGCTGTAAAATGTTGCCATGTGTTTACCAGTGATATCATTTGACCTTCTTACATGGTTTCCATGGCAATGTTGAACTTACCTACGGGAGGTATTTGCTCGGTGAAAGGTCAAGGTGCAGAGAAACGTGTTGAGATGTGTAGGTCAGTGGTTCTCAACCTGTGGGTCGGGACCCCCAGGGGGGTCCCCACATGATTTCGGTGGGTCCCCAGATGACAGTGATAATGTGTGATAATTTGATCAAATAAAAAATAGAAAGAAAAGAAAAAATGGCCATTACTGCATCAAAAGTAATCAACAAACTATACTATAAAAACTGGTCAAACATTGGCCAAATTGTCAAATAATATAAGAAAGAGGCTATTTTCAGTGTGGAACCGAGTCAAACTAAATGTAATGCCTACAATTCCAAGTGCTTGTCAGGGTGGGGGGTCCCCAGTTGAAATATGATTATTTTGGGCGGTTGCGGCCTGAAAAGGTTGAGGCATCATTGCCTGATGAAGATAAGTATATCAATGGTAACCAACCGGTCGATCACGATCGACATGTTGATCTTCAAAGCCGTCACATTTGATCACAAACAGGTTTGTGTATTGTATGAGAAGGCGACGTTCCAAGAACCGATTGGTTCCGAGACTTTTTTCAAATGACGGACCCGAACCGAGTGTCCGAGATCCGAGTGGAGCCATAATTTTGTATTTAAGACACACCCGGACGCTTATTGGACCTGTGACAGGATTTCTCTACCTTTTTCTCCAACGTTCACACCGCCAATGATGAGATTCTCGTCATGTGGTGGTTTCAGTGGTTTACGATATAGAGGGTGCTCTTCCGCAGCCTATGAATGATTATGATGATGATGATGATGATGATGAAGAGTACACCCAGAAATCACGTGATCACAACAAAATGAATGTTTTGTTTAGTATTATAGGATTTATATAGAAATGACATTTTCTCTGCTTTCTGTTGCTTTTTGGCGAAAACAAGCCACATTCTGCACAGGCAAACAAGCCACATTCAACTGCCCATAACTATGGAACGGATTATCCTCCCCCATGTCTTTTGAGGCGATCGCCGGGTGGATCGTTGTGAAGAACAATATTCTATGATTTTTCAAAGGGTAGTATAAAACTCGCTGGCAAGGGCAGCTATAGACGATGTTTTAACTCTGGCAGTTAAAGAGACATAACCACCTGAACCAACGATTATTTCTAAATATGACGGCACTAGAACACACAAAAAAACAGTGGTCACTCATCAGTGGCCTACGTTAACTCATTCAGTGCCATGATTTGATGTGTAAAATGTCCATTTTCTTCCGAAGCCCAGAGTGCCAAAGACGTGTAACACGTACAAACCGTGTTTTCAGTGTTTAGCACTAGATGGCGCTGTTTTGCAACCTATGAGCCACCATTTCAGGCTCAGTCACAGAGAGATCTAGGAGATCACAAGATCTACTGCTCCATCCACTTCCTGCACGTATTTGGGGAAACGGTTGTATCTTGAGTTCCTTTTTTCCCCTGCATTTTTGATGAGACATGCTATTTTCAACGGCCTATAACAAGGGAAAGAGGGGTCGCAATGACATTATTTCTTTTTTTCACAGAAGGACAGTGAACCTCAGTGTTTAGCAACTTTTGGGGATATAAATATTCTGTGACTACTTGAGAAGGTGAGAAAACAGAAAAATCGCTGGCACTATTGGCAATTATTTATTTATTTACTTGGCACCGAATGAGACAATACAAAGGCCTAAGTAAGAAGTAAGCATGTAAGCAAATGTGTCAGCAGCCTTTTATTAAAATGAAACATAAACATTTTGAACTTGGAGACAAAGCAAAGAGGGGCTACAGGCTATCAAGCCATTAAGTTGATCACCCACTCTGTCCTTTTATCACTCCCCTTGCCCATGGCAGTAAAGGCTGTATATGACACAAGAGTACACTCCATTACCTTCAGTGGGAACACTTCGAACCCCAGTGTGTGCAGCACACTCGCACTCACACGCACGCACGCAAATGGAGCAACAAACTTTACCCCCACAACATTTATAAATCACCACAGCAATGGGTACTTTATGCCGTCTATATAGGCCTGTGCCTGTCGTAGTTTTTGATGATCCTCCACATCTCCATGTTTAGTCGATCTGTCGGTTGGTTCCAGAGATACACGGAGAACATACACACACACACACTTGCGCGTGAACGTGTGCACACACACACACACACACACACACACACACACACACACACACACACACACACACACACACACACACACACACACACACTTATTGCATGCCATGCATATATACAGTACATGTCACGTTGGATTTGACGTAGGCCTAGGTACGACAACCAGTCACTTGGCGGTTTGAGCCCTGGCACTGACTGGAGGGTGTAATCCAGCAGGAAACTGCTGAATTAAAGCAAAACGTCATTTTGGGAGCAGGTTGGGCTGTGTATTTAGGCCTACCTTGCCATGATGTTACTCCAAACATTGGTGAGACATCTTCAATAGTTAAAGGCATAGTTCACCCCAAAAAAATACTTTTTTCCTATCAATTAGCCACCCCATGGAGACTTCAATTCATGGATATATATATTTTCTCACATTCCTAAGCCAATGATTTGATGACCAGTAGACCGGTAGGCAGCGGTTCCAGTAGAAGACACAAAGGAGACTCTTTGTGTCTCGTACCGGAACCGCTGCCGGTCATCAAATTATTGGTTTAGGAATGTGCCAAAAACAAACAAATATCCATGAATTCAAGTCTCCATGGGTCATTTTGGGGGTGAACCAAGATAGTCTCTTCATTGACATTGCACATAAACAGGTCGCAGAGTCATTGTTTTAGTACATAAATGAACATAAACGAAGCAGATTCTGCCAAAATGTACATTACAAAACATGACACAGCATCTCTCTCTCTCTCTCTCTCTCTCTCTCTCTCTCTCTCTCTCTCTCTCTCTCTCTCTCTCTCTCTCTCTCTCCGAGGAGGAGGAGAGGAGGAGGAGGAGGAGGAGGTCAATCTTTCCACTCTGGGAGTTGAAAGAATCACCATGGATTTCGCCATGAATCTTTTCAGCGTTCATCTGGTGTTTGGTCTCCGTCGGGGGGGAACACGGGCCTAATTAGGAGTGTTTGCCCATTAGAGAGCCCCGCTCCTCGCTGAAACAACCACTCCTGTTTATTGCAATTAGCGCTCCCATTAACAGACACTCCACCGCATTCAGAGAGGGGCCCCGCTCATCAGAGTGCTGTGCACTGCATAATGCATGAGGGTTGGGGTTACAAAAAAGGAAAAGGGAAAAGACAACAGAGCACACATACACAAATGCAAATTGTCGCTGCTTAGTGGAAACCTTGCATGTCCAAAACGGTTGCTTTTCAGGAAATGAGAAAAAAAAAACAAGGAAGCTCCGCAAGGATTTGAAGCCCAGGAAGTGATTATTTTAAGAGTGCAAGTTCCCATTAATGGTGCAGGGAGATGGGAGGGAGATGGGAGGGAGATTATCTTTAACCAGATTTTTATTGGGATGTCTAGCTTAAAGGGATAGTTCACCCACAAACATACTTTTTTCTATCGATTAGTCACCCCGTGGAGACTTCAATTCATGGATATTTTTGTGTTTTTGTCACATTCCTAAGCCAATAATTTGATGACTGGCGGACCGGTTCCGGTAGGAGGCACAAAAGAGACTATTTGTGTCTCCTACCTGAACCGCTGCCGGTCAAATTATTGGTTTAGGAATGGGACAAAAACCAAAAAAATATCCATGAATTCAAGTCTCCATGGGGTGACATAATCGATAGAAAAAAAGTCATTTTGGGGGTGAACTATCCCTTTAACGTTCCTTTTGATGGCATAGAAAGCCCTTCTTGCCTTTTCTCTCAGGTCGTCCAAAGCTTTGTTGAAGTTTCCCGTTTAGACCGAGGTAAGTATATATTTTTGTAGTGGTGTAAAGTAACTAAGCACATTTACTCAAGTACTGTACTTAAGTACACTTTTGAGGATTTTTTACTTTACTGGAGTATTTCCCATTTTCAATACTTTTACTTCTACCCCACTACTTAGAGGAAAATATTGTGCTTTTACTCCACTATTATTTGAAAACTTTAGTTACTAGTTACTTTGCAGATATAAATTATCATATTATAAAACATGCATTAACCACTTCTGCCCTATTTTAGGGTGACCATACGTCCTCTTTTACCCGGACATGTCCTCATTTGGGGGGCAAACTTTCACAGAATGTTTCCCTATATGACATGCCTAGAATAGGGGCGCTAGGGGTCATGTGGTTTTTGAAGTGTGATGTATATATAAATAAATCCATCATAATCCATCCTTTTTTTGTTTCCACATTAAAACAACTTTATTCAGATGAGTTCATTTTCTGATATTTAAACTAGTTGTAGAAGGAATCCATGATGCGCCTCATGCTCATGAACCTCATGCCGCTGTCCATGCCCATGTTCTGGAAGTTCCTGTACTCGCCGGGCCTCATGTACATCATCCTGCCTCTGTAGTTGGCCTGCTCGTACATCAGCCAGTGGCCGTCCATCACGTTGCAGGACATCACGTTGTTCATCTGGTAGCGCTCCATGATGTTCTCACAGTCGTCCATCATCTCGTGCATCTGTCCACCGAAGCTCTCCCTCTCGTAGATCCTCATCCTGTAGTTGCCCCTGTGCATGGGGATCATACGGCAGGACCTGATGGCGTCCCTCATGCCCATCATGCTCTGGTAGTCGGAGTACTCGCCCCTCCTCATGAAGTACTGGTTTCCCATGTAGTTGGTGCGGTCGTACACCATGAAGCAGCCCCTCTCCACCCTGCAGGAGTGGCACCTGTTCATGTGGGAGGACATGTCGGAGCAGTCGCTCATGCACTCGTAGGAGCGGCCCTGGAAGTTCTTCTCCTCGTAGAAGGTGATCTTGTTCATCATGTTCATGCCGGAAGACATCTTTGTGTGGGAGTCGTTTCAGCTGTTGCTGCTGCTGCTGCTGCTGTTGCTGCTGCTGTGGCTGTTGGTGAACTGACTTCCTACCCGGCTGAAGCCTTCCTTTTGTACGGTACCTGACGAGCAGAGGCTGCTTTGTGTGCCAGGCAGCTCCCCTGACACAGCAACACTCCATAGAAGAGCATAGAGCTGAGCTGAGGTTGTTCAGTGTTTCCACCTCAAAAACCCCTGGAAAGGCTTTTTCTCTGACGGCACAAAGCCTTTACCATTACGACAATACAGACAAGAGGCTGAATGGGTTAACAATGACTAGGGGGTCGACAATGACCTAGCTGATAGACCGTTCTGTCTCCCTAGGTGATCTTGTATCAGATCCAGTTGAGACAGAGTATGGGATACCCCCATTTTAGAACCCATTCTCTTCTCATTGTCTCCGCCAGATCGAAGGCGTGGCCAAGATTATGTTTTGCCCTCCGTCCGTTCCGCGTGCCCTACCTTCCGTCTGTGAATAGGCTAGCTAATATCCGGCACCGTTGGCCTGATCGACGTGAAACTGTACACACACACTCCCTGGATGCCAGAGCAGATTCTCGGCCCCAAATATTTCACATTGGCCTGTTATAGCACCATCAGGAGGCCGATTTTTGCACTTTTTTTTATTTTTATATTGCTCCTAGAGCTTTTGTACAAATCGGTACACATTATCTCTTTAGTCATGTGATCAAGACGGACGGATATGTAAATTCTTTCATATTCCATCCTGACTTATGTGTCTGCTAGCGGGATGACCGGTGTTGTTGACTGTTCTAGTGTTTTTGCCAATAGTCACACGCTCTTGTTAATACTTTTCATTGGCTCAATATTTATAAGACCCACTTAACCACTTTCACTTTCACTTTATAAAATAAAGAAATATTAGCCGCAAAAATAGCCGATGTAACAAGCTTGTGAGCTTGTAGTATGACGAAGCAGGGCATTAAAGGGATAGTTCACCCAAAAGATTACTTTTTTTCTGTCGTAACCCCATGGAGACTTGAATTCATGGATATTTTTTGTTTTTTGTCGCATTCATAAGCCAATAGTTTGATGACCAATGGACAGGAAGGCAGCGGTTCCGGTATAGGAGACACAAAGGAGACTCTTTGTGTCTCCTATACCGGAACCGCTGGCGGTCATCAAATTATTGCCTTAGAAATGCGACAAAAACAAAAGAATATCCACGAATTCAATTCACCATGGGGTGACTAATCGATAGGGAAAAAAAAGTCATTTTGGGGGTGAACTATCCCTTTAAGATGGAGATACAAGGTTTTTTTCCCAGACGGTGACTAAATGCACAACACACACACGCACGCACACACACACACACACACACACACACACCGCACTCGCGAGAGCCAGCAGAAACAAACAGGCATTTAGTGGCGCATCTGTCATGTCCCAGCAGAGCCTTGTTTTGTCTCTGAGTCTCTGAATGAACTCGCTGACGCTCAGCAGAGCTGTAACACTGGAGACTCTAATCTCTGTCTAGTGACCATTGATAAACACTATAACAGAAGTATCCCCACAGCATGACGCTGGTCGCGATATTCCAGGTATTCATTTAACCATCTGTTCTGCCTGGCTGTAGTGTACATACACACCAGTGGTGGAAAAAGTACTCAAATGTTTTACTTAAGTAACAGGGTCAATACTGCAATGTAGAAATACTCTGTTACAAGTAAAAGTCCGGAATTTGAGTAAAAGTACAAAAGTTGTGGTGTCAAAATATACTTAAAAGTACAAAAGTAAAAGTAGTAAAAAAAAATGTTGCGAAAAATCCTTTCTGACACCAGCAGGGGTAAAACAGCAAAACTACAGGCCATTCATATGAACTGTCACTTCCTATATAGACTCTATTTCAAAGCAGGAAGCTGGGCGCACGCACGCATACTGTACACGCGTACACGTGAAAAGCACACATTAGATTTGTTTCATCCCCTAACTTTCTCTCTCTCTCTCTCTCTCTCTCTCTCTCTCTCTCTCTCTCTCTCACACACACGCACAGTCACACGCACGCACGCACACGCACACACACACACACACACACACACACACACACACACACACACACACACACACACACACACACACACACACACACACACGCCAACCCTAATGAATTCATTAAGAACAATCCAAATGTATCCAGGGGAGCAGTAAGGGTTAGAGTATAACTTCTGAGTTCTTCTGGGCAGACAGCCTCTAGCTGGAACAAAGTGGGGTCCAGGGACCCTCAGGGCTAACTTCAGGGGGTCCCAAATGGACCCTTACAGATCTGTTAGCCTGAGTGTTGCGGAGGTCTTTGAAACGTAAAAAGTTTGAGAACATCTCATCTTCTCTGGCGGGCAGATACCTCGTATTTGGCATGTTTCAAATGTGTATGTTTTCGTTAATGCCCTACTTCATCATACAAGTGTGTCATACAAAAGTAGTGGAAATAGCAGATCTACAAGCTCACAGCACGTAGCGTTGTGTACAGACGCTCTTAAACAGAGCGACGTGAACACATACAGCAAGGTAAACACATACATCAAATGCAGAGAGACGTTGTATAGTCCCTCAGGAAACTATAGGATCACAGGTAATCCAAGCATCCAGTCTAAATAATTACTATCAAAATAATAATTAGAAACAAATTTGAAGTGTGCCTGCAGCTCGCTAAATCTGTGCAACCTTGTGTTCGAGAGGTAGGGTCAAATAACTGAATGTATAGGGGGGTAAATTGCAATGTGACTGTCTGTACCTTTGGATTCCTCTTAACCATAAATGGGGCGGGGGGGTCTCTACGACCACTTCCTGGTAAAAACCGGAAGTGAACAGATCCACTTCTGGGTTGCACCATTGAACTCCACACCCCTCAGAGAGTGTGTGGGTGAAGTTTCAAGGCAATCAGACAAACCCGCAGTAGGAAGTAAAACACCGGAGTTTGAGACCTGTAGCATGCTGGGAACTGGAGTTATGGCTGTTTAAAGCCCAGCCAATAGGAAGACAGAGGGGGCGAGTGTGCCTGCCATTGGCATGGCAGGCACACTTAATAATGATATGTACATTGAAACTGGAAATTGGAAGGGGCACGGTGGCGCAGTCGGTAGCGCTGTCGCCTCACAGCTAGAAGGTCCTGGGTTCGATTCCCGCCGGGGACGCTGTGGGCACTGGGGGCGTGTCTTCTCCTCCGCGTCATCAGCGCCCATACCCTAGGTGGGGTTGGCGAAAGGGCCTACTCTGTGTGGAGTTTGCATGTTCTCCCTGTGTCTCCTAGGGTAGTTAATACCCTCACAAAAACATGTAGTAATCCTGGTCACTATACCGCCTCCCCCATGACAGCCGGGGCGCCTGATGGAGGGGAAGGGAACTGGTTGGAATAACGTGTTCCTTCCACGCGCTACGTCCAACCAGGGAAACTCCCCCCTGTCAGGTGACAAGAAGGTCAGAGTTGGCTCTCATGCCTGAAGGATTCATGAGCTCGGCCCTGGCCTCCCTACTGTGGGGTGACAGGTGTAATACTGGTGTAGGGCTGGTGTAGTGCCCAGGATCACTTAGGAAATTGGCACCGGGTGAAAAAAATGGGTTACAAAAATCGCGGGATAAAAATTTAGTAAAAAAAAAAGAAACTGGAAATTGGATAGGCCTACTAGGTAAACAATGAACCTAGCAAACACACATTCACAGTGTTCATACAGTGAACCTGATACTTGTTTGATGATTCTTTGATGACGTTGTGCCTTGATCTTCTCTAAGATGAAGTGATGAATGCAACATTGACTGATTCACTGATTCAATTCATGGATCTCAATGATTCAATGAGATCCTGTTGTTGTAAAAATAAAAATAAAATCTCTACAGTCTAAAAGTGTTTTTTGATTTTTGTTTCATTACAGTGGGGGGGGGGGGGGGGGGGTGGACACAAAGCGTACCTCCTGAATCTCATTTGAAGGCAGCGTGGGTTTGGGAGTTGGGACAGACAGATGGTGAGAGGCACTTAGTGCTGTTTTGTATGTTTATTTATTTATTTTTGGTTTTTTTGGGATATGTTTTTTCCTCCGACTGTCCCTCTCGACGTCCCAAATGCTATCGTGGCAAACATACTTGAGTATGAACAGAGTGACACACACGCGCACACACACACACACACACACACACACACACACACACACACACACACACACACACACACACACAATGTGGCATCACGCAAGGTCTTTACGAATGTAACAGCAGAACATGCACATATTCACACAGTGGTGGAAAATGACTAAGTACATGTACTCAAGTAATGTACTTAAGTAAAATGTTGAGGTATTTGTACTTTACTGGAATATTTCCAATACTTTTACTTCTACTCCACACTACATCTCAGAGGCAAATATTATACTTTTACTCCACTACAATTATTTGAACACTTTAGTTACTAGTTACTTTGTAGATTTGGATTATTATTACAAAACATACATTAACCACTTCATCCCTATGTATTTCGGCCATTTGAAAATAGCCGATCTACAAGCTCACAATGCGTCGCGATGCGACGCATTGTGAGCTTGTAGATCTGCTATTTTCAAAAGCTTTTTTATACACTTGAAAACTTGAAATGGGACATTCGGCCTAATGAGTACTTTTACTTTTGGTACTGTAAGTACATTTTGATGCCAATGCGTTTTGTCCTTTTACTCAAGTCAATTTTGAATTTCGGACTTTTACTTTTAACAGAGTATTTCTATATCGTAGTATTGATACTTTTACTTAAGTAACAGATTTGAGTACTTTTTCCACCCCATGCATATTTGGACAACATGCGCCCACGACGTGCATATAAGGGACATGCGCCGTCATCGCACCAAAACGACACTCTTCCTCTCACTCTCATATTATTTAGCCACTCATATTCATTAGCATAGACACGGCACTGGGCACACACGTACTGGGAACATGCACGGAGGCACACATGCACATATGGCACGTGGGCACACTGACAGAGGGGGGTAATATTGCAGGGGCGTGCAGCGCGCGTCTTCAAATAGAATAGTTATGCATAAGCCGGTGCCCAGCCCTGGGTTTTTTGGACGACAGCCCTCAATTAATCCGTTGAAACCGGGGAAGCATCCGTGTCATTTTAGATTTTAGCCAAAAAGCATTATTTTATACTTTGGCTATTCAAACGTAACAGATCTGATAAAAAAAAAAAAAAGATATTAAATTTTGGGAAAATCATGAAAAACGTGTGCAAGTCTTTGAATATATTCTTCTAAAGCGATTTTTTAAAAACTCAAATCTTTGCTTCTGGGGGGTCCCTGGAACTAAATATTTAGAGATGGCACCGAGTGCCGCACTATGAACTTGTAGATCTGCTATTTTTTTTAAATCGTGAACATTTCTGTTCATCTTTGAATATATATTATGTTTTAAAGCGAACAATTGTAACTCAAATCTTTGCTTCTGGGGATTCTACAAAATGTCTTCTAAATCTCTTAGAAAATATTTAAGAAAAAACTCATGTTGCCATAATATCAGTGGTGCTCAAAACCTTTTCATGCCAAGGACCCCCAAAATGATATGTATTTGGCCGCGGACCCCCATTTCAAAATATGTTGGGATCCCCAGAAGCAAAGATTTGAGTTACAAATGTTTGCTTTAAAAAAATATGTATTCAAAGATTTGAACAAATGTTCACGTTTTTTTTTTTTCAAAAATAGCAGCTCTACAAGCTCATGGCGCGTCACTCGGTGCCGCGCTATGAGCTTGTAGATCTGCTATTTTTGAATAGCTCAAAGAAATCTTTAAAAAAAATGACACAGATGCGTTTTGCCCGGTCTTAATGGGTTAAAAAGCTGGGTGTAATAATCTGGAGCTCTCAGAGCATCGGCCTCTAACCTGTGAAATCTAATTAAGCCCCCCCTCCGCCCCCCCCCCCCCAGCCGGAAACAAACAGAAAAAATAGGCATTACTAATCAATCAGCCAGAAATGAGATAAAAGGAGAAGAGAGAAGGGAGAGGCGTGATGGAAGGGCTGAACCGTCGAGATAAGGAGAGCTTGTGATGCCGCACCCTGCCTAGCCTCTTGCTTCTGCTGTGGCCTGGTGCCACGTGCCAAGCACATCATTTGTTAATGATTGTTGGATATCCTTTTGTTTTAATTTTATAACCCATTTTTTCACCCAGTGCCAATTGCCTATGTAATCATGGGCGCTACTCTCCCTCTGCCAGCCTGGGGAGAGCCCAGAACTGAGCTCATGCTTCCTTCAATGCATGAGGAGTGAGCAGGCCGCTTCTCATCACCTGAAAGTGTCCCCGGTAGGACGTATTTGACTCCATATTGTGTGCATTTGACTCCATATTGTGTCCATTTGACTCCATATTGTGTGCATTTGACTCCATATTGTGTCCATTTGACTCCATATTGTGTGCATTTGACTCCATATTGTGTGCATTTGACTCCATATTGTGTGCATTTGACTCCATATTGTCTGAATTTGACTCCATATTGTGTGCATTTGACTCCATATTGTGTGCATTTGACTCCATATTGTGTGCATTTGACTCCATATTGTGTGCATTTGATTCCATATTGTGTGCATTTGACTCCATATTGTGTGCATTTGACTCCATATTGTGTGCATTTGACTCCATATTGTGTCCATTTGACTCCATATTGTGTGCATTTGACTCCATATTGTGTCCATTTGACTCCATATTGTGTCCATTTGACTCCATATTGTGTGCATTTGACTCCATATTGTGTGCATTTGACACCATATTGTGTCCATTTGACTCCATATTGTGTCCATTTGACTCCATATTGTGTGCATTTGTCTCCATATTGTGTCCATTTGACTCCATATTGTGTGCATTTGACTCCATATTGTGTGCATTTGACTCCATATTGTGTGCATTTGACTCCATATTGTGTGCATTTGACTCCATATCTCTCTCTATGTCGTCCTCAGACAAGCCCTCCATCGGAGTCTCCAGTCATCTCGGTTCTCCATACATCTTGGCCAGCTCCTTTGTGCTTTCTGCACCAGCATCTTTCCTTAGTACATCCACGTAGGTAGGTGTGGGACGTCCTCTTGATCGATGCCCGTGTGTTGGTTCCCACAGTACAAGCTTTTTGCCCGGGAATTCTCGGTGCCGGTGGCAGTGGCCGGCTAGTCTCCTCCTCCTGACTCCATATTGTCCATTTGACTCCATAATGTCCATTTTGACTCCATAATGTCCATTTGACTCCATATTGTGTCCATTTGACTCCATACAGTGCTGACAGGGGGCCCTCAAAGGTGGTCCACCAACCGACTGACCCACCCATTAGGCAATTGTAATATATAAAAGGACCCCCATAGCTCGAGAGTGTACAAATGGAACCATATGGACCCGTAAATACGTTCCCTCAACCCTACTGTTCCCTCAGCCCTATGTTCACTTAACAGTATGTTCCCTCAACCCTATGTTGTGAAAACAGGACAAACAGAAAGATAAACAGACACACAGAGAAAGTATAGTGCTAGGACACACACGCACGCACGCACGCACACACGCACGCATGGGAGACAGACAGAAAGAGAAAGAGACGGAGACAGAAGCAGAGAGACAGAGGTGACGTCTCCAATGCTAATTTGGCATATGGTGTCTGTGAGTCACCACCTCTCACTGTCTGTCCTGAAGCCTGGTCTGAATGAACCATGATGCTCTCTCTCTCTCTCTCTCTCTCTCTCTCTCTCTCTCTCTCTCTCTCTCTCTCTGTGCAAACTTAGTACTATAAAATCTCAGATGCCTGTGTGTGTGTGGGATGGGTTTAAATAAATAACATAGTCGCTGTGTGTGTGTGTGTGTGTGTGTGTGTGTGTGTGTGTGTGTGTGTGTGTGTGTGTGTGTGTGTGTGTGTGTGTGTGTGTGTGTGTGTGTGTGCGTGCGTGCGTGCGTGCGTGCGCGCGTGCGTGTGTGCGCGCGCAGCGTGTGTGCATGATAGGCAGACTGGCAACAAGCATAG
>NC_137623.1:14013020-14188020 GCF_963280865.1 Gymnoscopelus braueri | reverse complement strand
GATGCAGCCGCACAGGGAGGTCTTGTACTCTTGTAACGGAGATTTTCGTCTTCACCATCAAATACAGTAGTAGTGCACCGACCCAACTGCCTGGTAAAGTCGAGAACATGTTGTTCTCTATCGCTTTGGTTCTCAAAGTGGGGACCTGGTAGACCCCCCAGGGGTCCTTGGCGGGGTACCAGGGGGTCAAAATGTGTTCATAGCGTCATCAATAATTTTAACCACTTGAACCATATTTGACACTTTGGCTATTCAAAAAAAGCAGATGTGGGCCGGGGTTATATATTTTTTTAAAGAATTTAAAAATATATATATATCAGGATATTTGTTTTCTTTAAACCCCTGTTGGAAAAGCACTGTTTCCCAAACAATGGGTCGGTTCCCATTTTTGGAACCAAATGGACTCTAGTGAGGGTTCCATTTGTGCAATATCAGAGTAAAAACCTAATATAATAATTCAGGGCCTTTTCTTTTATCAGTGACACACTAAACTATGGCGAGCGTGTGCTCCCCCAAAGGTTGTGCGACAGTGACATCTACTGGTTGGTCTGGGTACTTGTGGCTCATGTTGTGAGCAGAGGTGTAAAGTAACTAAGTACATTATTTTTATTTTTTTCCCCCTTCTTCCCTAAAATGCAATTGGCCACACGCTGTGTTCTTCAAAGAAGGAAACCTATCACAGTACCGTTTCATGCTATTCATCAAAACTGTGGAATGCCCTGTAAAGGAGTGTAAAACCCTACTCACTTTCAAAACTACCCTAAAGATACACCTTCAGGAGGCTGCAATTCGAAAATGGCCCCTGTCTAAGTCTTAACCTACCCCCCACCCCCCCTCCCCATTTTTTTTCTTCTCTTGTACATATCTTTCACTCTTCATACCAACCTGTAAGCTGATTGTATGACGTTCTGTATAGTAGTGTGTATATCTGTCTGTCTGTTATATGTCATCATGATTTGTGTGCATGGGGATCTTAAACAAGCTCAGTGCTTAATGAGTGTTCCAGTTTAGTAGACCTTGTATTGTGAATTTGTACTTCCATGTACTGTTGTTCTCATGTCTTACTAAATAAAGTACATCAATCAATCAATCAATCAAAAAACAGACTCTCCACTGTGGGATCTACGTCATGGGTATTCGACAGGGGGTCCGTGACCCCTAGGTGGTCCGCGGAGGTACTGCAGGGGGGGCACCCATTTTTTTTTCTGATACTTTTTTTGGTTTGTTTTAATTGTCTTGGTTTGTTTTAAATTGTAAGAAAGGCTGCCCAACTTAAAGGGATATTTCACTTTCAAAAAAACTTTTGGTCATTTTATCATCTACTCAGGCCTTTGTGAACCCCCCAGACAGTTTTTAAGTTGTTAGTTAAGTTTCATTTATTTTTAATATTTTTTGGGGGAAATGAAAAAGAATAAATACAATAAAAAAATTAAATAAAATAAATGAAAAAAGCAATCTGAAAAACACGGCCCCCTCACGCATTAGGAGGGCAGGGTGAGTCACCAGAAGCAAGGACGGGTGTTTTTGATGAATCTAACATGGTTAAAATAGAGTTTGAAGTTACAATGGGTTTGTATAGGAAGGGGGCGTGTCTGATAAAATGAATATCAAATATCTAAATAATGAATCAAGCAACTTAAAAACTGTCTGGGGGGTTCACAAAGGCCTGAGTAGATGATAAAATGACCAAAAGTTTTTTTGAAAGTGAAATATCCCTTTAACCCCCACTGTGTGGAGGACAATCGCAATTTAAGCAACAGATAAGTTAAACAATATATAGACCCAGTCTAGTAAAAGTGTACATACTTCATATAATTACAAATTATGAATGATAATAATTAATAGATAAGCCCTAACAAAAAGCCTGCCAACAGAACCTACTGTAGCAAGTTCACACTTTTGAGTGTTACTTGCATAATGTCCTATAATGTAAACCACACTTCACACCCACATTATGTCTGAGAAATGTTTATATATCCTTCTTCTGCTGCGTGTCTTTAAAAGTATTGCATAGTGAGTGCTGACAACTTATTTTGCTATTTTTGTGCCTTTTATACTCTGGTTTTATAAGAAAAATGGATACTGCCATGCTCAACTAAAACGTTTTCAGACTTATCAGGATGAGAATACGAAGCGACCTAACCTACATTGTATTGAAGGAGAGCAGGGTGGAGAGAAACTGTGGTTCAGCAAGACCCATATTTAAATAAGAGAAGGGCAATTTCTCCTATGAGAGCAAACAGGCAGGTGCTCAAGCACCTACGTGTGTGCACCTGGTGGAGGCACTGCCTGCTACACAGGTTACAGGTTAAACTGTATGTTACACAGGTCACAGGTTAAACTGTGTTACACAGGTCACAGGTTAAACTGTGTGTTACACAGGTCACAGGTTAAACTGTATGTTACACAGGTCACAGGTTAAACTGTGTTACACAGGTCACAGGTTAAACTGTGTCACACAGGTTACAGGTTAAACTGTGTGTTACACAGGTCACAGGTTAAACTGTATGTTACACAGGTCACAGGTTAAACTGTATGTTACACAGGTCACAGGTTAAACTGTGTGTTAAACAGGTCACAGGTTAAACTGTGTGTTACACAGGTCACAGGTTAAACTGTATGTTACACAGGTCACAGGTTAAACTGTATGTTACACAGGTCACAGGTTAAACTGTGTTACAGAGGTCACAGGTTAAACTGTATGTTACACAGGTCACAGGTTAAACTGTATGTTACACAGGTCACAGGTTAAACTGTATGTTACACAGGTCACAGGTGAAACTGTATGTTACACAGGTCACAGGTGAAACTGTATGTTACACAGGTCACAGGTTAAACTATATGTTACACAGATCACAGGTTAAACTGTGTTCCACAGGTCACAGGTTAAACTGTGTTACACAGGTCACAGGTTAAACTGTATGTTACACAGGTCACAGGTTAAACTATATGTTACACAGGTCACAGGTGAAACTGTATGTTACACAGGTCACAGGTTAAACGGTATGTTACACAGGTCACAGGTTAAACTGTATGTTACACAGGTCACAGGTTAAACTGTATGTTACACAGGTCACAGGTGAAACTGTATGTTACACAGGTCACAGGTGAAACTGTATGTTACACAGGTCACAGGTGAAACTGTATGTTACACAGGTCACAGGTGAAACTGTATGTTACACAGTTCACAGGTGAAACTGTATGTTACACAGGTCACAGGTGAAACTGTATGTTACACAGGTCACAGGTTAAACTGTATGTTACACAGGTCACAGGTTAAACTATATGTTACACAGGTCACAGGTTAAACTATATGTTACACAGGTCACAGGTTAAACTGTGTTACACAGGTCACAGGTTAAACTGTATGTTACACAGGTCACAGGTTAAACTGTATGTTACACAGGTCACAGGTTAAACTGTATGTTACACAGGTCACAGGTTAAACGGTATGTTACACAGGTCACAGGTTAAACTGTGCAGAAGCTGTGAAGAACACCCTGCTCTACTTCACCATTCTGAGGTTCGATGGCTTTCACTAAGTGTTGTCTGGCATGAAATTACTGTATGTGTCTAGTTGGGAGTTTTTACTTCTCCAAAACTGCACAGAGCTGACTGACAATTTCAATGACGATGTCTGGGTTGCAGTGGTGGAAAAAGTACTCAAATGTTTTACTTAAGTAAAAGTATCAATACTGCAATGTATAAGTACTCTGTTACAAGTAAAAGTCTGGAATTCAAAATTTACTTGAGTAAAAGTACAAAAGTATTGGCATCAAAATGTACTTAAAGTATCAAAAGTAAAAGTACTAAAATGTTTGAAAATAGCAGATATACAAGCTCACAACGCGTCGCGACGCGTTGTGAGTTTGTAGATCTGCTATTTTCAAATAGCCGAGGTATAAAATAGGGCTGAAGTGGTTTACGTATGTTTCATAATATCATAATTTATACCTGCAAAGTAACTAGTAACTCAAGTTTTCAAATAATTGTAGTGGAGTAAAAGTACAATATTTGCCTCTGAGATGTAGTGGAGTAGAAGTAAAAGTATAGACAATTGGAAATACTTCAGTAAAGTAAAAAATTCATTCAAGTACAGTACTTGAGTAAATGTATTTAGTTACTTTACACCACTGCTGGGTTGTGAGCTGAACATAATTGTCTAAGTTCTATGCAAGGCCACAATGCACACGCTATTCACGTTTCTGTACGACAGTCACAGAATGGTAAGCATTCTAAAAAATAAGAATAGGCCCTATACAGTATGGGGTCCCTCTTCATCTTTCTATCAGCTAAGGGGTCCATGGCCCGAAAAACATTGAAGACCCCTGATCTACATAAAAGCAGAAATACGTCATCCAGGCGCGCAAACCTATCCATAGGCTACTGTACATCCACCACTTTTTTGAGTTTTGAGTTCTTCAAGCTGAGTCTGATCAGCAGCTGAATCAGCCTGACAAACCTCCAAGAGCACCCCATGGCCTTATCTTATCTGAAGTCCATGTTATGATACATAAAAAACATGCATTTTCAAATGCTTACTGTGCTTACCGAAGACAAACTACATCGCGTACAAGGTTCTATAAATTCATTGTGAAAACATTACAGAAATGCATTGATATATATATATACATATATATAAAATAAATGTACTTCTATACTTTTACTTGTACTTGCACTTTATAAGTATTTTTTAAAGCATGTACTTTTGAATCCTTAAGTATAATTAAAAGCAACTACTTTTGTACTTGAGTTTGTTACTCGAGTAACATTTTGACAGAGCTACTTCTACTGTGGAGTAAATTTGACCATTAGTATCTGTACTTTTACTCAAGTACTGGGGTTGAGTACTTTGTCCACCACTGCTTTTAAGTAATGAGGTGAGGCAGTTCATTGACAATCAAATGATGGTAACATTGTACTTCTAACTTAGAGAAACTCCAGGGGGTTTGATATTCAGTGATTTTTAATATGATCCTCTAAAACACATTCTAGAGCATTGACTGTGCTAAATGTTGACTAATTACTTGACCCCCCCCCCCCAAAGAAAATCTCCTGGATTCTGACAGTCCAATGTTGGCAGCCCTGGGGCTCACTGATCTGACCACTTAAGATGGCAGCCGGAGGAACAAGTACTCAGTTTCAAGTAAAACTCACGTGTAACCTGAGTAAAAGTTCAAAAAAAGAAAAGTATTCTTGGCATCAAAATATAGGCCAATTACAAAATTATCAAAAGTTGTAGAAAACACAAAACAGCGCCCTCTGGAGTCACAGTATTCGATAGAGCAACAAGTGTCGGTGTTACAGCTGCATGGATCCCAGAGCCCTGCCCTCTCTTGCCGTGTTGCCAAGTCAGCTTATTATAAGCAGCCTGGAGACCATAGACCCAGTGATGGAAGAAGTACTCGCATGTATGTTTACAAAGTAACTAGTAACTAACGTTTTCAAATAATGTATCTACTTCATTAATAAGTTAAACTAGACTAATTTATTTACCCTTTAACGCAACTATTTCCACTATTTTTTAAAGTATAAAAATTATTACATTTGTCAATAATTTATTTGTATATTTAAGTTATTACTTATATATTATCTGCCCTGTGCAATTTTTGATTAAGAAGCCTAAAAGACAAACAGAAATACAAATTATATTCATACATTCCAATGTTCAATGCCAAAAAACACAATCAAAATCGTTAACCGCAATTATTTGTGTGACAATTAATCGTCAACTTAAATGTGTAATCGTGACAGGCTAGCCCTACTGTAAGCCTGCCTGTCACTTTTGGCCTTGTTTTCATAGACCCTGCTTGCACAACTTGCTTGTTTCTCTTACAGAACCTGGCAAGTGGCAACACTGGCTCTCTCTCGTCCTCTTGCGTGGATTTTTCCCTTTCCCTGGCAACGTTTTTCCGCTCCTGCGCACTGAGGAGGAGGGACGAGAGTTCCCTTTACTAGTGGACACAGAAGTTTAGTTTCACAACATCAGCAGATCTGCTGATGTGATCCGTTTGATCACTTCTGATTCCTGATCTCTTCAGTGATCCACCGCCATGGGAGAGCAGCAGCAGCCGTGTGTGTTGGCGCGCACGGACGCGCACGGACAGAACCATCATCATAATAATATGTTGGAGGATCTGGATGAGGACGATGACCTGGAAGTTTTCAGTAAGGTGAGGATCTCATCTGAGCTAGCTGTAGAATACAACTCTCGTAGACGTATTTATGATTCTGACGTTTTCAATCTACGAGAGTTGTAGGGTTCACCCCCCATGGAGACAGGGACTTTCAGCACTCCAGACATGTACAAATTGAAAATAAAGATGCTTACCCCCACGCCCCAAATGTTAACTCTCGCTACGGGGTAGTAGTTTAATGTAATAATCCATATTTTTCAATAAAGAAGTGTTTTAATGCCGTCTGTGGCCGAACGCCTTTTTTTCACCCTCGTTTACTTCCTGTTTACATTTAGTGTAATTCCGGGTTTCACCAGATGGGCGCGTCACTACCCGTCTCTACCGCCCATTGGGAACTTCCGACAGAATCGGCCACAGACAGAATTAAAACACTTATTTATTGAAAGATATGGATTATTACATTAAACTACTACCGCGTAGAGACAGTTAACATTTGGGGCTTGGGGGTAAGCACCTTTATTTTCAATTTGTACATG
The DNA here is from genome assembly GCF_963280865.1 of Gymnoscopelus braueri. Taxonomy (NCBI): domain Eukaryota; kingdom Metazoa; phylum Chordata; class Actinopteri; order Myctophiformes; family Myctophidae; genus Gymnoscopelus; species Gymnoscopelus braueri. Next base: position 14,181,347 of record NC_137623.1, on the reverse strand, counting down.
TTTGGAGTGTCTACGGGGCATAGTGCAGAAAGTCCCTGTGTCCATGGGGGGTGAACCCTACAACTCTCATAGATTGAAAACGTCAGAATCATAAATACGTCTAGATCTGAGACAGTTATAGTTGGAAAAAGTACTTTTACTGAAGTAAAAAGTATACTGAAGTAAAAGTATCGGTACTGCAATAGAGAAATACTCTATTACAAGTAAAAGTATGGGATTACAAATTTACTTGAGTGAAAGTATAAGTGTTCAGAAAGTATTTAAAGTACCAAAAGTAAAAGTACTCATTATGCAGAAGGGTCCCATTTCACAAGTTTTCAAAATGTATAGAATGTATGAAAATCTTTTGAAAATAGCCAAAGTTTAAATAGTGTTAATGTATGTTTTGTAATAATAATCCAAATCTACAAAGTAGTAACTGGTAACTAAGAAAAAATATTGTAATGGAGTAAAAAGTACAATATTTGCTTCTGAGATGTGGTGGAGTGGAAGTCAAAGTACTGAAGATTGGAAATACTCCATTAAAATAAAAAATACCTCAAAACTGTTCTTAAGTGCAGTACTTGAGTACATAGTTACTTTCTTCTTTGGACTTCAGAAAGAGTTGTCCAGGTGGACGAGCTGTGACGTCATCATGTCCCAATGAACTCATTGTAAGGACATGACACTCAGTTCTACAATGGGCAGTGGTGGAAAAAGTACTCAAATGTTTTATTTAAGTAAAAGTATCAATACTTTGATTTAAAAGTAAATGAGTAAAAGTGCAAACATATCGGCATCAAAATATACTTAGAAGTAGCAAAAGAATGTCCCATTTCACGAGTTTTCAAATGTATATAAATCTTTTGAAAATAGCAGATCTACAAGCTCACAACATGTTGCCTTGCAACACTTTCTGAGCGTGTATTGTATCGAATAGGGGTTTTGTGTTAATGACACAAATCTAGAAAGTAGCCTAACTCGTAACTAAAGTTTTCGGGTTGATTTGTAGTGGACTGAAAAAAGTACAATATTTGGACCTGTAGTCTAGTGGAGACAGTACAAAGCAAAGAAAAATATAAATACTCAAGTAAAGTCAAAGTCTCTCAAAGTACAGTATACCAGAGTAAATGTACTTGGCTACTTTCCACCACTTTCCACCACTGATAATCAGTGGTGTAAAGTAACTAAGTACTGTACATGTACTCAAGTACTGTACTTAAGTACAATTTTGAGGTATGTTTACTTTACTGGAGTATTTCCAATTTTCGGTACTTTTACTTCTACTCCACTACATCTCAGAGGCAAATATTGTACTTTTACTCCACTACAATTATTTGAAAACTTTAGCTACTTTGCAGATATAAATTATTACATTATAAAACATACATTAACCACCTCAGCCCTATTTTATACCAAGGCTATTTTCAAACATTTTAGTACTTTTACTTTTGGTACTTTTAAGTACATTTTGATACCAATACTTTTGTACTTATACTCAAGTACATTTTTAATTCTGGATCCTTTTACTTGTAACGGAGTACTTTTACATTGCATTATTGATACTTTTACTCAAGTAAAACATTTGAGTACTTTTTCCCCACCACTGCTGATAATAAGCTGTTGTCATGCATTTCTCCACTCAGTCTGTTAAATATGTTTTGCATTGATACTGATGATCAGTGTCAATGATACTGATCATCAGCTGATGGCATTGATACCTGATCCAGCAGGCATCAAGGGGACATTAGGACTACTTTGTTGTCATTTTGTCATGAATCAGCGCTCTCAGGCAGGCTTGATTCAACAGAAATGGAATCAAAGTTCACTCGGATCAGGTGATGTTATTTTCCTCTTGACGCCCGAAAGGACCTGGGAACTCCCTCCTAAGAGTGTAACACATGGAAGTGTCTGTACATTTAACTTAAGGAGCAGTGGTGCAAAGTAACTAAGTACATTTACTCAATTACTGTACCTAACTAAGTACACTTTTCAGGAATCTTTTACTTTACTTGAGTATTTACAATTTACTTTTACTTCTACTCCATTACATCTCTTGAGGAAAATATTGTACTTTTACTCCACTACAATTATTTGAAAACTTTAGTTACTTTGCAGATGTACATTTTATAAAACGTACATTAATAACCACTTTAGCCCTATTTTATACTTAAGCTATTTGAAAATAGCCGATCTACAAGCTCACAACGCGTCGCATCGCGGCACGTTGTGAGCTTGTAGATATGCTATTTTCAAACATTTTGATGCCAATACTTTTGTACTTTTACCCAAGTAACATTTTGAACACAGGCCTTTCACTTGTAACAGAGTGTTTCTACATTGCAGTATTCATCTTTTTACTTAAGTAAAACCTTCGAGTACTTTTCCCACCACTGCTTTAGAGTTACGGGTCCATTTGGTTCCATTTAAAACACTCTTGGAATGTGTCCATTTTGGTACACTTCTGCACTTCACATAACACCAGGGATTTTGAGTCTGTGGGGTTTTTGACAGCTCACAGAGCTTGTAGATCGGCTATTTTCAAATAGCCTAGGTATAAAATAACGTCTAAAGTGGTTAATGTATGTTTTATAAAATGATCATTTATATCTGCAAAGTAACCAGTAACTAAAGTTTTAAAATAATTATAGTGGCGTAAAAGTACAATATTTTCCCTCTAAGATGTAGTGGAGAAGAAGTAAAAGTATTGAAAATTGGAAATACTCCAGTAAAGTAAAACATACCTCAAAACAGTACTTAAGTACAGTAATTGAGTAAATGTACTTAGTTATTTTACACCACTGATTTGTTGATATATATATTTAAAAAAAAGAATAATCCATAGGCTTGTTGCAGGCCCTAAATCTTAATTCCATTCTTCACATTAGCTGTTAATCCTGAACTTTTTTGTAAAACAACGTCTTTGCCATTTTCAGCGTATTTGGAAAACATGGGTCATGCTTTGTAAAGTTTCCATGTGTGGATGCAATGACTGGACCACTCGAGTACTGCTGATAACTGTGTGTGTGTGTGTGTGTGTGTGTGTGTGTGTGTGTGTGTGTGTGTGTGTGTGTGTGTGTGTGTGTGTGTGTGTGTGTGTGTGTGTGTGTGTGTGTGTGTGTGTGTGTGTGTGTGTGTGTGTGTGTGTGTGTGTGTGTGTGTGTGTGGCTTTTTCTGCTGACCACTGTATCTCTTCTCCCAGTTGTTTGTACAGGAAACAGACCGATACAAAAAGGGGCGAAAGCTTCAGCTGTGGTGGAAAGTAACTAAGTACATTTACTCGAGTACTGTACTTACTTAAACCTTTTTTTCTTTTTTTTTTTAACCATTGAGTTTATAGAGATTGCATGCTTGCTCAGGGATAAATTTAATCTTGACCATCAGGTCAAACTTAGTGTCAGATCCTGTGTCTATAGGTGAGACATGACCTTTGACACAATCTAAATGTCTCAATAGAAGAGTAGGGAGACAAAATACAATTGTATAAGTTTGTTATATTATTTTATGAACATACTCTCCAATACAGATTGGACAACAAATTATATTACATAGTGCCGCTTTAAGTACTACACTTCTTATGTATGTATAATTGTACTTAATTTACATTTTCAGTACTTAAACTTTAGTCACAAGTTACTTTGTCAATTTTAGTCTATTATTACAAAATATGCATTGAACATTTAAGCCCTATTTTGTACTGTGTATTTTTGTGTATTCAAAAATAGCAGATTTTACAAGACATGACTTTGATACTGTATGTATTTTTACCAATTTGTACCTTTGTACTTTTTCACCTAGATATCTTTATGAATACAGGCCTTTACTATGTCTACTGTGTGTGTGTGTGTGTGTGTGTGTGTGTGTGTGTGTGTGTGTGTGTGTGTGTGTGTGTTTGTGTGTGTGTGTGTGTGTCTGTGTGTGTGTGTGAGAGAGACACACACACACTTTTTTTTCTCCCCCAATACCAGCAGTAATCAGCCACTAGAGTAGTGTGGTGGTGGTAAGTTTCTGGTAACCTGCAGAAACACACTGCCCTCTCGCTGTATTTCGGTATGTTTTGAAAAACTAAATCATCCATGTCTAGTGTCTACCAAAACAAACGGTGAAAGCACCGAAAACACAGTGAGAGGACAGTGTGTTTCTGCAGGTATAAACACCACCACTCTGCTCCAGTGGCTGATGACGGCTGGTATAGAGGGGAATTATGGGTAAAAAAAATATTATATTTATTGTTATATAAACACAGTTACATACTGAAAAAAAGAAAAGCACTTCAGTTTGTGCTGGTTCCCTGGACGTTTGCATACGCTGCACAGACGCACGACACATCATTTGACTGTGACATGAATCAAGTTGGAACAATGGGGACAGTGTGTTTTACAGTACAGTTGTCTGTGACAGCGGACAGGGAGCCATAATTACAGTGAAAACTTCAGAGGAAAAAAAATAAATGTCAGATACAAAACGCAGCAGGAGGGTGCCGATATTTAGAACCAATAGCAATCGTGCTCACGTGGGTTAATCGAGAAGCGGGTTTTTCTTGTTACATCAACTAAATCAATTACCATCTAGCCCTGTATTATACGTCATTGTGCAATTTTGGTGTACAAAAATAGTGGAAATAACACGTCACATTGTGAGCTTGTAGATCAGCTATTTTTTATTTTGTACAAAGTGCAAAAGTTTGAAATAATCGTGATATTGATTTGAAGTCATATCGCTACGGCCTGTCACAATTATTACATAATCGTCGAATCGCAATTATTTGAGATAATCGCAGTTATTTTTGCATAATTGCCATCATTTCCATGTTGATGATTTTTCATACATTTTTAAATATTAAAAAAAGCAGAAATAGCTGATCTACAAGCTTACAACGCGTCACTTTGACGCGTTGTAAGCTTGTAGATCAGCTATTTCTGCTTTTTTTTATATTAAGCTTGTAGATCAGCTACTTCTGATATTTTGACATGTATACAATTATTAAATATGTCAATCACTTCTTTGTAAATTTAAAGGAATAGTTCACCCAAAAAATGACTTATTTTCTATAAAAAATAAATCCATGAATTCAAGGCTTCATGGGGTGTGCAATTGATACAAAAAAATAAGTCATTTTTTGGGTGAACTCCTCCTTTAAGTTATTTGTCACATCTGCCCTGTGCAATTTTTTCATTACATAAAAGGCAAACAGAAATATGTAAATTGTATTCATATGTTCCAAAGTTCAATGTCAAACGCACAATTAAATCGTTAATCGCAATTATTTTGAGTGACTAAGTAATCGTCAACTTGAATTTGTAATCCTGACAGCCCTTACATATTGCCCATCCCCCGCCAGGGGCCCAAAAGTGGGGGCCACCACCACCAGAATGTTCTGGCAGGGGCTTTTCTGGACAATGTTAGCTCCGATCCAGGGAGTCAGGGACACGGTGCTGTTTTTCGTGTGTTTGGGCCGCTGTCAAAATTCAGGTTACTGTACAAAACCAACCATTGTGTATTCAAGAGCACACGGTAAAAGGGAAATGGAATCAAAGCCATTGTGGAGAGGCCCCGCCATCCACCCAGCATGGAGCGATGCTATCATGGGTTTTGAGGTCATGAGGTATTGTTGGCGATGGATCACTCAACATGATTGTACTGTTAGCTCTCTGCCAGAGGTCTCAACCAAACCGCTACTTTTTTTTTTTTTAGGGCTGGCTATTCTGGTTATGCATTTTGTATTTTAGCTTCTTTTTCTTTGCCCCTTGTATAGCATTGGTTCTCAAAGTGGGGTCCGGGGACCCCCAGGGGATCCTTGGGGGATATCAGGTGGTCCCCAGCTAAATTAGTTAATAAAGTGTCGCAATCCTTTTAACCCCTTTATCCATATTTTATACTTTGGCTATTCAAAAATAGCAGATCTACAAAGCTCATGAGCTTGTAGATCTGCTATTTTTGAAAAATCTTGAAAATGTGTGCACATCTTTAAAAAAATGTTTTTTACATTTTTAACACAAATCTTTGCTTCTGGGGGTCCCTGGCACAATACATTTTCAGGTCGGGGTCCGCAGCCAAATACGTATGAATTTGGGGGTCCTTGGTACGAAAAAGTTTGAGAACCATCAGCTATCTCTGAAAATGTTACATGTATAACATTATTAAATATGTCAATACTTTCTTTGTATTTTTCAGTTATTTGTTATATATCTGCCCTGTGCATTTTTTTTTATTACGAAGCCTAAAAGGCAGACCGAAATACAAACTGCATTCATATGTTCCAATGTTCAATAGCAAAAACACAATTAATCGTTGATCGCGATTATTTGAGTGAATGCAGCTCAAAGTGAACTTATCTAGTTGGTCGCCGTCTGACCTTCCTAGCCTGTGTTATAAAAAAAAAACTGCCGAAAATGGCCAGAACTCAAACATAGAAAATCGTCGAAAGTGGCCGTTTTCAAGATGTTTTGGTCATTATCTCTGGAACGGAAGATCCAATCTGCTCAGTTCAAAGCTTTTCGGGTTTTTCGGGTTTTCACTTACCATATTTTCCGCACTATAAGGCGCACCGTCAGTGCGCCTTATAGTGCGGATGCGCCTTATAATCCGATGCGCCTTATATATGTATCAATATTGGTTCCCTTGGTTTCCGCACTATAAGCCGCACCGTCAGTGCGCCTTATAGTGCGGATGCGCCTTATAATGCGGTGCGCCTTATATATGAAAATAATACATTTATTGAAGGTGCGCCTTATACTCAGATGCGCCTTATAGTGCGGAAAATACGGTAACTGTCATCTGGGGACCTGATCTGAGTGAGCGGGAGGGCTTGTAGCTATAGGGTTGGATCACTGGCTTTGAAGGTATGGGGTTGCCATGTCTATGGTTGCCTTGTAGGCCAACTCGGAGCAATTTTTTAAAATAATTTGTTAAATCGATTGGTTCGATTAACTGTCGTGGCCCAAAGCTAGACCTCATCCCTGTCGGGTGGAAACCTCATAATGTTCAAAACTGTTACTTTTCAGGATAAAGAAAACTAAAAAAGAAAAACGGCTAAAGTAGCAGATCTACAAGCTCAAAAACGCGTTGCGCGAGCTTGTGGATCTGCTACTTTTAATACTTTTGTGTGACACTGTAGTGTGATCAAGTAGGGCGTTCATTTACGTAAGAAAACTGCCTCCCCCTGGTCAGCCGGGGCGCCTGATGGAGGGGAAAGGAACTGGTTGGAATAACGTGTTCCTTCCACACGCTACGTCCCCCCTATCAGGTGATAAGAAGGCTTGTTAGCTCTCATGCATTGAAGGAGGCATGAGCTCGGCTCTGGGCTCTCCCTAGGCTGGCACAGAGGGGAGTGTAGCGCCCAGGATTACTTAGACAATTGGCACTGGGTGAAAAATATGGGTTACAAAATGGTAGGATAAAAATCTAAGTAATACAAAAAAGGAAAGGTTAGAATATGGAGATAAGAGGTTTCTGCCCGACAGCAGAACACCAGAGGCAGCTCCACTGATCATGTTCAACCCAGATTTGGCACAAACAAGGGAATGAGCTCTTTCTCATGCTATGCAAGAAAAATGTGGAATGCCCCACCAAAAGGAGTAAAGGAGTGTAAAACCCTACTCCACTTTCAAAACTGCCCTAAAGAGACACCTTCAGGAGGCTGCAATTCCAAAGTCTTAACCTAAGCTAAAAAGCATTATTTTATACTTTAGCTATTCAAAAATAGCAGATATACAAGCTCATAGCGCGGCACCGAGTGCCGCGCTATGAGCTTGTAGATCTGCTATTTTTGAAAAATCGTGAAAATGTGTGCAAATCTTTGAATATATATATTATTTTAAAGCAAACATTAACTCCAATCTTTGCTTCTGGGGGTCCCTGGAACAAAATATTTTGAGATGGGGGGTCCGCGGCCAAATTCATATCCTTTTTGGGGGTCCTTGACATGACAATGTTTGAAAACCACTGATATAGAAACAAACATTCAAAACATACATTTTGTAGAATCTGCTTCAGGTCTTAATGGGTTAAATGTCATCATGATTTGAGTGCGTGGGGATCTCATTTTAAATAAGCCACTGTGCTTGTATGAGCGATCCAGTTTAGAGGACCTTGTATTGTGAATTGTACTCCCATGTCTTTTCTAAATAAAGTATTCAATCAATCAATCAGACAGCAACGACTGTCCAGTGTGAATGTGGTCAGCTGTTAGCTAATAGCGGTCGTCCTGTCTTGTTGTCTGTCTATGTTCCAGAACACGTCCCTGACAGACGGCAGTCCTGTGCTGTGTCCCAGCATGCCGCGCTCTCCCGGCTCCATGGTCAACCAGTACAGGCTGGAAGGGGAGGAGGAGGAGGAGGAGGAGGAGGAGGCCACCGACCACGACGCCAAAGACATCTTCATCACCGTGGACAACCCAGAGAGCCACGTCACCGCCATCGAGACCTTCATTGTGTACAGAGTAGAAACCAAGGTGGGGGTGTGTGTGTGTGTGGTGAAAAAAATATTCAATTTGTTTTGTAAAAGTATCAATACTGCAATGTAGAAATACTCTGTTACAAGTAATAGTTTGGAATTCAAAATTTACTTGAGTAAAAGTACAAAAGTATTGGTATCAAAATGTACTCAAAGTACCAAAAGTAGACTACTCATTATGCAGAATGTCCCATTTCACAAGTTTTCAAATGTATAAAATGTAGAGATGCTCCGATCGATCGGTGACCGATCGCGATCGGCCGATAATGCCTCTATCGGCTTTGATCGGGACATTCGATGATCACGGGTAAATTCACCGATAGCCATTGTATGGAGGAGTGTCCTCTCTCGGTAAAACATTGTTGAATGGAGAAGTATACTCTCTCGGTAAAACCCTGTTGAATGGAGAAGTATACTCTCTCGGTAAAACACCGTCGTATGGAGAAGTGTTCTCTCTGTAAAGCACAGTATCTCAGGCTGCAACATAACCCCGCCCTCCCCTGTCTCTCTTCTCCCCCTCTCTCTCATTCACTCAGCAGGCTGCTGAATGAGTGTTGCTCCGCTTATTAATTTATTTGCTAAGTGCTAACAACAAACAAAAACGGATTAGTCACTGGTTACAATGTGGAATAGAAACGAGGGATATCTCCCCCTCAGCTATCCTCAGGCAACAGTGTCACACGCACAGACACAAGAGTGTGTAGGACAGTGGTTCTCCAAGTGGGGTCCGGGGACCTCCAGTGGTCCCCAGCTAAATGATAGATAGTATGGGAACTAACTAACTGGTCCATTTGGTTCCATTTGTACACTCTCAGAGTTTAATTTTTTACAGGATTTATGGATTTGACACTGTGATCGGTAATATCGGTATCGGCAGATACTGCTTCCAGTGATCGGCTATCGGACCCAAAAATCGTAATCTCTAATAAAATGTATACAAATATTTTGAAAATAGCATATCTACAAGATCACAATGCGTCGCGTCGCATCGCAACGCATTGTGAGCTTGTAGATCTGCTATTTTCAAATGCCCGCAAATAGTTATTTGACAGGGACAATACAAAAATCAAGTATCAAGTGCTCAGATCCAATAAAACATATATTTTGTTTGTTTTTATAACTTGATACATTGTTTTTTGTATTGTCCCTGTCAAATAAACATAAACAAAATAATACAAAAAAATAATATATATTTTTCCCCATATTCGAGGAATATTCGAATATCGAAAATGAATTTACCAGCCCTAGTGTGCACACGTGCTTGTATCATGCTTGTGTGTGGTGAGTGTGCACTCTTCAAGTTCAAGTTGTTAATTGTTGCAGAAACAATACATAATAACACTGCAGGGAGTTCAAATCATTGTGTGGATTATGTTCTGTGTTTGTGATTTTTTGTATCCTGATGGCTGCTTGGCACAAAATGAATTTCCGCAAGGACAAATAAAGTATCTATCTATCTATCTATGGAACAGTGTGGAAAGGAATTAAAAAAACTAATGGTGGCGTCTATCAAATAGTTTGTACGTCTTTATCGTCTTGCAGACCACACGCAGCGAGTTCGACTCCAGCGAGTACGAGGTGCGCCGGAGATACCAAGACTTCCTGTGGCTGAAAGGCAAACTGGAGGAGGCTCACCCCACACTCATCATAAATGTAGGTATACAGCTGTGGAGACTCACCCCACACTCATCATAAATGTAGGTATACAGCTGTGGAGACTCACCCCACACTCATCATAAATGTAGGTATACAGCTGTGGAGACTCACCCCACACTCATCATAAATGTAGGTTTACAGCTGTGTAGACTCACCCCACACTCATCATAAATGTAGGTTTACAGCTGTGGAGACTCACCCCACACTCATCATAAATGTAGGTATACAGCTGTGGAGACTCACCCCACACTTATCATATATGTAGGTATACAGCTGTGTAGACTCACCCCACACTCATCATAAATGTAGGTATACAGCTGTGGAGACTCACCCCACACTCATCATTAATGTAGGTATACAGCTGTGGAGACTCACCCCACACTTATCATATATGTAGGTATACAGCTGTGGAGACTCACCCCACACTCATCATATATGTAGGTATGCAGCTGTGTAGACTCACCCCACACTCATCATATATGTAGGTATGCAGCTGTGTAGACTCACCCCACACTCATCATAAATGTAGGTATACAGCTGTGGAGACTCACCCCACACTCATCATTAATGTAGGTATACAGCTGTGGAGACTCACCCCACACTTATCATATATGTAGGTATACAGCTGTGGAGACTCACCCCACACTCATCATATATGTAGGTATACAGCTGTGGAGACTCACCCCACACTCATCATATATGTAGGTATACAGCTGTGGAGACTCACCCCACACTCATCATATAATGTAGGTATACCAGTGGTGGAAAAAGTACTCAAATGTTTTACTTAGGTAAAAGTATCAATACTGCAATGTAGAAGTGTTACAGGTAAAGGTTCCGAATTCAAAATGTACCTGAGTAAAAGTACAAAAGTATTGGTATCAAAATGTAACACATTCCCTGCCAAAAACGTAAATCTACGTTTTCCCAAAAAACAAAAAAAAACTACGTTTTTTTCTTAAACTGTTTATATATCAATTAATTGACACAAAAATGTTTTGGCACTCAATGTGTTAACTGTTGCACCTCTAGTCTGTAATGAGTCAGAATAAAACAAGCCACATGGCGTTTTCATCCCCACAGCCGCTGCCAGAGAAGTTTGTGATGAAAGGCATGGTGGAACGCTTCAACAACGACTTCATCGAGACCAGGAGGAGAGCCCTGCATCGCTTCCTGAACCGCATCGCAGAACACCCCATCCTGTCCTCCAGCTCACACCTCAAAGTGTTCCTCACCGCTCAGGTACACATCATATGATACAGGGGGTCCCCCGGGGGTCCTTGAGGGAGTTCCCGGGGGATCCCCAGCTAAATGGATGGATAGTCAGGAACCAAATGGACCCTTATGGGTCTGTAACTCTGAGAGTGTACACATTTTGAGAGTGTAACGGGTCCATTTGGTTTCATTTGTACACTCTCAGAGTTAAATTAACATTGATTTTACAATATGAACTGTGGTCCCAGAGATGGAAATGCCATTAAATGGGGGTCCGTAGCCTAATGCATGTCAAACTGGGGGCCTTTAAACCAGGGGTTTTCAACTGATTTTGACCCAGGGACCACCATCCTGACTAAGAGCAACCTGGGGACCACCACTATTGTGCGTGGTGGGTCCATCATAGACCCACCCCACACAATAGTGGTGGGGGGTTCATGCACCACAGGGAGCTGGAGAAAATAGCTATAATATCAATATAATATCTAATAAAATACATTGATTTTGTTTGAATATGATGGAATGTGATTAAGGATTACTTTGATTATGGTAAGCTCACATTTCATATCACACATACAATACAGTAAGAACTCCTGTAAGTTATAATTAAAAAAAATATAATTATAATTAAAAAAAAGGTCTGAAAATAGCAGACCTACAAGCTCACAACGTGATCGGTGATCGCAGCGCGACGCGTTGTGAGCTTGTAGATCTGCTATTTTCAGCATGCAACCAAGTGTTAGATCAGCCATTACAACGCTATCAAGGCACCGCTAAAATACATTTTAGTCGACTAAATCAACTGTAGAATTAGTCGACTAAAATCTTATGGTATTTAGTCAACACTGGTGTGAACAGAGCAGTGGTTCTACTTTAATCGACCCCCCGGTTTGTTATGCATTAGGGCCAAGGACCCGCACAACTCAGAGTTACATACAAAAGCTACAAAGCTTTCAACTAGTTCAAACAAGTCCTTCCATTACGAGACTGCGTAGCTGAAGGTTGTAACAGTATGGACGATTGGACGGACAAAGAGTGCATTCAAGCACACGTTCAAAGTTTTAAAGCATTAAGCTAGTAATCTGATTAACTGGGAATGTACAGTTAGTGGAAACCACGGCCTGAAATGAACAACACTCGCCAACCCGGCGGTGGCCTAAAGGTTAGAGGAGCGTGTTTGTTCCCAGTTTGGAGGAACCAGCAGTATACCAAAAAAAAGTACCAACAGTAAAAGTACTAAAATGTTTGAAAATAGCAGATCTACAAGCTCACAACGCGTCACGATGCGTTGTGAGCTTGTAGATCGGCTATTTTCAAATAGCCGAAGTATAAAATAGGGCTGAAGTGGTTAATGTATGTTTTATAATGTAATAATTTATACCTGCAAAGTAACTAGTAACTAAAGTTTTCAAATAATTTTAGTGGAGTCAAATATTTGCCTCTGAGATGTAGTGGAGTAAAAGTATAGACAGTTAGAAATACCTCAAAATGGTACTTAAGTACAGTACTCTCCTATCAGCGTCCTCGCTCATTGTTCTGTGATTGACAGCGAAGGTTGGCCAATCAGGTGGCGGGTTCGAGTGAAACCGAATGGAACTGAGTGCAGCCGACCAAAATGGAATGGCAGCCATTTTTTCTGTCTGCAGTTTTTGGTTTTGGTTTTAAAACTTGAAAACGCTCTCTAACTTATTTTTTGAGGCACGGAATTTACTTTTACTCTATCCACGCCGTTTGGTGCCCCCCGTTTGGTGCCCCCCCCCCCAAGGTTGGTGCCCTGTGCTGCGCTGATTTTATCCGCCAGATTGGGACGTTCACAGCATATTTTGCACCATCACGGTTTGTTCATCATCGGTGACGAGTGCCTGTAACACAGCAAGCAGCGTGCTGCGTGCGACTGACTGTGTCTGTGTGTCAGGATTCGAGGCCACACTCACACAATCACGTGCAGCATGCGTCCCCTCCCCCTCAGCCTAATGGCTGTGTATGGGTCCGACTTGTGCTTTAGCGTGATTGTGTGAGTGTGGCTTCAGGAAGTAAATTCCTGTCCCAGCGGTCCCAGCTGTTGGTGCGCGAAAGCGCTTCCTTTCGTCTGATGTGCCGCGCAGCATGCATTTTGACGACGCATGCGCACCTGCGCACCAGTTATGTGCACCCCTGCCCATACAGGCCTGTAGGCCAGACTCCTTCCTGAAATCAATTGCAAATGAGATTTCCGGAGGGAGGGGGGTTTACCAGGCTAGTAGTGCTAACCCTCAGCTATGAGAAGTCAGAACTTGCTGTATACTTTCAAACATATTTCTAAAACAGCTAAAATAGCCGGTCTACAAGCTCACAACGCATTGTATTGCGATGCGTCGTGAGCTTGTAGATCAGCTTTTTTTTTTCCCTCTAATGAGTAATGACATACCTCCCTGGTTCTAAGCAACACAAAATATCAAAGAATTTAAAGGTGTAGTTCACCCCCACAATGACTTCGCATTCCTAAGCCAATAATTGACCGGGTATATTTCCGTACATTAGCATCTTTCCACCGGTAATACAATGATTGGCTTAGGAATGCGACAAAAAAAAGCTCCATGAATGCAATGCTTCATGGGGCGCTTCATTGATAGAAAATACGTTTTTTTTAATTTATTCAATGATATAAGTCATTTCATTTTGCAAATGTAATGATCTGCCTCCTCCAGAATGCAACTCTTCAAATATAGCCAAATTAAATGTAAAACGCAATACAAAGCATGCCTGAAATCTGAACTGAATGGAGCGGAGGAGAGAGAGGGAATAGCTCTTTGCTTTCCTAGTTGTCTCTTTATCAGCTACTGTACAGTATATTGAGAGCAAAGCCTTTGTTTATATTTTCGAAGACGAGCCGTAAAAAACAAACAAAAATGAAACCTATCTAAGGGTGGTATCTATTATCCAAAGATGAGCCGTGAAAAAGAAAGGAAATGAAACCGATCTAAGGGTGGTTTCTATAATCCCAAGCCTCGCTGCGCATTGAAAAAAAAGCTGACCATGCAGGAACGCATGTCCCCCGGGCTCATAAGATTCTACTCTTAATTTTTAACTGATTGCTTGCATATACGCATATATGTGTCATTTTAGATGTTTTAGCTATAACCATTATTTTGTACTTTGGGATATTCAAAAATATAGATCTACAAGCTCGTAGCGCGGCACCGAGTGCTGCGTTACAAGCTTGTAGATCTGCATTTTTTTGTTGTTGAAAAATCGTTAAAATTTGTGTAGATCTTTGAATATGTTTTTTTTTTTTTTACTTATGTTGCTATTATATCAGTGGTTCTCAAACTTTTCAAGGACCACCCAAAATTATATGTATTTGTCCGTGGACCCCCCCATCTCAAAATATTTTGTTCCAGGGACACCTGCAGAAGCAGAGATTTGAGTTAAAAATGTATGTAGGCCTATATATTCAAAGATTTGCACACATTTTCACGATTTTTTCCCCCCAAAAAATATCAGATCTACAAGCTTAGCTCATAACGTGGATTCACTCTCACGTTCCTCCCCAAGTGAATCCACGTTATCAGTCTGGCCAATGCCAGGCTAGTTGAATGTGGCTTGTTTTCGCAACAGGAATATATAACATAAAATAATAGTTAAAGTGGTTACAATCTAAAATGACCGGGGTCTTGTTGCAGGAGTTGAACCCTCACAAGAAGCAGGGTCCGGGCTTCCTGAGCCGCATGGGGGACACGGTGCGGGCGGTGGCCCACTCCGTCCGAGGCCTGAGGAGCCGGCCGGAGGAGTTCAGCTCCATGCAGGAGTACGCAGACAACTTCAGCAACAAGATGTCCTCCCTGGACAAGGTCACCCAGAGGATCATCAAGGAACAGAGAGGTACGGTGCAAGAGTCTTATTACGGGGGTTTCCAAGGTGTTCTCCCAGCTGGGGAAGAATTATGGAAAATTATACGTATTAACTCTTAAACTGCCAGAGTTTTTTTTTTTTACCCCCTCAGACTGCCAGTGTTTTCTAAGCTAGTACTTAGATTTATTTTGAAGTGAATGGAGCAGCAACTTTTTGGAAAATGTTATCTCCTAGTTCTCCTTAACGAACGGATAAACGGAAAAACCCAAAAAATATAGAAGAATTTTAGATTTTCTTTTGTAAAAAAAATGTTTTTGCCGTTAACACATTGACTGCCAGAGGTTAATCTCATAATGTACTCACCAGTGCCAACGTGTTATTGTTGTTTTTTTGTTTTTTTCATGTTGCCATAGATCTTGTTAAAATCCTTAAGATTGAGCCGTACACGGTCTGTTTACATCGGCGACATCTCACTGTATCTCCCAGTGAAAACCACGTGTCAAACGGGGCATCCATGTTGTAGTTAGAGCGGATTACGTTAAACTGTGATATGCGAGGAGAAAAAACTACAGGAAGAGAATTGAGTTTCAGTTTCGTCTGTAGAACGAGGGCGGACGTGATCGTCAAAACCGGATCCCAAATAATTCTGTTTCCGGTCATCAAACCGGAAACGGAAGTGGATCAAAAAAAATCCGAAAGTGCACCTGGACGCGAATCGGCGGTTCGCGTAGATCTACGCGACTGGCACGCTGCGGCTTTAAATAGGTTCGCGTAGATCCACGCGATTGGCATTCAATGTGTAGTAATAGCTAAATAGCTAAATTCTCAAAAACGTTTATAAACGTTTTTGGCAGATAATGAGTAAGACCGGGAAAAGCATCTGTCATTTTAGATTTGAACCACTTTAACCATTATCTTATACTTTAGCTATTCAAAATTAACTGATATACAAGCTCTTGAGCTTGTAGATCTGCTATCTTTCTTTTAAATCATGAAAATCTGTGCAAATCTTTGAATATATATATATATATATTTTAAAGCGAACATAACTGAAAGCTTTGCTTCTGGGGGGTCCCTGGAACTTAATATTGTGAGATGGGGGGGTCAACATATTTACTCTGTGGGCGGCTTGGTGCCACACTATGAGCTTGTATATTATCTGCTATTTTTCAATAGCCAAAGAAATATAAAATGACACGGAAAAGTTCCCGGATTGAATGGGTTAATTTAACCCATTAACACATTCCATGCCAGAGTTTAATCTCATAATGTACTCACCAGTGCCAGCGTTTTATTGTTGTTTTTTTGTTTTTATCATGTCGCCACAGACCTCGCTAAATAAGTTAAAAGTGCGCGTTCATTTGGTTCTAAACACACAGCGGATCCGTGAGAAACGTCCAGCGAAAACCGTTTCCAAATGCGAGCCGCCATCTTGAAGCTACAGCCGATACACGCTAAACAGTGATCAGCGAGGAGAAAAACAACAAACCGAGAAAATCGAGTTTTAAACAGGATCCCAGACAGGAAGCGGATACGATCGAAAAAACCGGAACCCGAATAATTCCGTTTCCGACCGAAAACCGGAAACGGAAATGGATCAAAAAAATTCGGAAAGTGCACCTTGGGCGATTAACATGGGAATCGGCGGTTCGCGTAGATCTACGCGACTGGCACGCTGCGGCTTTAAATAGGTTCGCGTAGATCTACGCGATTGGCATTCAATGTGTTAAGGCCTGAGGCCGATTCTAACTAATGTCTTCTAAATCTTAACAGTTTTCTGAAAAACGTATGTTTCTATATCAGTGGTTCTCAAACTTTTTCATGTCAAGGACCCTCAAAATTATGTGTTTGGCCGCCGACCCCCATCTCAAAATATTTAGTTCCAGGGAACCCCCAGAAGCAAAGAGTTTCGTTAAAAATGTTCGCTTTAAAACAATATATATTAAAAAAGATTTGCACACATTTTCATAATTTTTCAAAAATAGCAGATCTACAAGCTCGTAGCGCGGCACTCGGTGCCGCGCTACGAGCTTGTAGATCTGCTATTTTTGAATAGCCCAAGTGTAAAAGAATGCTTTATTTTTTTAGCTCAAATCAAAAAGTGACACAGATGCGTTCCAGGTCTTAAAGGGTTAAGATCTCTGCGACACGATTTGTTGTGAGCATTTATAAATAAATTAAAAAATCGTGATAATAACCACTAATCGCCCCATCCATCCCTACTGCAGAGTACCTGGACGAGTTGAGGCAGTACGGGCCCACCTACAGCCAGTGGGCCGACTCGGAGGGGACGCTGGCCGAGCCCCTGAACGGCGTGGCCGGCTGCGCCGAGCTCTGCGGCAAGGAGACCGAGGAGCAGATCGACCACCTGGCCGAGGTCCTAGTGCCCGCCCTGCACGAGTACGTCCTCTGTGCCGACACGCTCAAGGTAGGGCAGCCTGCCCAAGCGGTCCACTTTTAGACCTGCTATATCAGTGGGAGTGGATGGTAAAAGTACTCAAATGTTTTTGCTTAAGTACAAGTATCCATACTGCAATGTAGAAGTAGTAAGTAAAAGTCCGGAAATCAAAATTGACTTGAGTAAAAAAGTACAACACTATTGGTATCCAAATGTACTTAAAGTACCTAAAGTAAAAGTACTAATATGTTTGAAAATAGCAGATCTACAAGCTCACCCTGCGTCACGTCGTGTTTTAGTAAAAGTACTAAAATGTTTGAAAATAGCAGATCTACAAGCTCGCTTGTGAGCTTATAGATCGGCTATTTTCAAATAGCCTAGGTATAAAATGGAGCTAAAGTGGTTAAAGTATGTTTTATAATGTAATCATTTATATGTGCAAAGTAACTTGTAACTAAAGTTTTCAAATAATTGTAGTGGAGTAAAAGTACAATATTTGCCTCTGAGATGTAGTGGAGTAGAAGTAAAAGTATAGACAATTGGAAATACTCCAGTAAAGAAAAGTACCTCAAAATTGGACTTAAGTACAGTACTTGAGTAAATGCACTATGTTACTTTACACCACTGATGAGTGGTTCTCAACCTTTTCTGGCTGCGACTCCCCCCCCCCCTCATTAAATAAGCATGTTAACGAGAACATAAAACAAATCGAGATATCTACATACACTTGGCATAAGACACATGGCATAAGACCAATCATTTTTGACAGTGGTGTAAAGTAACTAAGTACATTTACTCAAGTGCTGTACTTAAGTCCAATTTTGAGGTACTTTTACTTTACTGGAGTATTTCCGATTGTCTGTACTTTTACTTCTACTCCACTACATCTCAGAGGCAAATATTGTACTTTTACTCCACTTCTATTATTTGAAAACTTTAGTTACTAGTTACTTTGCAGATATAAGTTATTATTATATTATTGTTATTTTGATACCAATACTTTTGTACTTTTACTCAAGTACATTTTTAATTTTGGGTTACAGAGTACTTCTACATTGCAGTATTGATACTTTTACTTAAGTAAAACGTTTGAGTACTTTTTTCACCACTGATTTTTGATTAATAATTTGATTAATTGTGAATAATCTAAATCTGAAAAGTAGCTGCCTTTTAGTAACTAAAGCAGTCAATTAGTGAAATCAAAAGTGCAACATTTTGTTTCTGAGATGTATTGGAGTAGAAATGTAGACTATCAAGACGTTGAAACACTCAAGTAAAAGTACCTTGTACCCAAGTACAGTACTTGAGTTGTACTTGGTTACTTTCCACGACTGCTATTTTGAGGGAAAGCCTAACACGGAAGATACCGGCGCTGTCCGGTGGAAACCTCATTATGTCCACAAGTGTTTCCAGGAATGCAAAAACAGCCGCCATTGCTGATCTACAAGCTCAAAACGCGTGTTTTAAGCTACTTTTGTGTGACACTGTAGTAGGACATTAGGGGATTTAGGTGGGAAAAAACGAAACCAACAAACGTAAAAAGTTCAAATATGGAGATAAGAGATCAGATATCAATCTGTTTCCTCCTTTCTACTTCCCCCTGGGACTCTTTTTTTCCCCACACCCACCCAGGCCTGGGTGAACATTTTAGGTAATGATTTATTGTCCTACACATAATTGTGTCAATGATGTAGTTGCGTTTTTGGCATTGAACATGAACATATAAATGATAATAATAATATGAATATTAATAATAACATTTATGATTAACCGACAGTTGCAGTCCTACTCTACATACCACCTGACATGTATAGAAGCATGGTTTGATAGCTGTGTGCATACATGCTGATGAGACCAAATGCACACAGGGACCAGTCGGCAGGGTTCCGTCCTTGGAAATGAAGCCATTGTGGAAATCGTGAAAACAATACTACAGACTAAAACACGGCTGGCCGTAACACTGCCTGACCTACTTGTCATATCTCCCCTCCTTGACAAGCCTCCGTTTCACAAAACAACCACAACACCAGCCGCTGAAAGTAACTAAATACTAGGGCTGTGAGTCTTTATTCCCAATCAGTTTATATCATCATTTGAAGATTTGCTGCTCCATTCACTTCTTGTTTAACTTATTACTGAAAAAGGCTGTATCTCGGCTCCTGAGCACTTTTTTTTTACTATGTATTTTTGGCTGGCAAAATGTTTGAAAATAACAGATCTACAAGGTCACAACGCGTTGCATCGCTTTTGGAAAAAAACGTTCAGAACCCAAGATATCATCATTTGAAGATTTGCTGCTCCATTCACTTCTTGTTTAATTTATTACTTACTTATCGGCTCCTGAGCACTTTTTTTTACTATGTATTTTTGGCTGGCACAGTTTGCAATAATTTTTTTATTTCATTGGCACTGAATGAGTTAAGTACAATTTTGAGGTACCTTTGATTACTCGAGTCTTTCAAACACTGCACCTAACAAACTTACTGTTAAAACTGAGACTACAGGCAGATTTTTCGAAACACCTCGTCAGCGCCCTCGATCTTTAAATAATTATTGTAATAATAATAATTGTAATAGTGAAGTCACTCACTGTGGCTGTAGTGCTTTTCATCTAATTGCAATTATTTGAGATAATTGCAATCAACATTTTTATTTTGCATAATCATTTTCATGTTTAAAAATGTTCACACATTTTCAAATGTTAAAAAAGCAGACGTGACGCGTTGTAAGCTTGTAGATCAGCTAATGCTGCCAATTTTTACATGAAAAAAAATATGAAATATGTCAATAATGTCTTTGTATATTTCAGTTATTTGTCATATATGCCCTGTGCAATTTTTGATTACGATATCATATGTTCCAATGTTCAACGCCAAACACACAATTAAATCGTTAATTGCAATTATTTGAGTGACAATTAATGAATTTGGAATCGTGACAGCACTGGCCTTGTTGTGAAACTACTTGTGCAGTCACCTTGTTTATTAGCACTGGAAACATACTGTCTAGCTGTACATGATCTGTGTACGTTTTGTTACTACGTTTGTTACTGTATGAAATGCATGTGTATGTGTGTATAATACTGTACACAATGTGTTTACGTATGTGTGTATAATCGATACTGTAACACAGGGTTCCCCAATTACTTTTCCCCAAGGGCCAAATTATGTCTCGGGTACCGCGCGCGGGCGTCGAAATCGTGTGCAAAACTTTAAGTTTTTTTTTTCTCTAATCGAGCTATTTTGACACTGTGTTATTTTAGGCCTGGGATTCTTAAATCCTGTGTTGAGGGTCACACAAGGAAAAAATGCACCCTGGAAACAAAATAAGTCTGCTTGAAAAGTAATACAGATTAACAGCAGCCAGTTGTACATACTGAAAATCTAAATAAGTCCAGAATCAACAATTTACTTACAGATGTGTTTGTTAGTAAAACATGTGAAGAAAGTCACAAATACGATTAAATTCAACCTTCAAAATTTTAAACAAATTAGACCCTTCCTGACAGTTGGAGCTGCCAGATCGTATCTTCACTGTATGATCCTATCACACATTGAGTACTGTTTTACAAACTGGTCTTGCACAGGCGTGACGATCCTAAAACCCATCGAACAGCTCTACAAAAGTGCGCTCAAGGTGTTTGACAGGAAGCCTCACTCTTATCATCATTGTAACATACTCAGGAGGCTCAATTTTTTTAGCTTCGACAATTTCAAAAAGTTCAAACAGGTTGGGGTCATATACAAGACCTTACATGGTCTGTGCCCGCCCCCCCTAAGGGAATTCATTAAAAGGAAGCCTGAAAGAGGAATCAGTACCAGAGCAACCACTCGAGGAGATTGTGAAGTGCCGCACCGGCAAACAACCTTCGGTCAAAATGTCCTCTCAGTACAGGGTTGTGTAGCATGGAATGGCCTTCCTCTACATATAAGGGATTGTGCTACATTTCCATCTTTTAAATTCAATGTGAAAAGATGGTTGCTTGAAAACCAAAGCTGCAACCATTTGTGATCATATTTTAGTTTTTTTTTAGGCTATGTGATGTAATGTAATTGTATTTCACCGTTTGTCTGTTTTCTGATGTTATTGTTTTTCTGTTTTTCTGTTTTGTGTGAGGACTGCGGATGAAAATTAGCATCTTTGCTAAATCCGGTGTATTTACGTTCATGTGACGTTCATTAACTCACTAGCTGCCAGAGTTATTTCAGATTTTTAGCTGTTGGCTGCCAGAGATTTTTAATTGAAAAACAAAAAGTACTCAGGAGCCGAGATACAGATTTTTAAGTTTTAAGTTAACAAGGAAGTGGATAGGAGTCTAGATCTTCAAACAATCATATCTCCTAGGTCTTAGGGTCAAATTTAAAAAAAAAATGTTAAAAAAAAAAAAAAAAAATAGAACGCATTTATGCGTTATTGGCAGGCAAGTGATGTATTCAATAGAACGCATATATGCGTTATTGGCAGTAAATGAGTTAATATGCTCTGTCCTGTCTAAATAAACAAATAAAGTAAAAAGTTAGTCTGCTTGAACGGTAATACAGATATTATAAAAAACAAAAAACAAAAAACAAAAACATTTTTTTTAAATGACAGGAGTCGTTGCGGGCTGGACAGTTGCCTCTCGCGGGCCGCAAATGGCCCGCGGGCCGCCTATTGGGGAACCCTGCTGTAACATAATGTGTTTATATATGTGTGTATAAATGATAGATAATGTAACATAATGTATTTATAGTTACACGATAGATACTGTATATAACGCATGCATATCTGTGTATCTACCAGGCTGTGCTCAGGAAAAGAGACAATATCCAGGCAGAGTTCGAAGCCAAAAACGAAGCCCTCGCTGCCAAGAAGGTCGATCAAGAGGCAGTAAGTGGAATGTTGACGCACACACACACACACACACACACACACACACACACACACACACACACACACACACACACACACACACACACACACACACACACACACACACACACACACACACGTATTGTACTGTACACACACAGGTTAGAGGGTTGCAGTCATTCTCCCAGAGAGATTATTTGTAATAAAGCGAAGGCACAGAGAACATCCCTCTCCCGTTGATGCGCTCTGAGCTCGGCGGGGCTTGTGTTGGACACCGGGCTTCCTGCGGGAGGATTAAGTTAACCCATTCAATCCGGGAACTGTCATTTTTTTAATTTCTTTGGCTATTTAAAAAATAGCAGATATACAAGCTCATAGCACGGCACCGAGTGTCGCGCTATGAGCTTGTAGATCTGCTATCATGAATGTTTTTGTAAATATTAGATTAAAAAGAAAAAGTGTGGACATTTGTAACTCAAATCTTTGCTTCCCTGGAACTAAATATTTTGGAAATGTTTGGTTTAGAAATATACATTCCTAGATGTGCACACATTTTCATGATTTTTCTAAAATAGCAGATCAACAAGCTCATAGCGCGGCACTCGGTGCCGCGCTATGAGCTTGTAGATATGCTATTTTTGAATAGCCCAAAGAAATCTTAAAATGACACGGACGATGCTTTTCCCGGTCTTAAAGGGTTAAATATCCCGGGCTCATCAGGAGGTCCCCTGAGCTGGACGCCACTCATCTCGGAATAAAGGGCGCTCGATGTTATTTCATGAAGCCAGTCCCCCCCCCCCCCCCTGAGTGGCTAATCGCACTCTAATGAAAAATCCTATATCCTCTTTAGATGATGGCTGGGTTGCAAATGTCACCGACACCGGCGTTTAGATGTAGGAAGAGGGAGGACAGAGCTATGTCTATACTTTACTTGACATCTGTGAGGTTATGTACGCATTTGTTTAAAAGGGGGGTGTGTGTGTGTGTGTGTGTGTGTGTGTGTGTGTGTGTGTGAGTGTGAGTGTGAGAGTGAGAGATATCCGTGAGTTTTTTAACTAACCCATTTAGACCTGAGGCCGATTCTAAAAACGCCTTCTAAATCATTTTTCAGACTTTTTTTTTTAAAGTTTTCTGAAAAACTTCCAATATTTATTCAAAAATTTAAAAAAAATTATGTTGCTGTACATAGCAACAACAACCCCTAAAGGGGGTTCCCATAGGTATAGTTACGTAAAGGGGTTCCCGTTCTAAATGGGTTAAGGCGCAGGGCAGGATGCGTCTTAATTCACCTGCAGACTTATGACTTAATTAGCACTGTGTGTGTGTGTGTGTGTGCATGTTCGTGTCTTTGTGCGTCTGTGCGCATGTCCATGCGCTCTCGGTGCACCCGGAGTGCACTCGTTAACCCCGGTTATTGGAGTATTACGAGCGAGATGTCTCGCCGAAACACCCTCCCTGCATGTGGAGCGAGGAAGGAAGATGCTTTTCTTGAATAAACGCGCCAGTTCACAGCATGTCCTTATGTAGCGCACAAGGGGGTGGTACCCTGCTGACGTGACCTGGTGCGGTCTTGATCCAGCCATTAAAATGTATATAATGTATACATAGTGTATAATACATGCTTCTGTGATCACCCCAGGGGGGCGCTCTCCCGTAAGCGAGACATCTCGCTCGTAATACTCAAATAACCGGGGTCGTGTTTGTAACCTATAGTTTCTATAGCGTGCGTGCGTGCGTGCCCTGTGTATGGAAAAGACTGTACAAATGAGATGGGAAATGTCAAAGATCACAAAGACACGTCTGTTTGGTGGTAGTGAAAAAAAACTTGCTTTTGTGGGTCATTGCAACGTGCCTTTGATGTCTTCCAGAAATCATTGTTGGATCTTCAATTGGTTTTAAATGCTGACCAAAATTATGCTTTTTACCAAGGGAAGAGTTTTTAATGAACTATCCTCAGCTATGTACCTTAAACGGTACTTCCATCAAACAAGTTCCTCATTATAAATCCCTTAGGATTTGGCTGAATAAAAAAACGTACTTTTAATACACACATTGATATTTTAACAAAGACATGCTAATTTAGCTTGGCTTTTTTTTTATTACAATAGATCCTGCTTTCCATGGCCTACTAGAAAGAGGCTAATTGAGGCACTGTTCCTTTTCTGTTTTGGACTATGGAGACATTATATACAGAAATGCATCAGCTACCACATTTAAAACTTTGGACTCAGTTTATCACTCTATCTGCCCTCAGATTTATAAAAAGCGACAGCTATAACTGTATAACACCCATCACTGCATACTGTATAGTAAGGTTGGTTGGCCCTCCCTTGCGACTATCAGAGATCAGCATCGGTTTTTATTTATCTATAAAGTTTTAATTGGGAGTTTGCCCAATACTTAACTTCTCTTTTGCTGTGGAAAACTAGTGCCTATCACACAGACACACACACTCAGGACTGTTTGATGCTTGAGATTCCGCGTTTGTCCACTGATTCAAGTCAAAAAATAGTTTCAAAAAGTTTCAAAAATGGCGATAGTACCAGATCTACAAGCTCACAACGAGTTGCATCACAATGAGTTGTGAGCATGAAAGGGAGACAGACAGACAGACAGACAGACAGACAGGTAAACGGGTATTGCATAACTGGGTGCAGCATGCATTTCCAACTTGCATCGTTCCAGAGTCTATTGTTAAAAAAAACATGAGCGTGTGTGCGTGTGTGTGTGTGGGACACAAAGAGTCTCCTTGGTGTCTCCTACCGGAACGGCTGCCTACTGGTCCGCTGGTCATCAAATTATTGTCTTAGGAATGAGACAAAAACTAAAAAACATCCATGAATTCAAGTCTCCATGGGGTGACTAATCGATAGAAGAAAATTCTTTTTTTTAATGAACTATACCTTTAAAAACTCATGATATTGTGTCGAGTGCGTCTTTAACTTTAAGTGGTTAAACATTTTATTTGGCATCAGTAAATTAAAACGACTTGTAACTTGTGATACAGTTTGCCTGCCTTAATCAAGTTATTTTTTTCCCTTCTATTTGTTATCTTTGTGTGTGCACAGCTCAGTTGACTGGCAGAGCTGGATGTGTCTGTCATGTCTGTGTGTGGCCAGCAGAGGTCAGCGGTGCTCCAGTATAGTCCTCGTAGCAGCTCAGAGCTGATGAGCAGAAAGTTTGCTGTGCATAGTTGGGAGCAGTGGTGGAAAAAGTACTCAAATGTTTTACTTAAGTAAAAGTAGCAAGTAAAAGGCCAATTAAAAGTAGCAAGTAAAAGGCCACTGTTCAAAATATTACGTGAGTAAAAATACACAAGTATTGGCATCAATATATACTTAAAATACCTAATTTACTAAAGTACTAAAATGTTTGAAAATAGCAGATCTACAAGCTCACAACAGATCGGCTATTTTCAAATAGCTTATAGGTATAAAATAGGGCTTACGTGGTTAATGTATGTTTTATAATATAATAATGTATATCTGCAAAGTAACTAGTAACTAAAGTTTTAGAGTAAAAGTACAATATTTGCCTCTGAGATGTAATGAAGTAGAAGTAAAAGTATTGAATTTTGGAAAAGTACATACATTTTTCCAGTACATAAAAAAATCCTCAAACTTTTACTTAAGTACAGTACTTGAGTAAATGTACTTAGTTACTTTACACCACTGGTTGGGAGGAAGCTTTAGTACGGTGACTCCCCGTGTGTGTGTGTGTGTGTGTGTGTGTGTGTGTGTGTGTGTGTGTGTGTGTGTGTGTGTGTGTGTGTGTGTGTGTGTGTGTGTGTGTGTGTGTGTGTGTGTGTGTGTGTGTGTGTGTGTGTGTGTGTGTGTGTGTGTGTGTGTGTGTGTGTGTGTGTGTGTGTGTGTATACGCACATGTCTCATACATACCGGTACATATACTGTCATGTTGATTTGTGGTGAGAGAGTGAGACGTCTTAAATCTATTTAATTCACTCCTGACAGACCCTGAAAAATGGTAGGAACCGGACGGATTAACGACCCATATTAATTAGGATGATTCCACCCTTGGCTTTAGCTAGCATCATGCTTGTCTGGTGTGCACACTCACATTTCAAAATTGAGTTGGGAACAGGACTTTTTAAGCCCTATTTTCTACTTAATTGTATCGGGCACAAGATAGCAGAAAGTTGATATTGTTCAAATGACCCCAGAAGTGTTCTAAAGTGAAATATCCTTTTTAAGTCAATGACATGACTGCTTTATTTTGAGGAAAAGACATGACACCTTTGTGATTTAGCGGTGCACTTTATTGTGTACATCAATTAACGAGCTATGAACGCCACATTCCATTTTCCGATATGTTCGCAGGAAAACCGTGTCATTTGAAATAACTCATTTGTTTCCCAGAGCAATCGAGTGGCAGTGTCTTTCATTAGCCTTCTCCATGCTTCACAGAGGACCCCTAAGTGTTCCAATCAGTAGAGGAATAGTCGTCTGTAGATTACAATTATTATCCATCCTTCTGCGATGGCAGGTTATCGTTGTGCGACTGCGTGTGAAAACGTGTCCGCTGAGGCTCCGGTGAGCACGGCACGCTCGGTTATAAATAGTCTTGACTTTTACCCAGACTTTGACATATGAAGAGTCACTCAACACGCACTCTCGCACGCACGCACGCTCAGGCGCTACGGAGAGCTCTTCTGTCCCCATCGTTACAGACTGCAGTGGTATCCGATTGAGCCACCTTATCGAGGCGGTAGCATAGGGCAGGTCTATCCATCACACTGGGAGTGCAGGTGTTTAACTTGTTTAATCTATATCCTGATTGAGTTCTCTATCCTGATTGGATAAAATTGGAAATGAAACTGAAACAAAAATGCATTTTCTGTTTTATAAAGAGCTGGAGAGACGAGGAGACTCCTTTTACTGAACAAACACTCTATAGCAATGAGTACTATCAAAATATTGCTATTTAACACTTATTTTAACCAAAGAAAATCACTTACCCTACCTTAAGTTTTCAAATAATTGTAAAAGTAAAATGCCTTTTGAGATTGTTGTGGAGTAGAGGTAAAAGTATTGGAAATTGGAAATACTACTATACTAGTGCTATAGTAAATCGTCTCTGTCGGGTGGAAACCTCGTATGTCCAAAACTGTTACTTTTCAGGACTCAAATTCAAAAGTAGCAGATCTACAAGCTCTCAAAATGCATTGCTTGTGGAACTGCGCTTGTGTGTGACGTTGTAGTATGACCATGTAGGGTTGGGATTGGCCGCTGGACTTTTGACGTCATAGTCCGTGTTGCCAGATTCTGTGAGAAAAAACAAGCAACCAGGTCTAAGAAAACCAGCCCAAAAGAAGCGACTGTGGGCCACATGAGCACTTTAACATATACATCAGCTATTTGAAAATAGCAGATCTACAAGCTCACGACGCGTCGCATCGCGACGCGTCGTGAGCTTGTAGATCGGCTATTTTCAAATAAAATGTCGCGGGGAAATTATAATAAGCAGATCTGGCAACCCTGGTCATAGTCCATTAATCCCGCCCCCTCTCCTTGAAATGTTGTTAACTTTCCACTCACTGAAACCTGTGACGTGACGAGAAGGACGGTTGTGATTTGCAGCTGAAGGAGGAGGTGGACAGACTGGAGGACCGCGTGGAGTCGGCCAACAACGCCCTGAAGGGCGACTGGAGCCGCTGGCACACCGGCATGAGGACTGACCTGAGGTCAGCCTTCGTCTCCGCTGCCCAGAAGAACGTGGACTGCTATGAGAAGGTCAGTTCTCTGTCTCCCCCCCTCCCCCCCCGCACAGCAGGCGCTACTAGGGCTGGGGAATTTGAATCCATTATGACCGTATGTTTTAAAGCGAACATTTTTAGCTCCGATCTTTGCTTCTAGGGGTCCCTGGAACAACATATTTTGAGATGGGGGGTCCATGGCCAAATACGTGTCATTTTGGGGGTCCTTGACATGGAAAAGTTGGAGCACCACTGATATATATAGCAACATACTGTTAGGATTTAGAAAACATTTTTAGATATGTATTTGGCCGTGGACCCCCATCTCAAAATGTTTTGTTCCAGCGGGGGGTCCACTCATAGTGCTATGAGCTTGTATATCTGCTATTTTTGAATAGTAAGAATCCAGGGTGTTCATATAACAGTTTTCAAACCTTTTCGTGCCAAGGGGGGATCCCCAAATTGATATGTATTTGGCCGCGGACCCCCATCTAAAAATGTATATTTTGTGCCAGGGACCTCCAGAAGCAAAGATTTGAGATAAAAATGTTCGCTTCAGAAATCTATATTATATTCAAAGATTTGCACACATTTTCAAGATTTTTCCAAAATATGAGATCTACAAGCTCATAGTGCTGCACGAGATGAGCTTGTATATCTGCTATTTTTGTGTCTAAGTGCCTAAGCTCGCTCGGCGGTGCCTCTCGTGGTTCAAGTCACCTCGAGACGACGTGCCTCCGTCGGTGAAAACGAGTGCACCCTTTTCAATTTGACTGGTTTTCCAATCATACTGTGACGTATAGCACAAATGGGCCTAAGCTGCTGTTTTTCCTGATCAAATGGCCTTGCGTAATTGGAGAGCCTGACAACTTCTCTTAGCTGTGCGTACAGTGGGTGTCTAGCTGTTTGTCACTATTGCATGCGCACTGCTCTGCCACAATACAAATAAGACAGAAACTATTACACCACCAATGCAGCATGCGGAAATACACAGGATATCAACACTTAAAGGAGTAGTTCACCCAAAAAATTACTTATTTTCTATCAATTACACACCCCATGAAGCCTTGATTTCATGGATTTATTTTTGTTTTTGTGGCATTCCTAAGACAATAATTTGATGACCGTGTGTATTTCCGGTAGGAGACACAAATAATCTACTTTGTGTCTCCTACCGGATACATTAGCCGGTAGGAGACGGGAATCAAATTATTAGCTTAGGAATGCGACAAAAACTAAAAAGAATACAGAGATTCAAGACTTCATAGGGTGTGCAATTGATAGAAAATAAGTCATTTTTGGGTGAACTCCTCCTTTAACTACTTGAACCCCAGAGTCCATATTCTGGGGGGAACATTAGCCAAAGAGCTTGTAGATTGGATATTTTTGGCAAAGAGAGTTATTGTACATTAGATGGAAAAAGTGGTCAAAATACTATTGTAACTCAAGTCCAGTTCTCTAAGACTACAGTGGTCTGTATTCTGGGGGAAACTTTCGCAGAAAAGAGCCGATCTACAAGCTTGCGACACATTGTAAGCATGTAGACCGGCTATTTTCTACGAAGATATTTAATTTAGAGCGAATACAGAAAATACACTAGTATAGCGGATGTATGGGGTTTAAGTGGTTAAACCCCATACAGGGTCTACCCAGGGGTCTATATTTGACCACCTCCTTTTTTTCTCTCTACACCAGATCACTTTGATTTAGTGGCCCCTAGTAACAGCACATCGCAACCGGTTGTGAGCTTGTAGATCGGCAATTTTTCGCTATGAATACTGGTGTGCCTTGAGGGTTTGACTTGCCCTCTGGTTTGAAAGTTTGAAAACCACTGCTTTGTATTAATGATACAGGGCATTATGTGCAGTAGCTCAGGGGAACCTCTCGTGGAGTTGTAAGGATTTGTTAATATTATTATATATATTGATGTTACATTATCATTACAATCTTAGAGTTTACCAATTATTTGGGGTTCCACTTGCAATACACTTATAGCCCTCACAGGTTGGGAGTTACTGATAGGGTTTAATTGGTCAACATGCGATGGCTCTGCCAGTTCTGGAACTTGTTGTGCGCAGCCTGCATCATCTCCTCCAAATGTCCCGTGAGGTCGGCACTCAGAAACTGCCGTTGAGTCTTGGCTTGGAACGGATACAGCCTTGTGTCCTGAAACCTCTCGAGGTTGGACCTCATCTTCACCACCTTCTGCTCCAGGAAGGCCGTGTTGACGGGGAAACACGACCAGAAGTGTCTCAGCAGCTCCCCGGCGGCCGCGTAGAGATGTCTCAACTCTTCCCGCACCTCGTTGGGCACCATCTGGTTTATTATGGCTTGCCGTGTTCCTGCCTGCGCGAGGACGCCCCCCGGAGACAGAGCTGCGGCGGCGGACGTGGCCGTGCTGCTGGACAACACTCGAGCGAGGTCGGGTCTGTAGCGGCTCATCTCATGTTGGACACAGCCGAGGGAGCTCGTGATGTCCTGACTGCTGGCGCACCGTTGAGACTGGAGAGGCACGGGGCCGTAAGAGTACCCTTCAGGTTTCTTGAGGTTTAACGCTACTGTTTTCGGCCCGTTCTCCTTTCGCATATCCTCGTATGCCGTGGCTTCTTGTAATTTTTCCTTCTTGGCTGGAGGCTGGGCAAAGTCCGAATCCCCGGAGTGCCCGTCCGCGATGCTTGTCTCGCTCGCTTGGCGGCTCGGACTGTCCCGTTCCCGTGAGCCTGCAACCATCACCATGGCGCTGTGATGGTTGAGACCCTTGATGATGGCAGAGCTGCTGTTTGCTTTCGCCGTCTTGATAGACGCGAAGGGTGTAACGGCAGCCCCGTAGCCCTCATCCAACACATTATCCTCCAATGAAAGGAGGTCAACCAGGGGATTCTTGACTCTTTGAACCACCATAGATTTCAAACCTTTCTCATCCTGCTTGGCACACTCTGAGAAGATGTCCTGCGTCCCGGCGTTGGTGCGATCTCTGTGAAAATAGTGAGACTGGAAGAAGCTCGTCCAGAAGACCTTTTCGGTCATGTTATGGGGCACATTGTCACCGTACTTCTCTCTCACCGCAGGGTATGTTCTAAAGACGGACTCGATGGTGTCAGCCGTGAGATTGTACCTCAAGCCGGTGCATCCGTCTGTCTGAGGTCGAATGTCTGCCAGAAAGGCTGCAGATATACCAACTTCCTGCTTGTTGTTGGATGGCGAGCGCTCTGTGTTGTTCGTGCTTAGCCGGTTGGCCCAGAAATCCTCTGCGCTGATCACTTGGCTCACCACCAGGTCTTTGTACAGTTGAAAAAGCACTGGATCTTCTTTCAATATTCTGTTCTTCTCCTCTAGTTCCTTGTTAGCCGTCCTCTTGAACTTGGGCAGAAGTAGCTGCAGGAGTTCTTTAGCGGCGTCACGGTCCCTCAGAGCACTGCTCTCGTTAGAAAAGTGGAATGTGGTGTTCTCACCGGTGTGGAGGACCAGTTGCAGCTGGACCTTGGCTTTACCATCTGGACTGATCTTCTGACAACGGATATCCGCATACAAGCTGCTGACAGTGAAGTGATCGTTTCCCTCCGGGCCCCAGGCAATGCGTTCAGCCATCAGGTAAAGTGTTCCATCCTGTTTTCTCTGGCAAACCTTTTTCACTACCAAGAGCACTTCATCTGACAGAGACACCATGACTTCACATCAGATTCAATTGATGATCCTTTGTTTTTTTAAAACACAGAATTATTATTTTCTTTGTTAACCAACTATGATAACTTGAATCACATATTTCAAAAACCTCATTCTCTTTATGACCTTAGATGTTGAGTTTGTGGTCTGCAGGCTAATCACACAAACCACTACACTGCTCAGCACCAAATGGCACGTACATGCTGCTAGCAGGCTAAGGGAATAAATCTCTGTATAGGTTTTACATTTATATTATATCAGGTCCACCATCCCGCAGATCCACTGACCAGTCTTCCCCATATTTGGCCGTCAACATGACGTCATATTGGTGTTGTGAGTTTCTCCGGCAGAGATATGCCCTCCGCTGAACTGCACTACCCATAGCGAGGGTAGCCAATACGGACCAGTAGTCTGTATCTTGTTTGTCTGTCCACGGGTCTGTGGACGACACAAAATTTGTGTGTGTGTGGGGGGGCATTGGCTTCCCTGATTGGCCAACCCATCGGCTTCACGGATTGACACGCTTGGAGAGTGAGCGCCCGCTAGGCGAGCAGTGCCTTGGCCGTGGAGCACTCCCTCCGTGCGTATCACAGCTAATCACCAGCCACTGGAGGCGGGGTTTTGAGGACAACATTACGGCTTACACACAGCAGAAACCAAGGAGTATATATTTCAAGAGGGACAGATCAGCTGCTTGTACTTGTATAACTTAGCGACAAATACAACCTAAACATCCTAAGCCTTCTTCCTCAACACTGGGAGGATAACTGCAGCTGAAAGTTTGATGGAATGCATTTCCTCATGCGAGTGCCATGACGAGTTTTCCATTGCATCTTATGAGCGGTCAGGTTCTTTTTTAGCTAGCCGCGCATACTGGCTGATATCAGTGTGATGTGACCAGGGCAGGAATTTTACGGCGGCCACGACGCCCACGACGGCCAATGGCCGGCGTTGCCCCTCTCATTGGCCGTGTGCCCCTTGAAAAATGACATGCCTTCACGCCCACAGTGGGCCGTGGTGCCCCAGCTACGCCAGCAACTGATTTCACAGTTTTTCCTCTGCGCGATTTTCCTGTCAATACAGGTTTTTTTTTACACCAGTCCCTTTGGTTGAGCTGCGCACCTACCACATGACCAGTGGTAGGTAGGTTTGATTTTGAACCTCGTATGAACCGTCGGAATCCCGCAATCTAGCTGTAATGATTAATAATTAAGAAATACTATATTTTAAACAGTGAAAATCAACTAAAGTCATTATTAGTGAAAGTTCAATCACATTTCATTTGAATGAAAAGTACGTAAAATCTCTAATCTGTGAATCGTGATGTGATTAATGTCACCCCTACTTCAGTCGGTGAAGTGCAGGGCTGAATGTGACATATTGAGGCCTATATAACTAAATATTGGTCATTTGCCAACACATTATTTTGTGAAATAAATGGGTTATATTTCACAGATAGTTATACTATTCTTATACTATATTAAAATAAAATCATCCTTAACCTTCAAGTTAAATTCATTATTTCCGTGGACTTAAAAATATTTTTTTGACTTAAAATATTTTTTTTTTGCTGGCCTTCCTGCCCTGGCATTTGGCCTTTGTTCCCTCAAAAAAATTACAACACCAAAGGCCAAGTGGCCTTGCCCCTAAAATGACGAAATTCCAGCCCTGGATGTGACAATTATGATTATGAAGATGATTATTATTATTAATTATTATTATTATTATTGTAACAGTAGTTACAATAATAATAGTGATGTGTCGAAAGATTAGTAAAAACGCTGGCATTGGCTAATTAATTAATGAATTCCCGGCAGTTAAAGGTAGGGTAAGTGATTTGCTTTGGTTAAAATAAGTGTTAAATAGCTCTATATTCCGATAGTACTCATTGCTATAGAGTGTTTGTTCAGTAAAAGGAGTCTCCTTGTCTCTCCAGCTCTTTATTAAACAGAAAATGCATTTTAGTTTCAGTTTCAGTTTCATTTCCAATTGTATCCAATCAGGATAGAGAACTCAATCAGGATATAGATTAAACAAGTGAAATTGGAAGTGATGACACTAAGAAATGAGCAGGCAAAATTGGAACTGGAACACTATACAAATTAAGCTTAAAAATGGGTACTTTCTCCTGATTGGCTGAGATTTTGACACCTACCAGAAAATGTATTTTCTGTTTATTAAAGAGCTGGGGAGACTCCTGTTACTGAACAAACACTCTATAGCAATGATTACTATCAGAATATAGAGCTTTAACCTTTAAACAAAATACTTAAAAAATATCACTTACCCTACCTTTAATGTGTTAAGATTGTGACTCGTTTTCAACCAAGGAGGCACTAAAATTAGAGATTTTGTTTTGTGTGTGTGTGTGTGTGTGTGTGTGTGTGTGTGTGTGTGTGTGTGTGTGTGTGTGTGTGTGTGTGTGTGTGTGTGTGTGTGTGTGTGTGTGTGTGTGTGTGTGTGTGTGTGTGTGTGTGTGTGTGTGTGTGTGTGTGTGTGTGTGTGTGTGTGTGTGCGTGCGTGCGTGCGTGCGTGATATATTTGTGTTCCTCTTTTTTTGTATGAATATCGAGCCATCACTTTGACAGCCCTAGTGCGTGTTAGGTTACACATCTGTGCTTGTGTGTATTGTGTCTGATGGTGCCAGCTGCAGTTTGTGACAACCAGTGTCACAGAGCTGTGGATGACCTATGTGATGGAGGTGTCCAAATGTGCCATCAGGGAGCCTGGTACTACACACCTCATCTACCCACACAGAGGAGTGTTCACCTGACAGCACCTCAGTTACAGCAGTGGTTCGTTCCCAAACTGGGGGCCAGGGGGTCCCCAAATTATTTTGGGGGGTCCCCAGATGATTAGCTTAATGTGCAACACTGTTTTCTCACTCAACAGTAAACAAACCAACATACAGTATAAGTGTATACAGGGTATGTGCACATTTCTAAAGTTACAACTTTTTAAAACCAAATTATCAAATATTACGCAAGAAAGAGTCAAACACTGTGAAAACAGCCGATCTATAAGCTCACAGGCGTTGTGAGCCTGTAGTTCGGCTATTTTCACTATATTTATCCGTGGAACTGAGTCGCGGTCTGAAAAGTTTGGGAACCCTTTAGTTACAGTACAGCTGACTGGCTTGGCCCTGTGGAAATGCCCATTAACTCAATGTCTAGTGTTTTAGGACATATTTGGTCATATTTATTTCTACAACACGGCGACATCACGGCAACGATCATATAAAAGGAACAGGAAAACGCCCCATTGTTCATTATAACTAAACGTGCTACTAAGTGCAGTCATGGAAGATGACATTCTCGCCATAGTTATTGACAATGGATCTGGTACGGTTCAGGCCGGGTTTGTCGGAGACGACACTCCTCGCTCCGTCTTTCCCTCCATCATCGGTCGTCCCAGGCATCAGGAGGTGATGGTGGGTATGATGCGCCAGCAGAGCAACTACATTGGTGACGAAGCGCAGGGCAAGAGAGGTATCCTAACACTGAAGTACCCAATCGAGCATGGAATTGTCACCAACTGGGATGACATGGAGAAGATCTGGCACCATACTTTCTACAATGAGCTTAGAATTACCCCTGAGGACTACTGCATCATGCTCACAGAGCCCCCCTTGAATCCTAAATCCAACAGGGAGAAGATGGCCCAGATCATGTTCGAGACCTTCAACGCCCTCGGCATGCACGTTGCCAACCCAGGCGTGCTGTCCCTGTATGCCTCCGGTCGCACCACAGGTATCGTCTTGAGCTCCGGTGATGGCGTGACCCAGACGGTGCCCATATACGACGGCTACGCCCTGCCCCACGCCATCCAGCGGCTGGACATGGCCGGCAGCGACCTCACAGACTACCTCATCAGGATCCTGACGGAGCGTGGGATCGTCTACACCACCTCAGCCGAGAGGGAAATTGTGCGCGACGTCAAGGAGAAGCTGACCTACATTGCGCTGGATTTTGACAACGAGATGGACACCTCTAAATACTCTTCCGCCCTGGACAAGAAATACGAGATGCCCGACGGACAGGTCATCACCATCGGCCATGAGAGGTTCCGTTGCCCGGAGCCCCTCTTCAACCCTTCCATGCTTGGCATGGAGGTCTGCGGTATCCACGAGACCACCTTCAACAGCATCATGAAGTGCGACGTGGACATCCGTAAGGACTTGTACGCCAACATTGTGTTGTCCGGTGGTTCCACCATGTTCCCGGGTATCGTTGACAGGCTGCAGAAGGAGATGACGGCCCTAGCCCCGCCCTCCATAAAGATCAAGGTCATCGCCCCACAAGAGCGGACCTACTCTGTCTGGATCGGCGGGTCCATCATGGGCTCCCTGTCCGGCTTCCAGTGGATGTGGATCAGCAAGGAGGAATATGATGAATCGGGCCCCAACATCGTCCACCACAAATGCTTCTAAACTGACTGTTAATGTCAAGTTTCAGCCCGATCAGAACGCCTTTGACTTCGGTTATAAAATTAAAGTTAAATATTGTGAAACAAGACATATCCTCCTTTTTGTTCCTTTCTTTGAATTTCCGACAGGCTTTACACGAGAAGCTCAATGCCTGTAGATACGACAGCCGTTCCCTGTGGAGACGGGCAAACGGTGTAGTTTTATCCTGATTTTTTTAATACAGACCAGATGAGTTCCAATAGGTTGTTGATGTAACAATAGACTTGAAAGAGAAATCCAGAGGACCCAGATCTGGCAATCCCCTGAATAATTGATGTCTCTTATTTGTGTATCACACGAGAACATAAAATGTTGCACAGTGACACAGTCTGTCTGGATGCTCGCCTATGACATTCAAACAAAACTGTTTAGACGATTGATAGTTAGGAACCAAATGGACTCTTACAATTATGTAACCACGAGAGTGCACACATGGAACCAAATGGAATCTTACTGGTTCATTTGGTTCCATTTGTGCACTCTCTGACTTAGGGGGGTCTGTGGCCTTAATGCATACCAAACTAGGGGTTCTTGAAATTAAAATGTTTTGAGAACCACTGGGTTAGAACATAATGCCCCAGTCTCATCCTGATTAGAACAATATCATCCATTCTCCCAGAGTGTGATGTCCACTTAACGGATGACTGCACCTTGAATCTTGAACCTTAGGTAACTGCACAG
This sequence comes from Gymnoscopelus braueri, assembly GCF_963280865.1. Lineage (NCBI taxonomy): Eukaryota > Metazoa > Chordata > Actinopteri > Myctophiformes > Myctophidae > Gymnoscopelus > Gymnoscopelus braueri. The sequence continues at coordinate 14,144,442 of NC_137623.1, read as the reverse complement.
CAACATAATGCTGTGTTCCTCTGTCCGCTCTTTTTGCCACTCTTTTTGCCTTCGGAGCTCTTAAGTTTTTCTTTGCAAATGCTAAGACATTCACATTTTTCCCAACTGAAACTTCAGATCAATGGGTTTCTTTCATCAGAGATTCCTCGACCAAATTTGTTTGAGATTTCATTTCCCTCAACTCCCGAGTGCCCATAAATAACCCACACGACAAGACAAGCCCATTTTCAGAATGGGCAGAATCCAAACAGATGATATTTTTCAGGGGTTTGACCATCTCTATCTATCGTAAGGCTCGTAGAATTGCCAATAGTTCCGCAGAGAAACAGACATGCAGAATCTGCGGATACATCGTTGAATCCATCCACGTACATCCCAAACCCAGTTTTCCTAGAGTCTGGGCCCTTAGACCCACCAGTAAAGATCTGCTCTCCCTTCCAATCCAGTAGACAAGGATTACAGTAGATGAAAGACTTCTGTGGATCTGCAATATTCCGTGTTTTGTTTCCAGAATGGTCATTTGTGAGATCAATGTAAATCCTCATGTTTTTTGTTGGTTGCGTGGGTGAGGCAAGCCTCAGCACATTAGGGCAACGCCAACACTACCACAGGAGACCAGTGGATAGGCTAAGCCGGATACAGTGACGCGTTCATTTTGTTCAGATCTCATTGTATGGAACACAAGGATTTAAAGCCATTGAGGACCATGTTTAATCCAAAGAGCGTATGGATTCAGTTAAAAAATAAAAACGTGCTTTTTTTGGAAGTCAGGTTTCACATCGTCCACCGCTGCAAACAAGGCGTCCACAAAACTCCTCATCCCTTTGTTTAGATCGCTTTATCTATGCCTGGTCTATGTAACATACTTGTATCATCAGAGTAAATGTATTGAGGACCATTTCCTGGTTCTCACAAGAGTACATGGTGGTTTTATGGTTAACCCATTTTGGGCGCGAACCCCTATTTGTAACTACACCATTCAGGACGGGAACCCCACTTGGGGTTCTTGTTGCTATGTACAGTATATAGCAACATACATTTGTTGTAATTTTTTAATACATATTTGAAGTTTTTCAGAAAACTTAGCGTCAGGATTTAGAAGGCGTTTTTTAGAATCGGCCTCAGGTCTAAATGGGTTAACATTGATTTGTGGAGTTGGATTTATGATTAGGAAATTATATTCGGGTTAGAATGAGGTATTTTGAGGTTAGTTAGGTGAGGTATTTTGAGGTTAGTTAGGTGTTTTTTTATGCCAGTGTCACGCAATGATTCATTTGCATTTGAAAACTTGTCACTTAAGACATACCTTCTCTTGTGAAATTATTGGTTGCCTATTAGCTATTCATCACAAAATAAATGACAACATTGCGTGCCAGTATCACCAGCATTTTCATATGTATAACGTGATAATATTTGGTGTAATGAAATTGCATCCACTCTGCTGCCTCATCTTTCTGTCAATATGTATCCAGCCAGACTGCCGATATGTTCGGTATCCAAACAATAGGGATGTGCAGTTTTCCACAATTCAAGACTATTATAAAACCTATAGTATATACCAGCGCAGTGGCCTTGTGGTTAGAGTGTCCGCCCTGAGACTGGGAGGTTGGGTTTCGATCCCCGGCCGGGTCATTCCAAAAACTCCCTGCTTGGCACTCAGCATTGGATGGCTTTGCTTTTGATGTCCTAATCCATTTTTATAGCCAGTGGGGATATGCTTTATCCCTGCTTCTGGTCACATGCATTTCCTTTTGGGATATGTAGACCGTCTGATATGTTTGATAATATCACAATTTAGCATAATATGTGAATTTTTAATTTTAGTAGTCTGTTCTGGCGACACCCCTTAGCTCCACTGTGTCTACAGCATTTGTCTATATGGAAGGAATGCTGAAAAAGGATTGCTGCAGGTTCTCAGTGCCCAAAGATATTTTCGAAAGCAACATGTCGTCAGAAACTGTATTTATTAACTGTAATTAACTGTAAATACATAAACACATACATTTCCGGTACATTTCTGGTGCCTACGTCAATTTGCCACGAGTGTTGGCCCCCGGCAATTGTGGCAAAATGACGGCAATATGAAAAAAATCCATCAGAGTGGAAAGAAGTGGCACTCCAAAATAAAAGTTGCAAAACTGAACTAGGTACAGAGGCATTGATAAGACATTAGTTGGAATAAAAATGAAGTGTAATGGTATTTAGAGAAATTGTCAAATGTGAAATTGTTATTGTGAAAAATTTCCAGTGAAAGATTATAACAAAAAATAAGTTTTGGGCAAAATTAATTAGGTAATTCATGGCCATATCGCTGCCAGTTGAAGGTTCCATTGTCTCGGTGCTTTGCACATTTATTAAAACCTATCATTTCTGTCTTTCCTCCTACTGCTATACATTGTGTTCCTGGTAAGTCATATCGCTACCATGTCCTGCTTCCGTGGCTATCGCTGTGGCTTAGAGAGTTACGCCAACTCGGCAAGCCCTGTAAATCCAGGCTCCTAAATGGATGTTATCATTCCCTCGGAAAACAGCATTGACATCTGTGTTGTTAGACCGTTTGCCACGCTTATCTCTGCCACTGAATGCCTGAAAGGTATTTGTGCAGTAGATTATGTTGACAATGCTCCAGTGGTAGTGGGAATTATGTGGAAAACATTATATTTACCTGCAGTGCTCGCTATTAGCTAAGAGCGGTGTTGGGGGTAGTTGGCGTTAGTGTAATGGAATTATTTTGTGTGTAACGGAGTAACCTAACGTGTTAGTTTTGCAATTAGAGTACTTGATAACTAAGTTAGCTTTTCCAAAATATTGGCGTTACATTTAAGACCTAATTTGTTGCCACAAAGGAAAAGGAAAATCCATCCGACGCATTTCCTGATAAATAATCAAGCTCACCTCTGTCAACGCCACGAAGACTCGGATGTTTCCATCGGTGACTGTGTAATCATTCTATTCAACCAGAGCCGTATGTATTCAACGGGTCACCGCTTATGGTGTGACACTGGCGGCTGGTCTTGTTTTTAGTACGTTAATATGTCGCTCCTGTGCAACATGGCACAGATTGAGAGAAGAGGTTGCCCTTTAGTACGTGATTGTGGAAGTATTCACACTATTTTTGGATGTATTGTTGAACAAGGAGGAGTAATGCTTGAAATTCCTCCCGGGAATCAATAGAGTGACACACACAATGTAATCTATAACTCCTGTTTTTGTTTGTTTACAGTGTCTGGCTGTGTGGGAGACCTTCCTCCTCTCCCAGAAGACCGAGGCTGGCGAGGATGTTGACAGAGATGACTCCTAGCGTCTGGACGCGTTCCTCAACTCCACGCCTTGCTTCAAAACGACCACAGTTGTTGTACCCCACACCTTTAAATAATAGGTGTGGGTTTCATAATTTACACAAACAAGTTCCCAATAGGGCTGGGAGATATGATGGACAAAATTAAATATAACTAGATGTTTGACCAAATACTGTACCTCGATCGACAAAAAAAAGTGAGAATTTCAGATCTACAAGCTCCTCGACCTTGTCAGCAAGCGTGTGTGCTTGTAGGCTATTTTTAGCTGGTTTAAAATCGGGCTAAAAGTTGTTAAATCCAGGAAAAGACGACACCTATGCCATATCATAATATTACGATACCCAAAATCCCGGACCATATCTAGTCTCATATCACAATATCTATATATGATATTGATATATTGTCCAGCCCTAGTTCCCACGCATGTGCCCACACACACACACACACACACACACACAGTTACTGACTTCCAACAACGTCGCTGCATAATGCACAGATCCAGCACGGAAACACACACCAGCCAAAGAGTTGTTGTTGCCTCCCGGTTCGGGGTATGAATCCCAGGTTCTTGAAGCTCGCACCCATTCCAGTGATTGTTCCCCTTCATTACACCTCACCGCCAGCTGCAATGACTTGACAGTAATTAGCACCATGGGCCTTTAAGGCCAATACATTCCGTACTCCTTTCAGCTGTCGGGAAAAAATCTTCCGGCTTCCCGAACTATGGTTCGGAGAGTCAGGACATTCTGGAGGTGCACGGGTTCCGAGGAAAAGTTCCGGGACCGTCTTAACGACGCTCGGAATGACGTCAATTTGCAGTTAACCCATTGAATCCGGGAACGCATCTCTGTCATTTTAGATACATTTTTCTTTTAAAATCGTGACAATTTTAATATATATATTTTTAAAGCGAACATTTGAAAATATTTTGTTCCAGGGACCCCCGGAAGCAAAGATTTGAGTTAACAAATGTTAGCTTTCAAAAATATGTATTCAAACTGAGATTTGCACACATTTTCACAATGTTTCAAAAATAGTAGATCTCGGTGCCGCGCTATGAGCTTGTAGATCTGCTATCTTTGAATAGCCAAAGAAATCTAAAATGACAGATGCTTTCCCGGATTGATTGAATGGGTTAAATGTCACCTCCCTATCAGAAGAAAAGTTTGTACGTCGGAAGGAGTATGTATTGCGTTTTACTCCATGTCACCCCAACACTCTTTCGCCTTTTCCTGCTCTCTCTCTCTCACTGGCAGAAGTAAAGCGTAAATAAGTACAAAAAAAAAGAAAATCTTAACCACTTAAACCCTATACTTAGATTAGCGGAGTCCCTCAGGGCTCAATACTAGTGCCTTTTCTGTTTTCGCTCTGCATTAAATATCTTCGCTGATCTGCTATTTTCAGCGAAAAGCTTCCCCCAGAATACGGATGCTGGGGTTTAAGTGGTTAAAGTGCGGGATATATCAGATTTGCCTGTTGGCCATATTACACATTTTGCGCTTACTTAAAGGGACACTTCACCCAAAATAAACTTTGTTTCAATGGATTAGTCACCCCATGGAGACTTGAATTCATGGATATTTTCTAGTTTTTGTCTCATTCCTAAGACAATAATTTGATGACCAGTGGACCGGTAGGCAGCGGTTCCGGTAGGAGACACAACGGAGACTCGTTGTGTCTCCTACCGGAACCGCTGCCGGTCATCAAATTATTGTCTTAGGAATGAGACAAAAAACTTTAGAAAATATCCATGAATTCAAGTCTCCATAGATGGGTTTCCGCGCGACGTCATCACAGAGCAGAGTGTGCGATCTGCGCATGCGGGAGGTAGAACGACCCGGAAGTGCCATTCACTCTATTGTTATTTTCGGGATTTAGATAGGCATAATGCTGCTATTATAGGCATAATAGGCATAATGCTGCTATTATATACAGACAGATCCAACTTCCGACAAATCATTTTTATTGAGTAAAGAAGATATTACAAACTGCATCATTTAATCTACTTTCATTAAACCCGGTGAAGACCATTTATTTTATCAATGTGCAATGGCCAGAGCTGCTGCGGGTAATAGCGCCCTCTACAGGCTCTTCCCTCCACTGCGCGCGCATCATCCTCTCATGTTTACCAACGGGAAACCCATCTATGGGGTGACTAATCCATTGAAACAAAGTTTTTTTTGGGTGAAGTGTCCCTTTAACTCATTAAGACCAGGAAAGCATCTGTGTAATTTTAGATTTCTTTGGCTATTCAAAAAATAGCAGATCTACAAGCTCATAGTGTGGCACAGAGTGCAGCGTTATGAGCTTGTAGATCTGCTATAAAAATTGTAGCGAACATGTTTAACTCAAATCTTTGCTTCTGGGGATTCTACAAAATGTCATCTAAATCCTAACAGTTTTTTGAAAATGTTGCTATAATATCGGTGGTTCTCAAACTTTTTGTCAAGGACCCCAAAAATGATATGTATTTGGCCGCGGACCCCCATCTCAAAATATGTTGTTTCGGGCCCCCCCCCCCCCCCCAGAAGCAAAGATTTGAGATTTGAATTTCGCTTAAAAAATATATATCAAAGAGTTTAACGCATTTTCACAATTTTTCAAAAATAGCCAAATAAATCTTAAAATGACACAGATGCGTTCCCGGTCTTAATGGGTTTAGGAGAAAATGGCCACCGCGTGACACGGCGGTTTATGGGAATGTCTAATGCCTGCATCCTCCTCACAGCATTCGGAGATTGTCTCCTGTTTACCTGTTTATGATGACTAGCTAATTAAAAAGAAAAAAATGTTGATTGCCACACTTTAATAATAATGCCAAATGTTTTATACTGCTATACATTTCTTGCTCATGTTTGGCTTTTATTGTTATTGAATATGTAATGATTAGAAAAATGCTGACGGAAGCATGTGTTTGATGATAATAAAGATACATTTGGTACAGTGAGCTGTGGGTTGTTGTCAGCAGTGCTGGAAAGTAACTAAGTACATTTACTCAAGTACCGTACTTGAGTACAATTTTGAGGTATTTTTACTTTACTGGAGTATTTCCAGTTTGCAGTACTTTTACTTCTACTCCACTACAACTCAGAGGCAAATATTGTACTCTTACTCCACTACAATTATTTGAAAACTTTAGTTGCTTTGCTGATATAAATTATTATATTATAAAACATACATGAACCACTTTAGCTTTACCTACTTTATACATAGGCTATTTGAAAATAGCAGATCTACAAACTCACAACTAAAGTACTTTTACTTTTGGTACTTTAAGTATATTTTGATGCCAATACTTTTCGTATTACAAGTTTTCTGAAATTGTATATTTAAATATGCAAATTATGCATTTAGTCCATGAGCCAGAGCCCTAAAATTGAGCCAGATATTGAATATTCCCTCGCTAAAAACCTTTGACTCCAACATCTTAACAAAATGAAATAAGAATGTTGACTCTGGCTTTGTCCAATGTTCCAATGTTGATTCTGGAAAGTTATGCAAATTCAGGCATATTTTCCTAATGCCTAATTTGCATATTTAAATATACAATTTCAGAAAACTTGTAATACGATAAATCATTGTCTTCATGTAAGTAATCAACTGGGGAAGTTTCATTATGATAACTATTTTTTAAATGTCATTTTTTCACCTGTCATGTACGTATGGGGAAAATAACACAATGTGTGATAAATATGAAAAAGCTGCTCCTGTGGAAAGGTTATCATATATTTATTTACTTATATTGACCCTATAAACAATTTAATATAGGTATGGTTTTGCCCACTCTTTCGATAATGAAATCTTGTCTGGCTCATGGACTAAAGGGAGAAAGGGAACTACATGATATGTTATCAAGACTGTTCTGTCCGTATCAGGTCAGGTTCTTTTGAGAAACTAAAGGGAGTGTAGTCTGAAGGCCGGATAGTCTTAAGGCCAGTGATACAGAGAGATGCTCCACTAGGGCGGCTGACCAGTCAGAACCGTGGGGCCAGACGTTATTTGTAGTTGACATGTGTCCATAGCCATGTGTCCATCTTCTCCAGATGTCCAACAAACTGAATGGTCAGCTTGTGTGTGTGCGTTCTGAGGAACAGAGAGAGTGTGTGCATGCGTGTGTGTGTGTGTGTGCGTGTGTGCGTGTGTTTGTGTAGAGGGGGGGACAGCAGAATAGACTGGCGGTTCTCTGCAGCAGCTAAAACATCTCATCCAACACGACACTCCATAATTTTCTGCTGGTGATTCTGTTGGCACCGGCAAGTTCGGGTTCTCCTCTGAAAGTGAACAATCATGGTGTCTATCCAACTCTTCTGTCTGTGTTGTCATCGATCTGTTCTTCTCCTCCAGTTGTGTGTCCTTCTCCTCCTCTCTGAGATCTCGTCTCTGCATCTCTGGGATCATGATGTTTCTTTGGATCTCTGCTTCCACTCTGGCCTCTTTTTTGTAGATCTCTCTCATCTGCTCTATTTCCTGTCTGTATCTCTCTTCACTCTCTCTCCTCTCGTTGTCTCTCTTCAATCTAGGCAACTCCAGCTCTCTTTCTATCTTCTCTTTTCTCCCGGACTCCCTCTTCAGCTCTTGTTGCAGCTCTTTTTTCTTCCCATGATCACTCTCCTCCCTCATCTGCCTCTCCAGTTCACTCGTTTGATGGTCTATCTTATTGATGTCTCCCTCATGCTTTTGGATGGATTCATCTAGGTTCCTCAGAGAGTCCTTAAGCTCCTTCTCAAATCTCTCCCCCAACTCCTGCTCCACTTTGTGCATCCTCTCCTTTCTGTCTATCTCAATCGTTCTGTCCATCTCCATGACCGCGACCTCTGTCTCCTGGTGGATCAGGCTGTAATCATGCAGCTGCTGATAAAGGTTGGGGTCCAGTTGACAAAGGATATCAATCATTACTGAACATGCTTTGTTTCCCTTTCTCCGAACCATGTCGATAATTTCCTGTGCATTGTTTGTCCTGAGATGTATCCCTCTAACTGCCTCCATTTCTTCATCATTGATAACGTTCTTAGGCAGAAGTCCGTCCAGTAAAGAGTTTAGGTTGGGCTTGGATATTCTTCGAATAAACTCATACCTCACAGACCTCAGCCATTTCTCTGCTTCCTGGATCTTTATCGGCAGATTTGTGGAAGCAACTTGAAAAAGATACATTTGATTATTAGCGGTATCATTGTGTAATAACAATAATAATATAGAAAGTATCGGCCCATTGGCCTCTAGGCGCGAATGGGCCGGAACTTTGGCCATGTTTGTTGACAAACATGGCAAAACAAAATGCCTTTAACGTTGCTACAACTGTATATGACTTTGGTTTAGCACCAAAGACTGATGCCCAATGTCTGGGTCAGATGCATTTTGGAGAGTAAAATACTATCAATTACTGATGTTTTGAACCAAATTTGTATGAAAAAAGGCTTTTATTTAATGACTTACCCCCGATCATATATTTTTTTAAATAGCAGAGTGTTATATCATGACACGTGGCCACGACCAAATTATTATTATTTAGTAGAGGAGACATTATGGTAGTCTACACCCCCATTCCAACAGAGAAGTTAGCAGCAACAGTGAAAATAACTCACATAGAGAATTGGCAATGACAGCATTGAGATACAAAATGCAAGAACATTTTATGAATCAATGAATAAATAAATAAATAAATGAATTAACTTAACTCCATACATCAAGGTAATTGAGCAAGACACTTATATATAGTTGAGAAAAAGTTCTTATCAACAAACACATTGTACCGATTAGATTGTGTCATTTAATATTATTTTGAGACTAATGCACACTTTTATATCCATTTGAAAAGGCAGCATAGACTCACTCTCTGGAGTGCAGTCCTTACTGTGTCTCCTCTTCCTCACTGGTAGAGTGGAGTCTTCATCTGTTGTCTCTCCGCCCACTGCAACACAACACAACTAGCGCTGAAACTAACAATTATTTAATTTGGATTATGGCTCTTGGGATCATCACCATGCCAGCTTGTGACGGACATTTTGATCAATGTTAAAATGTTGTCACGGACACTGGGACATACAAAATAACCGGTCAATAATTTTACCAGAAACCGAAATGACCTGCACTAAATGTAAACTAATGTGCCATAGTGTCTATGCCAGTGTGCTACACATGTTAATACAATTAGATTAGTATGTCTGCATAAACACTAGTGCCACAAATACAGTATATGTATGTATATATATATATATATATATATATATATATATATATATATATATATATATATATATATATATATATATATATATATAAAATCGGAAAAAAGAAAATCACAACGAAACACATTTGTGACGTGAGTGCTAATTCAAGAGGGTTAGAACAGAAGGCCCCCTCTGTGCCCCAACAGTTTCATTGTGGGCATGAGATCTATTTAGCCACTGCCTTTTCATCTATAGACCCCTAATTCAAATAATGCAAAGAGAATAAGTCAATAGTTTAATCCTCCTATAATTCGACAAAGCTCTGTGCGGGTGGTGAGGCCAAAATCTCTTCTGCCCGGTTCTCCTCAGTGGCTGGAGCAATTTATCTGAATTTGCACTCAGCCATTGACCATTACCATGTGCACGGAACAGCGAAGCCCGTTTTTCGCTTTCCCCAAATGTCAGCTGTTTATTAGCGTTTTCGTGTTCGCTGGCCCTCGGGTTGCCAAATCATGTGCGCATATCCCCCCACGGGTATGGTCTAGTTAGTATGTATAGCCTAATTATGAAAAAGGTGTAATGCACATCAAACAATAATAAATACATAATGTATGTTTAACATACTGATGATTACACTTGACTCGATGTTTTTAGATGGCAATGGTTGAAATTTCAGTTCCTTAGTTTATTTATTTTTCTCAGTTCTCTGTCTGCTGGAAATGCCTAGTCAAATGATGTGTGGTTTGTCTGCAAGTGTCTTTCCAAGTTCTCTTTCTTCACCATCACTGCAGGTCTGGCTGATGAGACAAATACTTACAGTAGAATAATGATGACAGAGCTCTATCCAGTTCCATGTATGGTACACAAATACATATGGCTGAGATTTCAGTTCCCTTTTCTCAGCTTTCCCAGGGTCTGCTGGAAATGTCTAGTCACATGATTTATGGTTTGTCAGAAAGTGTCTTTCCAGTGTCTTACTGTAAGGATAAAATGTGAAGGAGTAATATCCAAAAATGTGTTTTACATAAGTCGGCCTCCTGGTGGCGCTTTAAAAAGCAGATGTGAAAAATGCAGGGCAAAGGTTTTTCCTTGGCCTCTAGGGAGTGCACATACAAAGTTTTACACAGATCGGTGCAGTTATAGGTAAAGATCAGCCTGTTATAGCGCCACCATGAGGCTGATTTGAAAAATGTCAAGTGGCATTTCTTCCTCGGCCAAGTGGGAATGTGCGTGCAAAATTGCACGGAAATTGCACACATGCTGTGTTCATGATTTGAGGCATTTTGTTCAAAACGGACCAAACCTGCAAGCTTTGGAAGCCAATCTTAGCCAATCAGGATGGAATATGGAACATCGGACAGATCTGTGTTATTCACATGACTCTAGAGATCACTGTGTACCGATTTGCGTAATTTTTTAACTAAATCTGTAGGAGTAATATTAAAAAAAAGGTTTTGCAAAAATCGGCCCCCTGGTGGCGTTATGACAGGCTGGTCTGAAAAATTCGGGACAGAGGTTCTGCTTTGGCATCCAGGGAGTGTAAATCTGTAGGAGTAATATATCTCTATATATATCTATATCTATATCTTAAATTTCAACTCGCATGTTCTTTTTTTTAATCAGTGCTGGTGTGCTCTCTCTCTCTCTCTCAATATGAAAGCAAGCTCGCTTTACCCAAAAGACAGAGATCGAGAGAGAGAGAGAGAGAGAGAGAGAGAGAGAGAGAGAGAGAGAGAGAGAGAGAGAGAGAGAGAGAGAGAGAGCATTAAAACAGACTATTTTTGACAGCAACAGGAAACAGCCAGCTAATGGACACTGTCGGGGGGCGCGGTTTGGATTCTAGCGGCTCTCTGGGGGCCTGGTTTGCGCAAAGCTCCGATCGTGTCCCAAATCACGCCACATGGACGGATCACATCAGAAACTTGGTCCTCTAGGGGTAATGTTCATGTATTCATACCCCCTCAGTCACTTTACACCAAGAGATTTCCTATTTCTTGTCAATAGAACAAGTACAGTGTATTTTCTGTTTACTTTTAACATATTAACATATAAGTCATGAAATAAATCTGAATGTATCATCAGAATGTATACTAGTTACTAGTACCATCATTATCACACAATGTTTGAGAGAGTAACATGGCCTCATGCAGTTCTGTCTGTCCTCTGCAGCACATAAACAGGTGATGTATTGACAATAAAGAGAAAGAAGAGAGTTACTGGACTATTAGATGACATTGGATTCACTTTACTGTATGTTTGTTGCGTTATAAAGAAATGTTGACTACTAATGGAAGAATGTCGATGCAACATCTCCTGATTGGTAGTTTGTGGCCTGCTGTAGAGAAACGTATATTCACTCTCTGAAATACAAGACTACTATTTATCAACTAAACACAAAAATAATATGTTTCAGTCTACTAACCTGTCTTTTGGTCTGATGCAGACCTCTGTTTCTCTAATTCAGTCTTCGGAACACAGATGTGAGCTGCAATGGCAGGTTGAAGATAATTATGTTTTGATGAACCATGGATAGATCAATCATCAGAAGAAACAATGCTTTATTAATCTAATTCTCACCTAGCCATGGTTCACATGACGCTTGTATACAAGCGTCATGGTGCCGAGTCCCCCTGGTCTAAAGTTGTGTTCGATTTTTTCACATTGCCATCTCTCACATAAACGTTCAGATTTCAAATATAAAGTGCTTACCACCGAGCCACGGATGTTACAAGGCGACGCGAACCGCGATAAGTACTCGTATCTCCCGTATTGTTCAATAAAAAGCATTTTAATCCCATCGCCGGCCATTTTCTCCAAATTGTCTCCGATACTTTCAACCATGCGACACTAATGGTTGGGAGGTGTATTGCACTCTGATACATTACAAAAAAAAAAAAAAAAAAATGGCCGGCGATGGGATTAAAATACTTTTTATTGAACAATACGGGAGATACGGGTACTCATCGCGGTCCGCGTCGCCTTGTAACATCCGTCGCTCGGTGGTAAGCACTTTGTATTTGAAATACGTTTATGTTTATGTGAGAGATGGCAATGTGAAAAAATCGAACACAACTTTAGACCAGGGGGACTCGGCACCATGACTGTCATGGTATGACAGTCACGTTTCAGGGCTAATTCTCACCATGATGTGTGTTCTCCTTGATGACATCATCCCATTCCTTCTTCCTCATCATCAGCTCTTCATCTTTCTGCTTCAGTAGTTTATAAAGTTCCTGCAGTTTCTGGTCTTTTTCTGTCAATTGTTTATCACTTTCCTGCAGTTTCTGGTCTTTTTCTGTCAGTAGTTTATCACTTTCCTGCAGTTTCTGGTCTTTATCTGTCAGTAGTTTATCACTTTCCTGCAGTTTCTGGTCTTTTTCTGCCAGTAGTTTATGACTTTCCTGCAGTTTCTGTTCTTTTTCTGTCAAAAGTGTATCACTTTCCTGCAGTTTCTGGTCTATTTTTGTCGGTAGTTTACCACTTTCCTGCAGTTTTTGGTCTTTTGCGGTTAGTAGTTTATGACTTTCCTGCAGTTTCTGGTCTTTTTCTGTCAGTACTTTATCACTTTCCTGCAGATTTTGATCTCCTTCTGTTAGTAGTTTATCACTTTCCAGCAGTTTTTGATCTCCTTCTGTCAGTAGTTTATCACTTTCCTGCAGTTTCTGGTCCTTTTCTGTCAGTTGTTTATCACTTTCCTGCAGTTTCTGGTCTTTTTCTGTCAGTAGTTTATCACTTTCCTGCAGTTTCTGGTCTTCATCTGTCAGTAGTTTATTACTTTCCTGCAGTTTCTGGTCTTTTTCTGTCAGTAGTTTTTTACTTTCCTGCAAATTCTGATCTCCTTCTGTCAGTAGTTTATCACTTTCCTGCAGTTTTTGGTCTTTTTCTGTCAGTAGTTTATCACTTTCCTGCATTTTTTGGTCTTTTTCTGTCAGTAGTTTATCACTTTCCTGCAGTTTTTGATCTCCTTCTGTCAGTAGTTTATCACTTTCCTGCAGTTTTTGGTCTTTTTCTGTCAGTAGTTTATCACTTTCCTGCTTTTTGTGGTCTTTTTCTGTCAGTAGTTTATGACTTTCCTGCAGTTGTTGGTCTTTTTCATTCAGTTTTTGGTCTTTTACTGCCAGTAGTTTATAAATTTCCAGCAGTTTCTGGTCTTTTTCTGTCAGTACTTTATTACCTTCCTGCAGTTTCTGGTCTTTTTCTGTCAGTAGTTTATCACTTTCCTGCAATTTCTGGTCTTTTTCTGTCAGTAGTTTATTACTTTCCTGCAGTTTCTGGTCTTTTTCTGTCAGTAGTTTTTTACTTTCCTGCAGTTTCTGGTCTTTTTCTGTCAGTAGTTTATTACTTTCCTGCAGTTTCTGGTCTTTTTCTGTCAGTAGTTTTTTACTTTCCTGAAGTTTCTGGTCTTTTTCTGTCAGTACTTTATTACTTTCCTGCAGTTTCTGGTCTTTTTCTGTCAGTAGTTTTTTACTTTCCTGCAGTTTTTGGTCTTTTTCATTCAGTTTATGGTCTTTTTCTGTCAGTAATTTTAATGTCAGTAGTTTATTACTTTCCTTAAGATTTTGGTCTTTTTCTATCAGTAGTTTTTGAAGATCACTGGCATTTTCCATGACTCCTGTATGAAGAAGAATAGATAAGAACAGCCTATAAAATTCATAACTTTCATACATATCGTTGTAAACCTCTGGTATCTCCATATTTCATCTCATGTTTTTTGTTGTAGTTGTCAATGCCCCACTGCATCATACAATAGTGGCATGCAAAAGTAGTGAAAATAGCAGATCTACAAGCTGACAACAAATAAAAAATGTAAGTTTCCACCCGACAGCAACAATATATAATTTGTTCTGTATAATTTTTAACAAAACCTATATTCATAACTGTTATGTTCGTATAACTTGTGCATTGTGACCTGCAATCATCTTAAAGGGATATTTCACTTTCAAACAAATGTTGGGTTATTTTATCGTCTACTCAGGCTTTTGGGAGCACCCCGGACAGTTTTTAAGTTGCTTAACTCAGTATTTAGATATTTGATATTCATTTTATCAGACACGCCCCCCTCCTATACACCCATTGTAACTTCAAACTCCATTTTTATGTTAGATCCATCAAAAACACACGTCCTTGGTTCTGGTGACTCACCCTGCCCTCCTAATACGTGAGTGGGCCGTGTTTTTTCGATTACTTTTTTCATTTATTTTACTACATTTTTTTGTTGTATTTAGTTTTTTCATTTTCCCCAAAAAAGTATTAAAAATAACTGAAAAAAGCAATACAAAAAACACGGTCTCCTCACGTATTAGAAGGACAATATCAGTCACCAGAACCAAGGACGGGTGTTTCCGATGAATCTAACATGGTTAAAATGGAGTTTGAAGTTACAATGGGTTTGTATAGGAAGGGGGCGTGTCTGATAAAATGAATAAACTTAAAAACTGTCCAGGGTGCTCCTAAAAGCCTGAGTAGACGATAAAATGACCCAACATTTGTTTGAAAGTGAAATATCCCTTTAACCCAGCGATGTCAAACTGGTGTTTCGCGGGCCCGCGACGTCGTCAAATCTGGCACGCGAGGTGATTTGAGAAAACGGCATTTAATACTACCTCTAATGGAAAAAAAACGAGAGAGAAAAAAAAAGGCAGAAAAAAACGCCAGCGCCCAGCAGCTCCTTACTGAGGCTGCCTGGGGGTTGAATACTGGACAAACATGAGAACAATGACCAAGCCGTGAAGCCACAGCCAAGGTCATTAACATACAGAGGACCATCACCATTCGAATACAAGAAGACTCACTCCAAAACCAACTCACCCCAACTCAAAAAGGAAAACTCACCCCGGAGCTAGGAACACTCACCCCGGGGGGTGGGTAAACTCACCCCAGGACCTGAGAAAACTCACTCCGGAACACTCACCCCCGGGGGTAGGAAAACTCACCCCGGGGGTAGGAAAACTCACCCCAGAAAAACTCAATGGTGTAAAGTACAGTGAGTTTTTGTTTTGTGGTTGGGTTTAACTTTTCCCCTCTACACCAAGTCTGTATGTTTAAAAAAGGCACATCTACCGGCTTGTGAGCTTTCCTTTTTCACAGAATGCTTTCATAATGAGACATGTTTAATCCATACTGGATTAAATTATTTCTTTGAAGGTATAGAATTACTCTGTGTCTCGCACAAAGATCCGGTGTTTAGAACCAAAAATCAGACATCAGGCAGCTTTTTATACAGTTCTAATTTCCATTCCTTGTTTCTTGGCCCAAAACATCTCTTCTGCTTGTTGCCTCTCCTAAGCAGAGATTTCCAAGCAGATATTTGACCATGAAGGCCTGATTATTGTAGTCATGAAAATGGAGGAAACACATTGAATCAGATGGTGTTTGCCAGGGTTGTGTCCAAACTTTTGGCCTGTACCGTAATACATACATAGACATACATACATACATACATACATACATACATACATACACACACTCACTGTCTCTCACACACACTCACTGTCTCTTTCTCTCTCTCTCTCTCTCTCACACACACACACACACACACACACACACACACACACACACACACACACACACACACACACACACACACACACACACACACACACACACACACACACACACACACACACACACACACACACACACACAAAGAGTAAGGCATCAAAATGTACCAAAAGTAATATTTCTAAAAACTAAAGTTCTCAAACAATGCATGTGTGCAATGCAATGTTCTATAATGTTATCATTTATACCAGCAAAGTAGTAGGTAACTAAATATCCTAGGTAAAAATAGGGAAAAGTGTTTAATGCATGCCTGCCTTTACAATAGTGAAATGTATATCTAATAGTAACTAAAGTTCAATAATGCTTACAATAGTGAAATGTATATCTAATAGTAACTAAAGTTCAATAATGCTTACCAAAAGCTTTTCTCACAAATGTGTTCACACAGAAAACAAAACATTATACCTGTGTTTTACCTTCACTGGAGTTTTTCTTCATTTTTCTTTGTTAAGTTAGTATTTGTTTGCATTATAAACACATTGATTATAAACACATTGGAATGTTCACTTTTCTGATGAAATCTACCTTGTATTTAAAGCACTTTAATTAGCTAAATGTAATTGAACAACATAATTTGACATTGGAATGTTCACTTTTCTGATGAAATCTACCTTGTACAACATAATTTGGTAATTCTATACCTTCAAAGAAAGAATTTTTCTTTTTTCTTTTTTTTAAACCATTTTTCACCATCACATTATGAAAGCATTATGTGAAAATGGAAAGCTCACAAAGTTAAAAACCATTGGGGTGAGTTTTCCGGAGTGAGTTTTCTCAGGTCCTGGGGTGAGTTTTCCTACCCCCGAAAATCTTGGGGGTGAGTTTTCCTACCCTGTGGGGTGAGTTTTCCGGAGTGAGTTTTCCTAGCAATGGGGTGAGTTGGTTTTGGAGTGAGTCTTCTTGATACCTCACCATTCAACTCTAACTGAGAGAACGCTTTTTCAACAGCATCACAAATCCGGTAAAACACTGTTGTATGGAGAAGTATATGTCAGTTGCGTCTCTCATCTGGAGCGGCTGCATATTGTATTATATTACTACACAATAGTAAATAAATAATTCAAAAAATATGCTTTATAACTGATCTATGGATTATAGTTATGATAAGTGTTGCCATAATCATGTAGCTCTACAACAGAGGCATAGCCATGACAGCAATGGTACAAAATAATATTTAAGAAAATGTGTATATATATTTTTTAAATAATCATTTTCAGCCATTCGGCCAAGTGTTTCCTATATTCGGTATTCGGTTTCGGCCAAGAATTTGATATACTGTAGTTATAGCAGTGACTCAGGTGTAGTGGAGTAGAAGTAAAAGTACTGGAAATACTCTAGTAAAGTAAAAATACCTCAAATCTTTACTTAGGTACAGTACTTGAGTAAATGTAATTAGTTACTTTACACCACTGTTGTTCTATAAATCTAATTATTTAACAACCCACACACATTACCAGGTATTGTTTAACTTCAAATTGAATTATTCTACTTAAAATGGTTTATTATTATTATTATTATTATTATTATTATTATTATTATTACAAATTGCATTGTTTGTTTTTAATGTCAATAATTAAAGTAGCTATTCTTCTTAATACATTTTTTTTTTTAAAGTGATATGCATAGTTAGTAGCAGTGTCTGAGTGCGTGTGAGCGCGCATGTGCGTCCGCAACTGGTTCCGGCCCCCATCAAGTCACCATTTGACCAATCTGGCCCTCACCCCAAAATGAGTTTGATACCCCTGCTTTAACCCATTAAAACCGGGAAAGCATCTGTGTCATTTTAGATTTGGGCTATATATACAGTAGTGGACATTAACAGAGTAAATGTAATTGAGTACTGTACTTAAGTACAGATTCTGAGGATCTGTACTTTACTTGAGTATTAGATTTGTTTGATACTTATTACTCTTACTTGAGTACATTTCCAAGACAAATATTTTACTGTTACTCGAGTGCATTTCTAGGAAGGCTGTAAAGTACTGAGTACTTTTAGGTTGGCTGTTTCTTTTTTCATTTTAGGAAAGGCCACACTTTTGCTCTCACACTAGCCATGTTTCTGGCTTCCCCCTCCGCTCGCCTCTTTGTTACATCTTATATGGGGGTGTATAGGAGTAAAAGTATTTATTTCTGGTTCCTCAGTCATTTTCATTTTTTTATAGGAGTTTTTGCAGACTTTGTATAACATAGTGGTTATACAAGCAAGCACAGTGCATGCAGTGCAGGTGGTTTAACAAGAGTTACAAAGTCCTATAAATTCATTGTGAAAACATTACAGCAATTCATTGAAATAAAAAATACTACTTTTGCTTGTACTTAAAGTATTTTTAAAAGCATTTACTATATAAAAAAATGACATGAGATCTACTTAAAGAGGCACTATGTAACTTTTTTTTAAATTAATAAAATGTAATTTTGGCCAATCTGTATGGTAGAGTATACAATATAATTGAGGTGGTTATATTTTCTCTCCCTGCTCTTCTATTGTGACATTTAGATTGTGTCAAAGATCATGTCTTACCTAGACACAGGATCTGACATGAATTTTGACCAGATGTGTTAGTATAGGATATCAAAGGTTGTTTATGTGGAGACAAAGCAAGTGAACTTGCCTCTGTGCCATCTTGTTTTGACAGGGTGAAGTTCGCCGCTGTGCATGTCGGCGTCATCTTGTATTGTCAAGTTGAAGTTAACGGTTGTGCGTGTGGGTACATGTGAAAATGCAGATACCAGCTTCTTCTTTGTGACCACATTCTGTGCTCTCGTGAAAGGAGAGGGTGTAGTGCACAAAGAAGGCTGTAGAATAGATCATGTCTAGACTCACTGAGAAATGACAGATGTTGAAACCTTCAACCTAACCACATGCCTTGCAACCACAACAACTGCCTCTCTGCAACCACCATCTCTGCAGGCATGGATGCCGATTTATGTTGGGTGGGTAGGGTACTCAACAACAAGTCACACACACATCAACCAAGTTTTAACCCCTTAATCAGAAATACAGTTGATGAAAGTCAGTTGGAAACATTGTACTCGCAATAAAATATTTTTTTGCTGTAAGTGAAGAGAGACATATAGATATATAGATCAGCTATTTTCGGCGACCGTTCCCCCCAGCATAGAGCTGCTGGAGTTCAGGTGGTTAATGTAAAAGAACACAACTCTGAGGAACCCTTAGGGGTCTCAGAGGCTCAGACCCCTGTTATAGACTGAGAAACGTAAACAGAATGTCTTACCTGTGTCTGATGTCTGCTTGTGATGTTTAGATATGAAGAGCAAGTTCATGCAAAGCCTCACATTACTGACTGCTATACGACAAAACAGTATGAACAATAGAGGAAGTAATAAAGTCACGTGACAGAACACACACAGAGAGAGAGGGGGGTATAGAGAGGTAGATACAGAACAGAGAGACAGAACAGAGAGAGAGAGGTAGAGAGAGAGAGAGAGAGAGAGAGAGAGAGAGAGAGAGAGAGAGAGAGAGAGAGAGAGAGAGGGGGGGGGTAGAGAGAGGTAGAGACAGAACACATAGACAGAGGGGGGGGTAGAGAGAGGTAGAGACGAAAGCAAAGCCTCACATTACTGACTGCTATACGACAAAACTAGCCTGACACTCAGCCTGAATTTTCATTTCGTTTCACTCCATTAGCAAACGATTCAGGGGGTGGAGCCAGGCTACGACAAAACAGCATGAACAATAGAGGAAGTAATAAAGTCACGAGACAGAACACAGAGAGAGAGAGGTAGAGAGAGGTAGAGAGGTAGAGATAGGTAGAGACAGAACACACAGGGAGAGAGAGAGGGGGGAGAGAGACGTAGAGACAGAACACAGAGAGAGAGAGAGAGAGAGAGAGAGAGAGAGGGGGGGTAGAGAGAGGTAGAGACAGAACACAGAGAGAGAGTGGTGCGTCTCTTGGACTTTATTACACTCAGTAATTAAAGCTATGCCTAAACCTAACCTTATTCCCGGTATTGCCCTTCAATAGAGGGCTCTAGCACCACACCACCTCTCCCAAACATAGATCTTCTTTGAGTAAATATTAAATTAAAATATAGTCTATTTGAAATGATCAAACCAACAATGTAAATATTTTATAGTTAATGACTTAGTGAAATGTAATCTGACATCAAATGTAGATAAAACCCATTACTGTTAGCACTGTTAGTGTGGACCATAACAACAACTAGCACTGAGTGTGGACGATAACAACTACTAGCACTGTTAGTGTGGACCATAACAACAACTAGCACTGATAGTCTGGTTCACTATGTAATTTTGTCGGATTTTTTTGAAGATTTGCAAAACTATACATTTTTGGAAAGGTTATTGTCTAAGGAATCAGAAAATCAATGTTTGCATTTGCCCAGATGTGTATATGGCGGCCATATTGGCAATTATAAAATGGCCACCCTAAAATGTACGTTTTTTAATATCTCGGCCTCTAAATAAGCTGGAACATTGATTTTAACTCTTAAACCTACATTTTCAGTGTCGAGGAATCCAATGGTGGTAATTATAAAGCTACAACACTTTACAATATTAACCCTTAGATGCATGACTGAGTCCAAAATGACCAGATGTGGTTGTTTTCTTGCAATATCTTTGTAATTAAAAAAACATTTAACAATTAATATTGAAGATTTGCAAAACTATACATTTTTGGAAAGGTTATTGTCTAAGGAATCATAAAATCAATGTTTGCATTTGCCCAGATGTCTGTGGCCATATTGGAATTGACAAAATGGCCGCCGTAAAATGTATGTTTTGTAATATCTTGGCTTCTAAATAAGATGGAACATTGTTTTTAATGGCTAAACCTACATTTTCAGGGTCAAGGAATCCAATGGTGCAAGTTATCATTTCATTTTTTGTAACATCCCATTGACATAATCCATCATATGGGTAAAAATAGCACAGCCCAGGCAGTCAGTCAGATACTAACTCAGTGTTCTTTTTATTTATTTTAACTGTGAACTTTGGATGTTTGTGTAACCATCTTAAACATCATGACATGTGTAATCTTAGACAGTCTCTATCCATCATCATCATCATCATCATCATCATCATCACTTTCGTGCATCACAGCTTGGGAATCATCATCGTTCTGGCACTGGCTGCTGCACTGACACATTTCAGTACAGGCTAAGTCCTTAGCTTTGCAGGAACATCTGCCAGAAGAACAGTCTGATTTGCACTTGCATTGAACCATCTCAAGGATGGCCTTTGGAGCTGGGAGGACCTCTGTGGTCGTTGGTTTCAGCATGCCACCCGAGTGTTTGAAGTACCCATTTTGCAGGGGATCCAGCTGTGGATCCTGCAGAGCAATGGCTGCTTGTGCCCATGCCCTTGTTTGGACATGGACTCTCAAAATGTGCTGTTTCAGAGCTCCAGGTGTTGGAGGGAGCTTGTCACTTTCTGCCCTGTGCTTGCAGAACAGATGCCATCGCAGTTCAGGGATTGTCTTGATGTTGATACCCTTGGGTGAGTAAGCTGCACATACAAAGGACTCCAGTGTTGACAGCATTCCTTCTGTCACTTCTGCTTCATCCAAAAGCATCTGCAGAGCTTTGATAATATCGCCATCCGTTTTGAGGTAGACCTGCAGCCAGGTTGCCTTGCTTATACGGGAGAACCTCCCTGTGTTGTCGGCCCCAGTGAATGCATGGAAGGCTGGCAAAGCCTTTGCTCTTTCTTTACCTAGAGCTCGCCACAATCTTCAATCTGCACAACACCAGAGGCCATAGAAATGGACGTGTTCATCAGCAGGAGGTCATAGTTTGCTGTGACTAGCACTAAAACGTCCGTATCTGGGGAGAAAAATACCAACGGTGCATCAGGTGGGTTTCGCTGTGAAGCCAGCACAGCCTGGTGGATCAGCAGTGTGTCTGCTTCTTCGTGGTTATTTTCTTCAAAGACCAGGTCTTTGTTGCTCCTGGTGTATCTAGAAGCAGACGTGATGATCAGCTTGGAGGATCCCCTGTTGTACTCTAGTGTTTTGGTATCAAGATAGTCAGTCAGATCAGCCTTCGTCTTGTCATGGGAGAGGAACCTGCTCATCGGGATGTGTTTGATGGTAGGCAAGGCAACCTGGCTGCAGGTCTACCTCAAAACGGATGAAGATGTTATCAATGCTCTACAGATGCTTTTGGATGAAGCAGAAGTGATGGAAGGAATGCTGTCAACACTGGAGTCCTTACAGCTTACTCACCCAAGGGTATCAACATCAAGACAATCCCTGAACTGCGATGGCATCTGTTCTGCAAACACAGGGCAGAAAGTGACAAGCTCCCTCCAACACCTGGAGCTCTGAAGCAGCACATCTTGAGAATCCATGTCCAAACAAGGGCATGGGCACAAGCAGCCATTAATATGCAGGATCCACAGTTGCATCCCCTGCAAAATGGGTACTTCAAACACTTGGATGGCATGCTGAAACCAACGACCACAGAGGTCCTCCCAGCCCAAAAGGCCATCCTTGAGATGGTTCAATGCAAGTGTAAATCTGACTGTTCTTCTGGCAGATGTTCCTGCAAAGCTAAGGACTTAGCCTATACTGAAATGTGTCATTGCAGCAGCCAGTGTCAGAACGATGACGATTCCCAAGCTGTGACGCACGAAAGTGATGATGATGATGATGATGATTATGATGATGCATAGACTGTCTAAGATTACACATGTCATGATGTTTAAGATGGTTACACAAACATCCAAAGTTCACAGTTAAAATAAATAAAAAGAACACTGAGTTAGTATCTGACTGACTGCCTGGGCTGTGCTGTTTTTACCCATATGATGGATTATGTCAATGGGATGATACAAAAAATGAAATGATAACTTGCACCATTGGATTCCTTGACCCTGAAAATGTAGGTTTAGCCATTAAAAACAATGTTCCATCTTATTTAGAAGCCAAGATATTACAAGACATACATTTTACGGCGGCCATTTTGTCAATTCCAATATGGCCACAGACATCTGGGCAAATGCAAACATTGATTTTATGATTCCTTAGACAATAACCTTTCCAAAAATGTATAGTTTTGCAAATCTTCAATATGAATTGATAAATGTTTTTTAATTACAAAGATATTGCAAGAAAACAACCACATCTGGTCATTTTGGACTCAGTCATGCATCTAAGGGTTAATATTGTAAAGTTTTGTAGCTTTATAATTACCACCATTGGATTCCTCAACACTGAAAATGTAGGTTTAGGAGTTAAAATCAATGTTCCAGCTTATTTAGAGGCCGAGATATTAAAAAACGTACATTTTAGGGTGGCCATTTTGTAATTGCCAATATGGCCGCCATATACACATCTGGGCAAATGCAAACATTGATTTTCTGATTCCTTAGACAATAACCTTTCCAAAAATGTATAGTTTTGCAAATCTTCAAAAAAATCCGACAACATTGTAAATCTAAGCATAAGGAACCAGACTATGAGTGTGGACGATAACAACAACTAGCACTGTGAGTGTGGTCGATAACAACAACTAGCAATGTGAGTGTGGACGATAACAACAACTAGCACTGTGAGTGTGGACGATAACAACAACTAGCACTGAGTGTGGACGATAACAACAACTAGCACTGTGAGTGTGGACGATAACAACAACTAGCACTGAGTGTGGACGATAACAACTAGCACTGTGAGTGTGGACGATAACAACAACTAGCACTGAGTGTGGACGATAACAACTAGCACTGTGAGTGTGGACGATAACAACAATCGTATATATATATATATATATATATATTATATATATTGAAATGATCAATATATATATATATATATTATATTAATAATACCAATATGGTATTAACCCTTGCATTGTGTTAGAAACCTGCATACACTTGTGGTGTTAGCAGATCAAATTTGACCTGTGATTTAACTCAGCCCAAAATACAAAAAATATATTTTTTTTCATAATTTTTTTCTCCCACCTCATAGCTGACTTGTAATGCATTCATATCCATGTAAACGCTTTTTAAAATATTATGTTGGGTTAGGGTTAGGGTTTCATCTTTCAATATATCTCGTTTTCAATTATAAAATTACATTTCCTATAATGAAGACAATGGATAATGATGTTATCTAGCTATAATAGACTAACATTAGAACACACTTCCAAAGTTTGTTTTTTAACTTTAAAATGTTTTAATATTATAAAAAATAGTGTGTTCAGGGTCAAAATTGACCCGTATACCATAGAAGATAAAAAGTCATTTATTGTCTCCGCCAGGCCGACAGGCATGGCGAGAGAGTATGTTTTGTCCGTCCGTCCGTCCGTCCGTCCGTCCGTCCGTGTGTGTGTGTGTGTGTGTCCGTCCGTGTGTCCGTCATTCTGTCTGTGTACAGCTAATCTCCGGCACCGTTGGCTTGCTCGCAGTGAAACTGTGCACACACACCCACATTTTTCACATGGGCCTTTTATAGCGCCACCAGGAGGCCGATTTGTGCAAAACATAATTTTTCACAGTACTCCTACAGATTTTGTACAAAAATCCCGCAAATCGGTACACAGCATCTCTATAGTCATTAAACAAAACTGGTCTTTCAGATTTTTCAGATTCCATCCTGATTGGCTAAAAATGGTTTCCAAAGTTTGCAGGATTGCTCCGTTTTGAACAAAATGCCTCAAATCATGAACACAGCATGCAATTTCCATAAAATTTTGCACGCATATTTCCACTATGCCGAGGAAGAAATGCCACTTGAAAATGTTCAAATCAGCCTCATGGTGGCGCTATAACAGGCCGATTCGTGTTTTTACCTATAACTGCACCGATCTGTGTAAAACTTTGTAAGCGCAGTCCCTAGAGGTCAAGGAAAAACCTTTGCCCTGCATTTTTCACATCTGCCTTTTATAGCGCCACCAGGAGGCCGACTTATGTAAAACAATTTTTTTTATATTACTCCTTCCGATTGTATCCACATTTCACGCAAATTGTTACACAATGTGTTAGATTTTTCTTGTTTTGAACAAAATGCCGCAAATCATGAACGTAGCATCCGATTGCGGTCAAACTTTGCACGCACATTCACACTATGTTGAGGAGCACAATGCCACCCTTTTAACATTGGCCTGTTATAGCGCCATCAGCAGGTCTAATTTAGCAAAACATTTTTTTTGAACAAAATGCCTCAAATCATGAATGCAGTGTCCGATTGCCGTGCAAGGCCTAAGAAGAAATGGCACCCTTTTCACATTGGCCTATTATAGCGCCACCAGGAGGCCACAATAACCTACCTGACCTGGCGGAGACCTTTGCTCCGAGGAGCACTTTTTCTAGTTTTTCATAAACTCAAACTTTATTTTACTCCTAATGGCAAATGCTAATTGAGGACAAGTCTCTCTCACTCACAAACATGTAAACATTGAATATTGACATCTTTCCACCAGCAACACTGGTGGAAAGATGCCAGGTTTGTCCGTAGGCCTGTGCAATAGGGCAACTGGAAGCTGGTGTTCCAGCATACAGAGTGGAAGCATTATTTGGTGCCAGCCCTGGTACCATTTCCAAACTTATAACCAAGTTCCGTGAGACTGGTGAAGTCAAATGCCTAAATTGTAAATTGTCAAAGACAGACCGCTAAGTGGCCGTCCCAGGAAGACAACACCCTAAGAAGACCGGTGCCTCATCCTTGCTTCACTGAGGAACCGTAGGCTTTCTTGATGTCATCACGATCTGTGCAGCAATCTGCATAGTGTTCTCCATGCCGTCTCCACACTTTGATCCTGCCATACAGCTTCCGCAGACAGATCCTCAATTCATCACTGACCATGACGTTGACCCACATTGTCAAGTTCCTCTGTCGGTGCTGTCGACACCAGCGCAAACTGGCCTGACGGTAACGCGCAGTCATGGAATAAAGATTATATATATTGCAGGCTGCCTGACAGTCTTATAAGCATGAAGACTGGCTCTGTCTTGGATCATGAGTTGTGTCAAATTGTCATTGTAAACTAATTGATGCTTGGGTCATTGGTGATGATGTCACACACACACACACACACACACACACACACACACACACACACACACACACACACACACAGTGTGTGTATATATATATATATATATATATATATATATATATATATATATGTCATCTATTTTCAATGTTTTTGTTCGTTTCTGCCCCTCAAAGAATGATCTGCTGCCCTCTGCTGGTCACAGTGTCTCCTCTGCAGTTTTACACATAGACTGCCAGTGTTGCCATGTCCACGTTTTCTAAAGTTTCTAAAGTGTAGTTGCTTATTTGGGTTTCCTTCCTAAGGGCGCGCCCCCACCAAGAGTTGGCTGGCCGCTGATTGCAGAATCTGCCAATGCATTGTCAATGCAAATGCGTGGATTCTTGGAAAAAATCCGCAAGACCAGGAATCCACGCATTTGCATTGACAATGCATTGGCAGATTCTGCAATCAGCGGCCAGCCAACTCTTGGTGGGGGCGCGCCCTTAGGGCGCGCTCCCACCAAGAGTTGGCTGGCCGCTGTTAAACGCAGGTTGTGCGCGGCCACAGTTTTTTGCAGCCAGCGGATTCTAAAAAACGGGAGTGTCGCGCCTGTCACTCACTTTCAGGAGCCTCCCCGTAGCCCTCACCGCCTGTGCCTGCTGCCTTGAGCACCATGTTGCTTACTGAGTCTTGAGACGGTCCGCCTTCGACTCACCCGATTGGACAGAGGGAGAAAATCAGCGCCTGCCTCCAGCAGTTTTATGCTTAGTCGCGGAGAGCAGATAAACGCAAGGTCTGCGCGACTAGCGGAAAAATCTGCTCTTGCGTGAATCAACGCATTTGCATTGACAATGCATTGGCAGATTCTGCAAACAGCGGCCAGCCAACTCTTAGGGCGCGCTCCCACTGCACTTTTATTTTACCTCTGGGACGGAATCTGCCGATGCTTTGTCAATGCATTGCAAATGCGTGGATTCATGATCTTGCGGATTTTTTCCAAGAATCCACGCATTTGCATTGACAAAGCATTGGCAGATTCCGCCCCAGAGGTAAAATGAAAGTGCGGTGAGCGAGCCCTAATGTTGTTTAAACCATGTCTAGTGTATATTATTGTATGTCTTTAAATTGTCACAAATGCACAAAATGTAACCGTTTGATGCAAAATCATGATTTTGGGGGGGAACGATCCTCTTAAAAGGAAATGCAAGTGATCTCAGGAGTGAAAATTCTAGTTGTTTAGTTGTTTTTCTATGAGTTTATTTGCATTTGAGTTGACTGAGTTTCTGTCTGTCTGTCTGTCTGTCTGAGCGAGTGTGAGTTGACTGAATTACCAGTTCTGTGGGAAGCTGCTGACAGAAATGGAGATGATGGGCTGGCCAAAGGAATGGGAATCAGCTGCTCCATATCTGCAGCTAATGTGGACAATTGGACTGCACCACAGTCTCTCTGCACCATGGGGAGGGGCAGGGGTTATTAGAGTGTGTTTAAGTGGTAGTCTGTGTCTTTTCCCCCTTTGTGTTCACAGTGGTCTGACCCGTCCCTATATATGTCCACCTCGTGTCATTCTGGGTGGTTCAGTTTTAGTTCAGTTGTGTTGATCAGTTTGGTTTCTGGTTAGTTATTTAATAAGATTTTATTCATTTTGGGCACATTAATTTTTTTTATCCGTTAAAACAAAGGACAAAAAAGAAAGAAAAATAAAGACATAAAATAACATTATTTTAAACCAACAACCACGTTTCCCTGCGTCTCTCCTTCCGACCAACCTGACCCTGACACAGGTAGACAGACATGGAAGAAAAGGGGCAAAAATCTGTATTAGTCTTAAAGATATTATAACAGGTACCCCTTTTTTTTGTCAGATTTAGAATGTTTCAGAAATAAAGTAAATAAATCATCTTCAAAAGTTGGAAATGGTGAGGTCATGCTGAGGATCAAAAGAGAGAGAGAACGAGTGTTGAATTCCCCGCACATAAGAAACCATAAAAAGCATTGAGAATAATGTCTTCTAACATTTTATCCTCATAATAAGAAAAGCACCCCGGCCCAAGTCTACACACCAACTGGTGCATCAAGTTAATAGAAAGCGGCAAGATTTCCCTTGAGGGTGATCTTTTTTGAGGCCGTTGGGCAGCAGACGAATGGAAGGATGGCAGAGAACACTACATGATGAAAGGTCCAGGCACCACAGATGAAATTGAATGCCAGCTAACATAATTGAAGATGGTTGAAGCTTACGGGATTCTGAGGAATGCACTATGAAAGCGCACAAGAAAAACTTAAACAAAAAGAGGAAAAGAAAAAACATGCAGAATCATATACTTTTAAATGTGCTTTTTGACAAGCCTTTCCTCATGATCTTGGCAGCTGAGCTCAAAAGACCTTGCAGACATAACAAACGTTTGTTTTTAATTGAGGATCGCTTGACAGAATGGCAGGCTGGTTGGCTTGGCGTTGGGGCACAGCGCTTTGAATTCCTGAAATTTAAATCGGGACAGAGCATCAGCTATTGAATTTTTATAGTCCGGAATATATGATCCACGCAGGATGAAATGATCATTAATGCAAGTCCATGACAAACGTCTGATTAAGCTATTAATAATTGGAACGACCTTTATTAATTATATTAACTGTTGCCTCGTTATCGCAGAAAACCACGATTTGTTTTCGTTTCCATTCCTGTCCCCATATCAAGCACTCCATGACAATTGGGTAAAATTCAAACGATAGATTTTAGATTTGAATTTCTTTTTTTATTTATTTATTTTTATCCCAAGATTTTGTAACCCATATTTTTCATCATAAAAAACCCTCCAAACCCGACAGACGGGGCGGCATCTGTGAAGAATTTTAATGAAGAAGAATTCTCAACAAAATATATATATGCCATTCCACTGGTCCAGCAGCATAGACTAGAAACGAATGTCGGATTTACATCCTTCATCTAACAAGATTGAATCAAGTAAATTAGGAACAGATTTAGCCAAACAAAAGAGCTGACGTTTAGGCATAGAAGTTAACTCTGTACAACTTCTTAGAAATTCTCAGATGCAAATTTATTTATTTTCTGGCAAGTAAGCTTGCATTAAAAGGCTGTCTAGCAAAATGCCAAGAAATTCTAAGCTAGTGAGGGGGCCTACCGTTTTCTCCTCTGCCGGGGGAACTCCTGCAGAAGTGAAAAAGTCTCTTAAAATCGAAATGCAAATGATCTGGAGGCGAATGAGGGAAATCTACAACCAGAATATCATCTAAAAGATGGAGAACGAAGGCTAGTTTGTACACGTTTGATAGAATCCAACATAGTGCCTCTGACAAAGAATCAAAAATACAAGGGCTACTGTGACACCCAAAAGTTAATTTGACTGCAAAATAAAATTTACCGTGCCATGCATTTCACCCCGAAAAAAAGGAATTAAAATGCTCCCCGTAATGGAACTGGGCCATTATGGGTCCAGAGGTCGACAATTAGATGCTTTTTCCCTGAATATGTGCGTGTTGCTACTCCTATAGGGCTTACTCTGAAAAGGGAAAATGGTGAATTACTGAAAGGCCCAATCACATGACCTTTGCTAGTTTTTTTTTAAAGAAGCTCATCTACTATATTGGGTTCCAGAAGCGCAGACTGTACATTTTTGCAGATGTGTGTTATTTTAAGGAGCCAACACAGACCAGCCAGAAACCCTTGAACTAAACCAGTCAATAAATAATTCACAAAAGAACGATTAGGATGGTTCTTGAGGGCCTTGGACAATGCAGGGACGTTCACAGGCGTAGATGGATGCTCCTTTATTATTTCGCTGATTTTACAGGGCGGACTCTCCGCGGGGAGACGGATCCCGGGTGACTGTCCCCGCAGACAGCTGCAGACATGCATACATTTACAGAATCTCAATGCACATACACTCTCATTAAAATGATTGCATAATATGGGAGTGTGGTTTCCTAGCATATACCGCACCTGTTTCTTCGGTTGCCATTCGGAATTGGACGTGTCATATTTGCCTGAGGCTGCTGAAGCGACTTGTGTTTAACCACGGTTTTGGGGCATAAGTTAGATGAATGGTTAAAACAACCACAGACGGAGCAGCATAGAATTCTATGGTCAGTGAAGTGTCTACTGATGAGAGACAAATCAACCATGGACCAATCCAAGCGCTGGTTAAACTTATGGATGTGCAGGGCAGCTTTGGGAGAAAATTATTATGATACTCATAGAATAAGGACCCGCCATATGACAAAGCCAGATCGGCTATAATGGCCATGTAAGTGTCCAATTCCTCTCTGCGCTGGGGGTACAACTCACAAATGCAATCTCTGTAGACTCCGAAAGCTGTAATGAAATCAGTTAGGGTTTTTGATAGCCTAGGATCAGAGTCCTTTAACACAAACAAAACATCCCCGCAGTCCACCGGTCTTCTATCAGTAGCATCTGCCAGGTTAATGTCATGCCCTGTCGAAAAAAGCAAACAATTAGATGAAGCGCTTTTAATTCTTAATAACTAAAACATCTCTCAGGGATTTTTTACCTGCGATTATGTGATTCCTGAGGCTCTCGGTGATGGCAGCAGCTGCTGGGGAAACCCCTGTAGTTGTTGTCCCTGGAATAAACCATGTAGTTGCCGGAGACGAACCGGAAAACCCTGGACTGTTGCTGCTATTTTTTAGAGCGTTGATCCTGATGTTCACCTTATTGATGATTGAAGCTTTCAGGCTTCGCAGAGTAGACACAATGATGCTTGACGATTGCTCACACGGAGTACTTTTATTATTTTTTGTAGCATCAGCGGGACCAGCGGGGCGACCTGCCGTGCGTTTTTTCGCTTAGCCTTTGCATTTACCAACCAGTGGTGGGTGCGGGTGCCGAACCAGATTGGACTTGGGCGTGATCACCATCACAGCTCGCCTGAGCCTCTTCTGTGTTAACCAGCAGAACCAGATTGGACTTGGGCGTGATCGCCAGCACAGCTCGCCTGAACCTCTTCTGTGTTAACCAGAAACTGCAGGAGTTCTTCGTGGCTCAGACCTGGAGGTACAGGAACGCTACGAGCATAAAGGCTTTCCAGAAAACGCTCAACAGGCCAGTCAGCTAGTTTCTTCTGTACCAGACGAGTGCTACAAAGTAGTCTTTTACGCAACGTTCTACTTCAAGGGTGAAGGGATTTCTTTCTCCTCATCTAGGTTATCATCAGGAACGTCAGGACCGGACAGCATGCCGTCGTCCGACTTGGAGAGAGCAGTGGACATGACGACAATAAGGCTAACTAATGCTAGAGCAGCAAACAGGCGCATACCAACAGTGCAGGGACAAATGACAGCAAGAGGGAGAACAGCGACTGAGGTGAGCTTAAATAACCGGCCAATTGGTTGACTGAATGCCGACCAATTGGAAATAGCAGATCTACAAGAAAATAGCAGATCTACAAGCTCGCAACGTGTCGCATTGCGACGTATTGCGAGCTTGTAGATCTGCTATTTTCAAATAGCCAATATATAGGGTTAGAGCACTCAGACAGGTGGTCGTTTCTTTTGGGCTTATTTTCATAGACCTGGTTGGTTATTTCTCTCGCACAATCTGGCAACACTGGTGAGCGAGTGTGAAAGCTTTGGAGATGGGAGGACGTTCGCGAGAGAGCTCCGGCGAGAGCTCTGTCAACTAACAGCTGTCAGACGGCGATAGTAGACCATCAGTGTTGCCATGTCGGCTTAATATAAGCGACTTTGGGCTTATTTTTCTGTAAAGTTGCTTGTAAATATTGCGGGTTGCGTTTTTTTGGGCTTGTTTCTAAAGTGTAGTTGTTTATTTGGGCTTGCTTCCAAATTGTTTAATTATAGCCATGGTTCACATGACGCTTGTATACAAGCGTCATGGTGCCGAGTCCCCCTGGTCTAAAGTTGTGTTCAATTTTTTCACATTGCCATCTCTCACATAAACATAAACGTTCAGATTTCAAATATAAAGTGCTTACCACCGAGCCACGGATGTTACAAGGCGATGCGGACCACGATGAGTACCCGTATCTCCCGTATTGTTCAATAAAAAGCATTTTAATCCCATCGCCGGCCATTTTCTCCAAATTGTCTCCGATACTTTCAACCATGCGACACTAATGGTTGGGAGGTGTATTGCACTCTGATACATTACAAAACAAAAAAAAACAAAAAAAGAAAATGGCTGGCGATGGGATTAAAATGCTTTTTATTGAACAATACGGGAGATACGGGTACTCATCGCGGTCCGCATCGCCTTGTAACATCCGTGGCTTGGTGGTAAGCACTTTATATTTGAAATCTGAACGTTTATGTTTATGTGAGAGATGGCAATGTGAAAAAATCGAACACAACTTTAGACCAGGGGGACTCGGCACCATGACTGTCATGGTATGACAGTCATGTTTCAGGGCTAGTTTAATTAGTATTTAAACCAGTGGTTCTCAAATATTTTCATCATAATTTGTTGTGCTAGGGAGCATTTGTTTTTGTTAGAATGTTTAAAAAAATATTCCAAACATTCCACATTTTATTGCAAGAGTTTTTGAAAATAGCAGATCTACAAGCTCACAACGCATTGCGGAGCACCGCGTTGTGAACTTGTTGATCGGCTATTTTCAAATAGCCAATGTTTAAAGTGCTCATGTGGCTTAAGTTGGGCTTGTTTTCCTTGAACTCCTGGTTGCTTATTTCTCTCCCAAAATCTGGCAACACTGGAGACCATCGTGTACAGTACACTGTGTTACATGGGCTAAGCGTGGGATGGGGGTATGGCGTTCAAATGTAATAGTCTCTCCACGCGCGTCTGAAAGCAAGGAGATTTCATAGTAACTTTGGTTCGACGGTAGACTAGCCTGCATCATTAGGAGTTAACCGAGATAAAGCCGCTGCTTTATTCCACACACACAAAGGTATGAAATATCACGCATCGTTTTGGATTGTTTAGTATGTGTGTGTTTTTCCTTTCAAGTTGTCAAATAACTGTGTGAAAGATTGCTTCAAGTGAATCTTCTGTATTGTGTATAGTGACTATTAAACAGTGGTGTAAAGTAACTAAGTACATTACTCAGGTACTGTAGCTACTTAAGTACAATTTTGAGGTCTGCTATTTTCAAATTTGTATACATTTTGTACATTTGAAAAACTTGTGAAATGGGACATTCTGCACAATGAGTACTTTTCTACTTTTGGTACTTTAAGTACATTTTGATGGCAATACTTTTGTACTTTTACTCAAGAAAATGTATAATTCCGGACTTTTACTTATAACACTTCTTTTCTACATTGCAGTAGCCTATTGATACTTACTTGAAAAAGTACTTTTTCCACCACTGCTATTAAAGCACACACAAAAACACGTGGGCCTACTCCTGTTACCCATAGAGTTACCAACCTTCAGCTGTTGTCTTCCATCCAGACAGTGTTGCCAGATTTTGTAAGAGAAATAAGCAAGCCCAAAAGAAACAACTATAGGGCACTAGGCCATTATGAGAACTTTAAACATAGCAGATCTACAAGCTATTTTCAAAAAATCGTGAAATAAATTGTGGAATATTTGGAAGATTTTTTGAAACATTCTAAATATAACAACAACACAAATCTGGTATACGGGTCTCCCTGGAACAGAACATTGTCAGATGAGTTTATCGGGGACAAATACACTGCCCCAAAAAAGTTCTGAAACGTAACTTTGGTCGATTATATCTTCGCTTTAATAATACCAATTGGTATTGTGTTGGGTTTTATATCATTTTTATCGTTGATTAGTCACCTTTACAACAAGGTAGAGCTTTTAAGGATCGGGCATTCGTGGAATGAGCAACACAGCTAAACGTGTGGGTAGTGCCTCCAAAAGAAATGCCGAAATCACCCAATATGCTTCTGGTAATCACTCTTGTTTTGAGTGACCTGCCAGCATACACCTGCTGAGAGGTGTGTGCCCGTCACAGGTGTGTGACTGGCACCTGAACATGGGTCTTGCAACTTTGTTGAGTTTGTGTATGCTCCAAGCAGCAACACTGCCCCCATGGAAAGATGCCACGTTTGTCCCTTCAGGATAAGGCCTGTGTAATAGGGCAAGTGGAAGCTGGTGTTCCGTTATGCAGATTACGCTCTATTTGATGTCAGCCCTGGTACCATTTGCAAACAGGTGTGTGCCAGTCACAGGTGTGTGACTGGCACCTGAGCATGGGTCCTGCAACTTTGACATCTGTCTTTGGTGCCGCTGTGCAAATCTTGCCTGTAAATCTATGGTTCCTCAGTGAAGCAAGGGGAAGGAACCGGTCTTCTTCTTAAAAAAAAAAAAAAGTATCCCACGATTTCTTTTCACCCGGTGCCAATTTTCTAAGTGATCCTGGGCGCTGCACAGCCTAGGGAGTGCAGGGCCGAGCTCATGCCTCCTTCAATGCATGAGAGCCAACTGACCTTCCAGTGGCGGAACAACTGAAAGCCGGGCCGGGAGGCACAGCGCAGTGATCAGGCCCCCCCCTGCGCATGCGTGCGCGTGCGTGGGTGCACATCCCGCGCAAAAGTTTGCGGGTTTTCCGCGGATTCGGTCACTTTTTGGGGAGCTTTTTGTCACTTTATTTCGGTTTTAGGGTTAGGTTAGGGTTATGTTGTTTAATTCTTATTTTTGCCTGATTTTACCGATTTATTATCTGACGGCCCGGGCCCTCCTGGGTCGCGGGCCCGGAGGCGGCCGCCTCCCTGGCCTCCCCGGACGCTCCTCCACTGTGACCTTCTCACCTGACGGGGGAGTTTCCCCGTTAGGACGTAGCGCGTGGAAGGAACACGTTATTCCAACCAGTTCCCTTCCCCACCATCAGGCACCCCGGCTGTCATAGGGGAGGCGGAATAGTGACCAGGATTACTACATGTTTTTGTGAGGGTATTAACTACCCTAGGAGACACGGGGAGAACATGCAAACTCCACACAGAGTAGGCCCTTTCGCCAACCCCACCTAGGGTATGGGCACTGATGACGCGGAGGAGAAAACACGCCCTCAGCGCCCACAGCGTCCCCGGCGGGAATCAAACCCAGGACCTTCTAGCTGTGAGGCGACAGCGCTACCGACTGCGTCACCGTGCCCCCAAACGGTCTTCTTGGGTTGTTGTCTTCCCTGTTGACTTCACCAGTCTCACAGAACTTGGTCCTAAGTTTGGAAATGGTACCATGGCTGACACCAAATAAAGCTGCCACTCTGCATAACGTAACACCAGCTTCCACTTGCCCTATTGCACGGGCCTTATCCTGAAGGGACAAACGTGGCATCTTTCCATGGGGGTAGTGTTACTGCTTGCTTGGAGCATACACTAACTCAACAAAGTTGCAGAACCCATGCTCAGGTGCCAGTCACACACCTGTGACTGGTTTTGAGCGACCTGCCAGCACACAAATGCTGGCAGGTGTGTGCTTGCAGGTCGCTCAAAACGAGAGCGATTACCAACAGAAGCATATTGGGGGATTTTGGCACATTTTGGGGGGCGCTACCCACACGTTTAGCAATGTTGCTCATTCCACAAATGCCCGATGCTTACAAGCTGTACCTTGTTGTAAAGGTGACTAATCAATCGATAAAAATGATATAAAACACAATACCAATTGGTATTATTAAAGGGGAGATATAATCGACCAAAGTTACATTTCCGAACTTCTTATGGGCAGTTTACATATTAATTTGGGTCCATGACGAACCACTGGTTTAAATCATAATTTAAAAAAAGTTGGAAACGAGCCCAAATAAGCAACTACACTTTAGAAACTTCAAGGAAAATAAGCCCAAAGTCGCTTATAATAAGCAGACATGGCAACCCTGCTTCCTTTAATAAGTCTGTGTAAAAGATAGCCCCAACTATGACAACACCCCCCCCCCCCCTCTATTTTTGACGTATTAAGCACGATCACTAGCAGTTCAAGAACACACTTGTGTATGAAAGGTTGCTGACTCAAGGTTTGTTCTGCTGGTGATTTTCCCAGACCTCCACAGGGAGAGGTCTACATATCAAGAGAGATGACTTCCAAAAGGTATTCAACATTGCCAGAGGAACAGCGAGAGATGGACCAGGAATGTGGGCTGCCTGATGACATGCTGAAATGTGTAGTAAAGTTGTATAGGATAGGTATGTATTACATATTTTCTCCTGGTGTGTGTGTGTGTGTGTGTGTGTGTGTGTGTGTGTGTGTGTGTGTGTGTGTGTGTGTGTGTGTGTGTGTGTGTGTGTGTGTGTGTGTGTGTGTGTGTGTGTGTGTGTGTGTGTGTGTGTGTGTGTGTGTGTGTGTGTGTGTCAATTAAGCATGTCCGCCCTCAAGCCCTGGACTCTCACTGAAGCATGTTCTAATTATGTATACTTAAGACCAGTTTCCAAAATATTTTATTTTTTAACATTTTGGAAATAATAGCCAGTTTAACATTGAGGTTCCCACTCTTCCTTGGTGCCCACATCCACAAAAAAAGAGCATTTCTTTCATAATGATCGCAGTGACACAATGTTATTGTGCACTCGCTGCAGCAGCAGCGAGCACACTATTGATATTGTCACTATTTATTTATTCTCCCCAAAACTTTGGCACCTAACTACTCCTACATACTTTCACTTAGAAACTCCATTCAAACTGTAAAAAATCCAGCATACTGCGGACACCTATGCTTGTATTTTTGATTTTAACATTATTTGTAGTTTTTGAAATATTTAACTTTAAAGGGCAAGACCACTTTGGTAGAGGTTTGGGTTGTGTAGTTACCTCGCCATGAACTCCAAAGGTGGTCAAGAAATAAAAAGGAATTGCTGCATTGATTAGAAATTGATAATTCAAAATATGCTCCCCATTGACTTACATTGTACAGTAAAACAGCTCTCAAAGTCACTCTTTTAGCATGTAAACGAATGTAAACAAAGTCGATTCAGACAATATAGAACATCACCAAACCCAGTATTGTTTTTTTTTTTAAATAAAAATGTTAACTTACTGTTGATTTAGCTATTTTTATTAGAAAGAAAACCTGGACTGGATCGGCGGATCCGGATCCGGATCTTCAAATAGTAAAATCATCAGGAAGTTGTCATTTTTATTAAAAAAATAAACAGTACTGGGTTTGGTGATGTTCTATATTGTCTGAATCAGCTTAGTTTGTGTTCGTTTATGGGCTAAAAGGGTGACTTTGAGAGCTGTTTCAGTGTACAATGTAAGTCAATGGGGAGCATGTTTTTAATTATCAATTTCTAATTAATGGAGCAATTATTTTTCATTTCTTGTCCACCTTTTGAGTTACATCATGGCAAGGTAACTACACAAACCAAACCTCTACCAAAGTGGTCTTGCCCTTTAAGCACCCAATGCATTTCCAATGGGTTTTGCTAGTGGGGAGAGAGAAGGACAGAGGAGAAATGCCCTGTGTTTTCATAAAGTCACTGTGGCTGCATTATTTACACTACAGACATGTTTTTTACATCACCAAGATCGCACGGGTCTGCTCTCCAATTTAATCCAAAGATCTAAGCGGTGTGATGTATCCATTTTAAGTTAAGACCATAATATAAACCCATGTCTCTCTTCACTCTAGCAATCAGTACACCTGGTGTTAGCTTGTCAGCCATTGGTTGCTCAGTGGTGCTGCAAAGTAACTAAGTATATTTGCTCAAGTACTATGCAAGTGCTTACAATGCACAGTTTCATTTTGAGGTAATTTTACTTTCCTTTCCATTTTTGTTACTTCTACTCCACTACATTTACAGCATATGACAGCCTTAGTTACTTGTTACTTTGCAGATGTGATTATTAATACAAAACCTACAGTAACCACAAACAGCCGATCGACAATGTGATGTGTTATGAGCTTGTAGATCTGCTATTTTCTGAAAATATAAGTACTTTTTACTTTGGTACTCAAAGTATATTTTGATGCTAAAACGTGTTTGTATTTCAAGCTCCAAAACTACCACACACACACACACACACACACACACACACACACACACACACACACACACACACACACACACACACACACACACACACACACACACACACACACACCCCATACTCCACTGCCCACCCACACCACATGACATACCCCTCCCTCTGTCATACTTTGACTATTCGGAAAAAGCCGATCTACAATGTGATGCGTTGTGAGCTTGTAGATCTGCTATTTTGGAAAAAGCTTGGCAGTCTTTTGAAAGTGTGAGTACAGGGGGCGGCAGTGGCTCAGGGGTAGAGTGGCCGGTAGAGCGGCCGGATGGCAACTGCAAGGTTCCCAGTTCAATCCCGGGCTCCCCCAGAATTAGTGTTGATGTGTCATTGAGTAAGACGCTGAACCCCTAATTGCTCCCGATGAGCAGGTTGGTGCCTTGCATGGTTTCCTCCACCATCAGTGTATGAATGTGTGTGTAAAAGGGTGACATTTTGATGGCAATAATCTTGTAAATGTCAAGTTCCAATTCAACCCTAATGGTGTGTATTGGTCAACATAACTCCCCACACCCCCACACCCCCCTCTCTCTCACTCACACACACACACACACACACACACACACACACACACACACACACACACACACACACACACCGTTAACCACCAGAAATAGCTACTCTACAAGCTCACTTGAGCCAGGGGGGAGCACCCCACACCCATCACTCCCGCCCCCTATACCCCTGCATCCCTTTACTACCATCAGCTATGCAAGCAGATGTAACCGATAACTAGATTATAGGAGAATGATAACAGGTGCTCCCAATCTGATCAACCGGAGGCAAGCCTACACCCATACACAACACAAAGACAGAGATACAGAGTCAAACTGAATTTGTACTTTTTACAACTACAGTTGTTTGGCTTTAAAGCGAGCCCACATTGTTTCTTTATAGGAACAATATTTTCTAGTTATTAGTAATGTCATTATTTTTTTATATTAATAATTATATTAATCCTTCATTCCAGACCAGTCTGTGGATTCCAGCCTGCAGCTGAACACGAGCTCACCAGCACCAACCAGGACCGTTTCTATTAAACAGGAACCTGAAAACCACCTGGAGTTCAGTAAGTTTCATGCTGGGTTTCTTTCCTTTTTTCTGTGCTGAGCATCATCTTTAGTTTTTTTAAAAGGTGTGAGGCATCCTGGCCCTGCCTGGAGTAAAGCAGGCTTTACAAAATTAAAAAGTGTCATTAGGACCAGGTAATTTGGCAGCC
Source organism: Gymnoscopelus braueri (assembly GCF_963280865.1). NCBI lineage: Eukaryota > Metazoa > Chordata > Actinopteri > Myctophiformes > Myctophidae > Gymnoscopelus > Gymnoscopelus braueri. Next base: position 14,105,277 of record NC_137623.1, on the reverse strand, counting down.
TGTGAAATATTTCACCTTCTCTGGGTCCTTGAAATGTTCCGGTTTAAGGGATGCTAGCAACTTTTCATTCCGCATCTTTAGTTCCTGTAGCTGCTCTGTTAAAGCTGAAATGTCCTGACCAGAGACATCAGTTTGTCTGTCCTTGCTACTATGTCTCTCATTGTAAATTGTAATTGGCATATTCTGTCTTAGCCTCATCAAACTAAATAATAAAATCTTTCACGGCTCAAAGACTCAGTTTGGTCTCCCTGTTCGGTCAATATCTTTGGGATCCTAACACTTTCCCTTTTAACCCCCTTAACAAACGTGTCACTTGTATTACGGCAGCCTACTACTGCACAAGTATGCAGCATTTTGCCAGCATTTTAGCCGTTTTCCATGTGGCAGCATCTGAAACAGTCTGTGGTTGGGATGGCTAGGATCCTTGATGATTCCGCGAGCTTTGCTGACACAAGTCCGGTTGTTCTCCTGGCACCATTGTGTCAGGGTTCTCCACTTCTCTCCTTTAGGCTGTCTCATATCACTGTGTTGTCATCTTCAAACTTGACCGCTTGGTTGGAATTGAACATGGCCACGCAGTCATGGGTGTACAGGGAGTAGAGAAGGGGGCTCAGAACGCATCCCTGAGGGTCTACTGTGCTGAGGGTCAGGGGGGAAGAAGTCATTGTTCCCATCCGCACCACCTGATGTTGTTCTGTCAGGATGTCAAGGATCCAGCTACAAAGGCTTGGGTTTAGACCCAGACTCTTAAGCTTGGTGTCTAGTTTGAGATTATGGTATTGAACGCTGAACTGTAGTCTATGAACAGCATTCTCACATAGGATTTGTCTCTCTCAAGGTGTGAGAGGGTGGTGTGAAGTGATATAGGAATGGCATCGTCCGTGGATCTGTTCTGGTGGTAGGCAAATTGTAGTGGGTCGAGTGTGAGTGGCAACTTGTTGTTGATCATTGCTTATTCCTCACCTCCGTTTTCAGATAGATATTTCAAGACCGGGGACAAAAGTAACACTTTTTGTATTTGCCTTCATAATTCACAGACTACTTGAAATATCCTAGTCATCTTTTGCTATAAGAAACATATATATGTGCCCTAATTAATAATACCATTTTTAAGCTTTCACTAATAAGGACAAGACTAAAATATTAATTTGAATGCAATGAGTCAGAGTGTTACAATTGCCCCCGTGACATTAAAAGTCTTTGTCATGGTCCTTCAAATGTGTATAGAAAGTTTTAACAAAAAATGCGATTCCATTGATCCATGGCAGGTGTTTTTCTCTCACATTTGTAAAGCCTTTTCAACTGCAATGAAAAAATAAATCTTTGCCTGCGGGTGTCGCTGGTGAGGGATTTTGCCTGTCAATCATCGCCTCTGCTCCGCCCCCCCCAAAGGAAAGGATAGGGGAGGGGAGGGGCGAGGAGGAGAGTGGGCGGGATTAATCGGCTGTGACCTCACTGCCGAAGGGCCAAGCTCAGATTACTTTTCAGCCTAATTATTCAGAAAACCCAAGACCACAGAAACTCCGCTGAATGTTAAAAGTTCAGATTTTTTGGGTGTAATTGAGGTCATAAAACCCCCCAAAAACATAAAAAAAAGTGAAAATGAATGTCATAGAACCTTTAACACACTTTATCTCAAATAAAAGCACATCACTAAGTAATTTGTATTTTTTATAATTTAACATTTTTACTTACAAATGTTTTATATACATAATTACAATTATTTTGTATTTTTATTCGAATTATTTAATTTTTCAATGTAGTTTTTTTCAAATCTGTCTATTTTTTATTTAAATGTATTTTTACTTTGGAATGTAGTGACATTTAGTGAAATATGTTCATTTACTAACATAAAAGTATGTAATCCCAGACAAAAAATCTGCTTGCATTGAAAACACATTGTTACAATTGACCCCGGTCACTGTGTTACAATTGCCCCGATGGGGCAACCATGATAAAATCCCATATTCTAGCTAGAAACACCTATACTAGCATAGGCTGCTGACGGTAATTTGTGACCAATAACATAGAGACACAATGCATCTAAGTTTAAATTAGTTGACATCTTATCTTTAGACAGCAGAAGGAAAATACTGTACACTCAAAAATGTACGTCTTTTGTTGAAAACTTCTGCTGAGATGAAATGATCTATTCTATTCTTCCATAGGCAGAGAGAGGACCCTACTGAGCATGTGCACAAGAAGTGTCACCCCTCTAGCTTATTTCTAATTAGAATTATTGAGTGTGTTACTTTTGTCCCCTGTTACTTTTGTCCCGGTCTCCCTACTGTTAAAGTTTAAAACAAGTAATGCACCGTCTGGCCATCATCTTGAGTTAGATAAAGAACGTAGCAGTCCAAGAGCGTCTCCCTAATTAAAATTAGGGTAGAAAGATGACAACAATAAAGTCTTAACAGACCTGGATTGCTTTTCATTTCTTAACTGAAATGAATGAAGTATGAAATATTTTGCCTTATCATTAAACACAGCTCATTACTAAGCCCTCAAATTATTCTTCTATCAGGCAGAAGGCATGTGGGGGGGAAATGTGCTAAAGCTAAAAATGCATGTATTTGCCCTAGGTGTCCTATCTAAAGTAAAAGTGTATTTGCCTTAGGTGTCCTATCTAAAGTCATATTTTTCCATCTGTAGAAAGATTCCAGAGCTATGGCCGTTTGAATGTGGCTTGTTTTTTGAAAAACAAAAATGGACTTTTGTAAACATGGAAGCAGGCGAGCTTTTTTTGTTGTGATCACGTGATTTTTGGGTGTACTCTTCTTCGGTGGTGCTTGGATCATTCAAAGGGAGCAGCCCCAGTACCCCCATATATATATATATATATATATATATATATATATATATATATATATATATATATATATATATATATATATATATATATATATATATGTATATATACCCCCACAGTACAGCAAGGCATTTACACAAGAATGCTACAAATAGCACTTGGGAATGATGAGGCTGACTGGGCACTGTGTCAGGCACCCAGAACTGGTGGCAAGCAAACGGACATTGTGGGAGCAAACACAAGGGCACCACATATGTAGACACTGCGGAGCGACAGTGGAGTTAACAACACTGCAGAGTTCAAGACCCTAATGCTAGACAGTAGGGTGTGGAGGGCAGCGATTCACAGAGTTGGTGTTGACTAGACCACACTCTAGAATCGCATCGCACGCATGTTTATGACAGGTGTCGTATAGTGCTTACGTAGGTGTCATGTAGTGCTTGTGTAGGTGTCATATACAGTATATTATGGTATACTTATGTATACCATTTCAAATATGTTGCCAAATCTTTTCACCTGATCACTATTTCTGTCATGTTATTTTTCCCCTTCTAGACTTCCTGCAGTTCACTGTGTGTAAAGAGGAGGAACCAGAGCCTCCAGAGATGAAAGAGGAACAGGAGGACCTAGCTCAAAGACCTGATGAGGTTGATGGGTCAACATTGACATTACTAGCAATGAAAAGTGAAGACGATAATGAAAATCGAGAGCTTCTAGCCAGTACCTCAACTGAACACATGAAATCACAAGCTGATGTACAGGACTGTGGAACATCACAACCAGCTAGTGATGACCAACTCCTCTCTTCACACTGTTCTGAATCTGACATCACTGAAGACAGTGATGAGTGGGAGGAGACCAGGGATGGGCAGTCAAATTTAAACACACTGAAATCACATAAGAGAGAAAATGTAGAAGGACAAAGGTTTTCTTTGAGCAATAAGCTGTCCCTGAACCTGACATCATCGAAACAAACTCTATCCACAGGGAATCACACAGGGAGCAAAAGCTTTAGTTGTACAGAGTCAGGAACCAAAGACTTAAGTTGTACAGAGTGTGGCAAAGGCTTTGGTCAAATGTGTCGTCTGAAAGGTCACATGAGGATTAATAAAGGGGAAAAGCCCTTTAGTTGTACCGAGTGTGGCACAGGCTTTGGTAAGTCAGCTTATCTAAAAAAACACATGAGGATTCATTCCGGGGAAAATCCCTTTAGATGTTCAGTTTGTGACAAAAGCTTTAATCAGAGGCCACATCTGAAACGACACATGCGGACCCATACAGGGGAAAAGCCCTTTAGTTGTACCGAGTGTGGCAAAAGCTTTAGTTGTAAGCAACATCTGAAAACACACATGCTGAATCATACAGGGGGAAGGCTGAATGAAAAGGCTCTAAGTTGTACAGAGTGTGGCAGAGGCTTTGGTCAGTCAGCTGCTCTAAAACAACACATGAGGATTCATACAGGGGAAAGGCCCTTTCGTTGTGGAGAGTGTGGCAGAGGCTTTGGTCAGTTAGGTACGCTAAAACAACACATGAGGATTCATTCAGGGGAAAAGTCTTTTAGTTGTACATTTTGTATCAAAACATTTGCTGTAATTGGAAGTCTGAAACAACACTTGATGACGCATACAGGTGAAAAACCCTTAAGTTGTGCAGAGTGTGGCAAAGGCTTTGCTCAAATGAGTCGTCTGAGAAGACATATGATTATTCATATGGGAAAAAAGCCCAGGACTCATAAGCTCTTTTGTTGTACAGTTTGTAGCAAAAGATTTGCTCTTGCTGAACATGTTAAATCACACATGATTACCCACACAGGTGAAAAGCCCTTTAATTGCTTAACTTGTGGCAAAGGTTGTGCTCGAATGAGTAATTTGAAAGAACACATGAGGGTGCACACAGGGGAAAAGCCTTTTAGTTGTAAATTGTGTAGCAAGAGCTTTAAATATGCTGGAAGTGTTAAAGTACACATGGTAATTCATACAGGTGAAAAACCCTTTAGTTGTACATATTGTGGCAGCAGATTTGCTCAAAGGGGCAGTATGAACAAACACATGCTTATTCATAAAGGAGAAAAGCCCCTGTAATTGTACAGTTTGTATCCAAAGCTTTCCTCGCATTGAGCAGCTTAAAAACCCCAAATGTGGGGCAAAAGCCCATTAGTTGTAAAGCCCATTAGTTGTAGAGTTTTTAGCAAAGGTTTTGGTTGAATTGGGTGATCTAAAAAAACAAGAAAATTCATGCAATAGGAAACCGTTTAGTTGTAACATCACATAAGCACTCATACAGGAGGAAAAGCCTGTTTTAGAAATGATTTAATAAAACTCAACATCTGAACAGACACAAGCACTCGTACAGCGTAGGGACATTTTTGTTGAACACATTTAGATGTACATTAACCAAGCCACCTGAGTTGACATGATATCGTGCATGGAATCCTAACTCGACCTAATGAAATAAGCACTGTTTGTTGAGTCTCATTTTCTGAATGCATATTTTAATTTCACCATGATGAACTATGAAATGCTTGTGTTGCTTAGTCATATTGTTTTTCCTATGTCATAATTACCTGAAAGCTAATAAACTACTATTACAAAAATATGAGTGTCTGCCCAGAGTTCAGGATTTGAAAAGGCATATTTGCTATTGTATTCATTAACCACTTAAACCCTATACCCCCGGGGCACTATACTAGGCCCCCCCGGTATTCTCTACAATAAATATCTTTGCCAAAAGTAGCAATCTACAAGCTCAGCGCTGGAGGGCCAGCGGTCCACCGATAGCGGCCGAGTAGCTTGGCGCTGTCGTACATGACCCCCCGCCCCCCATATATTGCGACCCCCCCCTCCACTCCTCCCCCTATCCCCCTCCCGTCCACATAATTTTTTATAAACACATTTAATAAAGTGGCACAGATGTGAACTTAAGTTGTTTTTAATTTTGTATTATTAAAATAGTATAACAAAAGAAAAAGTTACAAATGGTAAAGCAATCTCAATTATGTAGGCTACATGTAATGTTCGGTAATCACAAGGCAGGATGATGTATCACAGTTCTCTTGGGTTTCTCTTGTCTGTAACTATAGTCTATTAGTCAGTGGTCTAACGTAACTAAGTATATTTACTCAAGTATCCTACTTCTTAAGTACAATTTTGAGGTATTTTTTACTTTGAGTATTTCCAATTTTCTATAATTTTACTTCTCTTCTATATCTCAGAGACACATATTGTACTTTTACTCCACTACTATTATTTGACAACTTTAGTTACTAGTTACTTTGTAGATTCTGATTATTATTACAAAACATACATTACCCATTTTAATACATTTTTAGATGATAACCTTGCTACCCAGTCTTCCTTGTTTCCAGATTTCCCTAGTGCCCACTCTCTCCACCTCAAAGTGCCCACTCTTCTGGGTGCCCACATTTCCCTAGTGCCCACTCTTACAGGTGCCCAGATTTCCCTAGTGCCCACTCTCTCCACCCCAAAGTGCCCACTCTTCTGGGTGCCCACATCTCATTAGTGCCCACTCTTCCAGGTGCCCAGATTTCCCTAGTGCCCACTCTTCTCCACCCCTAAGTGCCCACATTTCCTAAGTGCCCACTCTTCCTAGTGCCCAGTTACATGTATGCATGCATTCATACATACATACATACTGTACATATATACATACATGCATAACATTGATGTAGCCATAGTAATGTTATGTTATAATCGTGTAGCCTACGGTATGATATATATATATATATAATACAGTATATATATATATATATATATATAAAATTATATATAATTTTATCTATATATAATATACTTTTATTTTTAAATCCTAAATCTACTTCCGCTTCTGGGTTGTGTACTGACCGCCGGGTATGTCTAAAGAAGTCTAATTTGCAATAAAACTACTAGATCTCTCCACACAACCACTGGTTATTGTTTAATAGCATCTTAGGCTATGCAGTAACAGCTTATTTGACATAGATGTATGTTGTTTTTCTAAATGAGGGAAAGTAGAGGAGTGCTCACTACAAAAGTACAATTTCCGCCTAAACTAAAGGTATGTTTAAAGGACTATATTTCAGTATTTCTTTATGTAAATTACATTCTGACTCTTTGGTGATGTAGGGTAGACACCTGGTTCATACCTCAGCAAATTTGATGAAGATAAGAGTGAGCATTCTCAAGTTATAGCATTTTTGGTCACCTTTGCCCTATTCGGATTTGCCTTTTTCAGAGATTGGGGTAGTTCTAAAGAATAGCCAAAAAAAACTAATTTTGCCCCAAAATAAAATTTCACAACAATCCTTTTCATTAATGGGAGACCCTAAAGATAAGAAAAAACATGGTTGTGTTTTGTTCTAACTCGGGTAGGGGTATCTCAAAAACTAAGGGCTTTTTTGAGGACTTGCTACAGGACTATTAGCTGCTCAACATTTACAAACAGCCTGTGTACTTGTGCCTACCTGACAGACTCACTGAGTTCGAATAACAAATGACTGAAAACGGGGCATTGTTACCCTGTCTGGCTTCACGTGTAAATTGTGTTTCACCTGTAGATTGTGTTTCTAGAGAAGTCTTTTCAGGAGGGTCATCTCTGATTGTCCAGCTCCAATCTAAAAACATTAGCCTTTTGCATATGTGTGTAGTTGTAGTCTTTGCCAAAACCTGTTTGTCAAACCAGGGTCACTGTGAAGGAGCCATTGTAGATAGGCTATTTTCGGAAAAGATAAAGATTATTAAATGCACAAATATAACATTGTTATATATATAATATATAATAATAATATATTGTTATATATTGTTATATTTGTGCTTATGTAAGTGGTTATGGTGCAATAAATATACATTGTATTTTTTCACATCTTGGTAGCACACCAGAGTGTAATTCAGCTTGCTCACACAGTGATCACTGTTTTTAATCATTAAGAACTGATGCAGAACTGTAGTCATTTTCTATCATTTCCTAGAAACTCATGTTATGCTACATATTAATGACAATGTTTCAAGATTCAAGAACGTTTATTAGAAAGATAATAATGTGCCATCCATCTCCACATTTGGTGCTGTTGCAGGGTCAGAGTGTTGCTCAGTACAGCAGCTTGCGGTCTGTTCCATGGCTGGTTTGCCTCGGGAAAAAACAACAACATTGCTAATTAGTTATGTAACTTAGTTATGCAACTTGTTAATAAAGTATCAATCAAAAACTATGCGTCTCAGCTCTGCACAGATTGTTGTGTAACAAGTTCATGTGGAACAACACTAGCTACCCTAGTTGGCATTGGCATTAACTAATACCTATTTAATTTGAGTTAGCAGAGACAAAATAGCAGTTTCATGTGTTTGGTAATAACTTACCTTTGTGAAAATGCACGGCTGTGCTTGGATAAGTTGTTGAACGTTATTTCTTTGGGTCGTACAACTGAGATCCAAGCCATCCGACGTCTCTTTGTTAAACGTCCATGTGAGCTCTGTGATGTTGCCTCCATGCTGGAAAGCTGAAAAATTGAACTCCTTTATCTACCGCATTCCCTCGACGAGACCTGTTATGGCACTTAAACGGAGCAAGTATGCACCATTGTAAGTCACTGTAGAGTAAAGTATGTCATAGCACGGAAGAGTCACTGTTTACAAGCTCCGTCACAAACACTGTGATTATACTTTTTAAAAGCTCTGTGGATGTATTGTCTTCTTTTTGTCTTGGCCAGGCCGAAAGGCATGGCCGAGACTATATGTTTTGCACCCTGTCTGTCCGTCCGTCCGTCCGTGTCCATCCCCCCGTCCGTCTGTGGACAGCTAATCTCCTGCACTGTTGGCTTGATCGCAGCGAAACTGTGCACACACACTCCCTGGATGCCAATTCAGAACCTCTGCCCCAAATGTGTCACATGGGCCTGTTATAACACCACAAGGAGGCCACTTTTTCTTTTTTTTTGACAGTACTGCTACAAATTTTATTAAAACATCACGCAAATCGGTACACAGTATCTCTATAGTCATTAAACGAAACGGGTCTTACATATTTTTCTTATTGTCTCCGCCAGGCCGAAAGGCAAGAATAATAATATTAAAGAATAATAATAATAAAGAAGAATCCATCATGGTGCCGACAGACAAGGTCTAGCTTAGCCTCTATGCTATGGCATGGAGCACATGCATCTTCAGCAGGCACTGGGTTAGATATCAAGCACACTGCACATGGCCAGCATGGAAGAAGTGCTTCAGTCATGTGCTTCATGAGAGAAAAGGTGAAGTTAATGTCAATGTGTCTCCCTGCGCATTCAAACTGGTGGATGTGAAGTGTAGGAAGAAGTTGTCTACCCACTGTCAGCCAGTAGGATGGAGATGTGCAGTGTCCAGGTAGGCTACTGCTGTATCTGTTCAAATGTCTTTGGCCAAGTTGATAGAAACCACTTCAGAGTGCTGCTGATACACTCAGGACTGACCACTGAACTTGCCTGTCATGTTCTGCAACCACATGCATTTCCACTTCCAGTGCTGAACCTTGCATCAGTTTTGCAATGCAGCTGAAGAATGACTGTATAACATGCATCCCACCGGGATGCACAATTACATTATAGAGCTTATATACCTGCAAGGTGTCAACAAACGGCTCCATGTCAATTGTGAGGTGAATAGGGCCTGCTGTACATGTCAACCAGTGACCATATCTGCTGCCTGCTTGGACACCTGGTTGGACGATAAGGTGCGAGAGAGACCTTGACCTGACCTTTAGCACATAGGCCAGCCATTAATATGCAGGATCCACAGTTGCATCCCCTGCAAAATGGGTACTTCAAACACTTGGATGGCATGCTGAAACCAACGACCACAGAGGTCCTCCCAGCCCAAAAGGCCATCCTTGAGATGGTTCAATGCAAGTGTAAATCTGACTGTTCTTCTGGCAGATGTTCCTGCAAAGCTAAGGACTTAGCCTATACTGAAATGTGTCATTGCAGCAGCCAGTGTCAGAACGATGACGATTCCCAAGCTGTGACGCACGAAAGTGATGATGATGATGATGATGATTATGATGATGCATAGACTGTCTAAGATTACACATGTCATGATGTTTAAGATGGTTACACAAACATCCAAAGTTCACAGTTAAAATAAATAAAAAGAACACTGAGTTAGTATCTGACTGACTGCCTGGGCTGTGCTGTTTTTACCCATATGATGGATTATGTCAATGGGATGATACAAAAAATGAAATGATAACTTGCACCATTGGATTCCTTGACCCTGAAAATGTAGGTTTAGCCATTAAAAACAATGTTCCATCTTATTTAGAAGCCAAGATATTACAAGACATACATTTTACGGCGGCCATTTTGTCAATTCCAATATGGCCACAGACATCTGGGCAAATGCAAACATTGATTTTATGATTCCTTAGACAATAACCTTTCCAAAAATGTATAGTTTTGCAAATCTTCAATATGAATTGATAAATGTTTTTTAATTACAAAGATATTGCAAGAAAACAACCACATCTGGTCATTTTGGACTCAGTCATGCATCTGAGGGTTAATATTGTAAAGTGTTGTAGCTTTATAATTACCACCATTGGATTCCTCGACACTGAAAATGTAGGTTTAAGAGTTAAAATCAATGTTCCAGCTTAGATAGCCGAGATATTAAAAAACGTACATTTTAGGGTGGCCATTTTATAATTGCCAATATGGCCGCCATATACACATCTGGGCAAATGCAAACATTGATTTTCTGATTCCTTAGACAATAACCTTTCCAAAAATGTATAGTTTTGCAAATCTTCAAAAAAATCCGACAAAATTACATAGTGAACCAGACTACTGGCTCACGGACTATCTTAGACATTAAAGTTTGCAGGAGTGGCCCGTTTTGAACAAAATGGCGCAAATCATGAACGCAGTGTCCAATTCCGGTGAAACTTTGCACGCACAATCGCACTAGGTTGAGGAACAAATACCACCCTTTCAACATTGCCCTATTATAGCGCCACCAGGAGGCCGATTTTTTTTTTTCTACAAATGTTGTCCAAACATCACCCAAATCAGTACATATTATCTCTTTAGTCAAGCTATTTGTCACATTCCAGCCTGATAGGTGAATTCCGAACATTGCTGGCCCACACTAACCTACCTGACCTAGCCCTGGACCTGTGCTCCGAGGAGCGCTTTTTCTAGTCATGATTTGATTTAATAAAAGTGTTTCTCTAAATATTTCAGGGGTCTTCAACAGGGTGTCCGGGACCCCCAAGAGGTCCTCCAGTCAGAGTTAATATATGGGGGCCAACAAATTTGGAGGCAACAGTCAAAACCTGCGGAATACTTCCATGTTGGTCTCAAATCTCTCAACGGTCAACAGGCATTGATGAGACAATCAGCTAAATATGGTGAAAACCTCTCATCAAATTGCATGGATGGAAGACTTACAAAAAAGAAACCCCATTTTATACAATATGTTGTGGGGGTCCCTGCTTCGCCTCTCTCTCTCTCAGCTAAGGGGGGCCTTGGCCTGAAAAACATTGAAGACCCCTGCTTTGAATGAACACTGAGGATATAATTGTGCACCTCCAAATAGAGGCTATAGGTTCCTGTCCAGCAGGCTGAGAGCCTACAGTTCAGTCTGCAATTAACATGCGTTTGACCTCTGACACTGGATGGCGCAGCAGTAGCTTTGCCGCCATCTTGGAGTGAAATCACAGTCAGGACGCTTCTTTTCCAGTGAGCTGCACATAACTGCAAGGCTCTGATCTTAAAGTCTGTTAAGACTTTGACTACACACATCCCTGGGTATGGACTAGTGATATGTCAGTGGTTCTCAAACTTTTTCATGTCAAGGACCCCCAAATTGACACTTATTAGCCCGCGGACCCCCATTTGAAAAGATAAGCCAGGGACCCCCATAAGAGAAGATTTTTACTGCCCTAGCAGTGATTCTCAATCATTGTAATTTAAGGACCCCCCAGTTTGATATGCATTTAGGCTACGGACCCCCATTCAATGGCATTTCTATCTCTGGGACCCCAATTCATATTGTAAAATCAATGTCCATTTGGTTCCATTTGTACACTCTCAGAGTTACAGACCCATAAGGGTCCATTTGGTTCCTATAAATCATTTAGCTGGGGACCCCCTGGTAGCCCCTCAAGTACCCCCGGACCCAGCTTTGAGAACCAATGTGATATGTAATTGGACAAATGATGGAAACAAGCCAAAAGTCGTTTTTTATTGGACAATCATGCCCCCCCCCCCCCCCCCCCACACACACACACACACACACACACACACACACACACACACACACACAGTTTAACAATTTATTTATGTCCCCACACAGGGAAAGCATACAGGGACAAATATATTTTAGGCGCAGTAAAGGTTACATTCACAAACTCATGGATATGTCCTCATGATACAACACGCATGTCACTCAGCACTTTCTGTCTCGTCTTTGAGCATCCCAAGTTGTTCGAAACCCTCCAACAACCAGTCCGTGGGTATAATGTCCATGGCTGGATCACCAGAGGAAACAAACTGCTTAGTCTTGGACTGCTGCTTGGTGTTAACACGCTCTCTGTGGTTGTTCTCATGGGCCTGGAGGTCCACCCGTTGCTATTCCGACAGCGGACGGACATACCGCTGGAAGGCCGCCGGGTCTATCGCCTCTCTTCCCGGTAGCTGTTCACGGGAGGGAGGGGCCGTCAGGTAGTGTCGGCTGTTGGTAGATTCCACCGGTGAGAAGTGCCTTCTTGTATGCAAGCTACATAGTCAAGTCCACAGAAATGTCAAATGCATCCACTGCACCTACTACATTGACGGTGGTAGTTACAACAGGGCAGTTTAACGTCATGCCCAGGACACACACACACACACACACTGGGTGGGGGGGAACTGGGGGGCACTGGGAAAACCACTAGCTCTGAAGGTGCAAATACGTGCCAGCGAGAGAGCCATCAACGCACCTAGAACAATAGCCCTCAACCTGACTGCTTTGCATGACATTAGGATACTTGAGAAAGGCCATGGAACTGAATGTGTTTACATTCCTCTCACAATGAGAGACAATCGGTCTCTGCACTGCAGAGTGCGAAAGGGGATTCAGCCAGATTAATTTAATCATCACCCCAATCCGTACAAAGTACTGGTTAAACGGGTATCAGCCTTGACGCCTTAAAAACAAGGCTCCAGCCATCCCAAAACAAACTGGTAAGGCTACTTCTTGGCCTTACATCTACAACTCATTTAACCCCTGCTCACTTTGCTAGGGTGGGATGGCTCAGGGTAGAGGACAGAGTACAACAACTTGTAATGGGCCTACAAGATAAACTACACCACAAAGACACCCATGTACCTGTCAAACTACTTCAAAAACATCATTGACGTCCACAATCACAACACCAGAGGGAGCTCCACAAATCACGTTTAACCCAGATTTGTCTCAACAAGGGATTACATTTGTTCTACTGCTATGCCACAAGAATGTGTAATGCCCAGTTATAAAAACATGTGGATCCTTGCTCTCCTTCAAAACCGCTCTAAAAGAGCACTTACAGGTGGCTGCAATTCGGAACTGGCCCCTGTAAAAAGTCAAACGCCTAAGATATTTTTGATTTCCTTGCCCACCTTTGGAGTTACATCATGGCAAGGTAACTACATTAACAGACCTTGCACTGTACTCCCCTGTGCTTGTCTTTGTTATTGTTAATAAAGTATTCAATCAATCAATCAAACATGTTCATCAAGTTACATGGGCCACCTGTAGATGACTGGGACCCTACAGATTATGAGATAACTTAAGGCTGAGATCCCATCACTTAGCTGAGGACCCAAGAACGAGAGTGACACTCACGAGGTTAACCCTGTCATTCAGTTGTCTGATTATTTTAAGTATAGCCTACTTATGTGTGGGTGAGTCTAAAGGGCTTTTATATACAACTAAAAGGAAAATAATTAATTAATTGAAACAAAAATAAAAACAACATTAACTAGAAAATCTCCGCGAGGCGAGGTGGTAAAAGAAAGTACTGTTCCTGATTAATCCTGTCTTACCTATTTATATTACATATTCTGATGTCACGTGAAGCTTGACCAATGCTGTGAGCGGACGGACACACACACGGACGGACAGAGGGTAAAACATACTCTCCACCATGCCTTCGGCCTGGCGGAGACAACAATGCAACTAAATAATAAGAAATATAATTACATTACATAATGTTCCATACAGTATTGAGCTGAGCATGCACGTGACGTCATTACAATAAAGCTCCACTAGCTCAAAAATCTAGCCTGATTATCAGCCTGAAGCTAGAGAGTGGGCGGGGTCTATGGTCTGGAACCAGGCTATCAAAAATCCACAGCACACCCCTGCAGTGCACACACACACACCATACACACACACACTGACTATGACGTCGATCAACCAGGGGGGGGGGAATACAAAAGACCACAAAAAAAAATACATGCCAGGAGGATGGTGCTCCCATGAGGTTGGTGCCCTGTGATGCAGCAAAGTCCTTCCTTGTTATTACAAAATATACATTAACCACTTCAGCCCTATATACATTTCAGCCATTTGAAAATAGCCGATCTACAAGCTCACAATGCGTCACGATGCAACGCATTGTGAGCTTGTAGATCTGCTATTTTCAAAAGATTTTCATACATTTGAAAACTTGTGAAATGGGACATTCTGCATAATGAGTACTTCTACTTTTACTTTCAATACATTTTGATACCAATACTTTTGTACTTTTACTCAAGTACATTTTTTTATTTCGGACTTTTACTTGTAACAGACTATTTCTATATTGCAGTATTGATACTTTTACTTAAGTAAAAAAATGTGAGTACTTTTTCCACCACTGCTTAATGGTGAAAGATGTGTTGTTTCACCCGGTGAAGGAATGGCCACGCCCCGAAATACCCGTCTGGTGTGTCTCAAAGAATAAAGGCAGCGTTTCATCGTCACTATCTACGATGACGCTCAGCGGATGTAAGCTACTGGTTGTCTGACCAGTTATTTGACACAGCTCTGAACAGACTCACGGCTACCAGTGTCTTCCTACATTAAGCTTCTTTGGGAAAGGCGTTCAAATGGAATAGTCTCTCCAATAGTTAACCGAGATAAAGCCGCTGCTTTATTCCACATCCAACCCACACACAAAGGTAAGGTATGAAATACACGCAATTGTTTGGGATTGTTTAGTATCAGCGTTGCCATGTCGGCTTATTACAAGCGACGTTGGGCTTCTTTTTCTGTCAAGTTGCTTGTTAAATGTTGGTAGTTGCAGGTTGCAGTTTTTTGGGGCTTGTTTCTAAAGTGTTCTTGCTTTATTTAGGCTTGTTTCCAAAACTTTAATTTAAACCAGTGGTTCTCAAATATTTTCATGAACATATTTTGTGCCAGGGAGCATTTGTGTTTGTGTTCCAAATATTCCACATTTTATTGCAAGAGTTTCAACCTTTTTGTTTTATTGTGTTTCATTGTCAGTGGTGTAAAGTAACTAAGAACATTTACTCAAGTACTGTACTTAAGTACAATTTCAAGGTGTTTGTACTTCACTGGAGTATTTCCAATTTTCAATACTTTTACTTCAACTCCGCTACATCTCAGAGGCAAATATTATGCTTTTATTTCACCATAATTATTTAGTACTTTAGTTACTTTGTAGATTTTGATTATTATTACTGTTACCCCGCTAAATAAATGGAAGGCAGACCAAAGTGTAGGTTATAAAAATAGCAATTATTTTATTATAAAAAAGTTACAGTACAAAATGGTACTTTCATTTATTTGCATCTATAGAATGGTTAAAAGTGTTGGATCAAATATAATGGGAAAAGACTGGTACAAAAAAGTAAAGTAAATCATCAAACAGAAATCAAAAGGAAAAGGAACAGCGGTCTCTAGTGTGCCGCTAGCTCCATAAAGAACCTCTCACTCCGCTATACAGCTCCGAGATGAGGTTCTATGTCGTTACCTTCCAGAATCGGGTGGACGTCCGCCAAGGCTCCGCTGTTTACCCTTTTGTATACGTCGTATCCCAAAACTAATGGTAGATTCCAAGCCGCACGGATGTTTAAAGTTTGGTTCGGCGCATAAAATGTTAGGAACGGAGCGAAACTACCCGTTTAAATTGCTTATTTAGTCAGCCTGTGGCCATGTTTCCCATTCAAACCGGAAAACCCCCCTACGTCCGCTGCCAGTACTGCTCCCGGTTTGGCTACAATGGGAAACATGGCCACAGGCTGACTTAATAAGCGATTTAAACGGGTAGTTTCGCTCCGTTCCTAAAATGTTATGCGCCGAACCAAACTTTAAACATCCGTGCGGCTTGGAATCTACCATTAGTTTTGGGATACGACGTATACAAAAGGGTAAACAGCGGAGCCTTGGCGGACGTCCACCCGATTCTGGAAGGTAACAACATAGAACCTCATCTCGGAGCTGTATAGCGGAGTGAGAGGTTCTTTATGGAGCTAGTGTGCCGCTTGTTCCACATGGACCTACAGATCAATGACAAAGCAGACATTTTACAATATGCACAAAGCTTGTAATACATGCACACAATATGCACTCAGCTGCTAAATGTCACATGAGATACAATGGGCAAACCAATAAAAGGATTACCTTAGCTCTTATTATATATATACACACACATCAGAAGCCTCTCAATGTTTCCACACATCACATCAAGCTCCCCTGTCTGCACCTGTTATACAATGACAGACATATAGGTTAAACCAAAATGTAATACAAAATCATAAACAACAAAACCTACATAGACATTTCTTCTCCTTTGCACATACATAATCTGATACTCACATATCTCCAGTTTAAAGGGTTAAATGCCTATTTCATGGAGACTAGGCCACACCCCAAACAATTGCTGAACACTGGACAGGCACCACAAACACCAACAGTGAGTATCAAAGACCTGATGATATAAAAATATTCATTGTAGATCATATAAAATACAACAATAAAAGCGAGGATACAAAACAAACAAAAACAAACAGGCTTACCAAGTTAACAGGTCAGCACGCAAACCGCCTCCTCTCAACACGCTACAGGCAGTGTTGAGGACCCACAGTTTACTGACCTGTTAACTGCCTGTTCAGAACCCTCTTAAATGAGAGTCTCACTCAAGACGTCACGCTGTGCTCACTGCTACCCTCTAGGGGCTACATTACAAAACATACATTAACCACTTCAGCCAGGCCAATTGAAAAAAGCTGATCTACAAGCTCACATCTGCTTTTTTTTTCTTTTAATTAACACATTTTGTACGTTTGAAAACTCCAGACTTTTACTTATAATAGAGTATTTCTACATTGCAGTATGGATACTTTTACTTACGTAAAAATGTAGTAGGCCTACCTTTTCCCACCGCTATTAAACCACACACAAAAAAAAACCACATGAGCCTACTAAAGGACCAAGCAATCCACACCTTACAGTTATTTATTTTAACCTTTGTTTTATTGTGTTTCATTGTATAACACATTGGGAGAAATAGCATTTACTTTCTGGTAAAGTATGATGCCCATAGAGTTATAGGTGTTACCGATCTTCAGCTGTTGTCTTCCTTCCAGTGTTGCCAGATTTTTTCAGAGAAATTAGCAAGTCTATAGGAAAACAAGCCCAAAGGAAGCAACTATGGCACTAGGCCATTATGAGCACTTTAAACCTATATACTGTATACATTGAAAATAGCAGATCTACAAGCTCACAACACGTCGTGATGCGACAGGCTGTGAGCCTGTAGATCTGATATTTAACAAAATCTTGAATTAAAATGTGGAATATTTGGAAGATTTTTGAAACATTCAAAATAACACAAATCTGGTATGTGGGCTCCCTGGAACAAAACATTGTCAGATGGGGGTTATCAGGGACAAATACATATTAATTTGGGATCCATGACGTGAAAATATTTTGTGGTAACAGTGGTTACCACAAAACCTACTGTATTATGTTCAGCACTACACAGTATTATTAACATCAGTTCTGTAATAACAAACAAATAAATATATCTACAATTAGGCACTGGCATCTTAGCAGCAATGAAAAAACACTACACATAAACCACTGCATTCATAAATGAATATTTAAATTCTATACAAGTAACAAACCAAACAAAAGGCTCAGTATTAAATATAAATACTTCTGTAAGCGATGGCAATGTTCCTTTTCACACTAATTAGTAACTTATATATTCACATCCAAATGAAACCTTCACTTCCCAGAGTCATGAATGAATGGAAAAGAACGACCCATTATGGGTCAAATAAAGGCACAGCAGAAAATGGCATTCACACACCCAGTATAAACTATGTCAAAAGCTATTAATCAATCACTTTACAGGCAATATAAACGCTCATACTTACGAATAAAATGTGATTTAGTCTAATCTGTATGGTAGAGTATGTTAATACAATATAACTTATCCAATTGGGGTGGTTGTATTTTGTCTCCCTACTCTCCTATTGAGACATTTAGATTGTGTCTCACCTAGACACAGGATCTGACACGAATTGAATCAAGATTCAATGTATCCCCCAAGCAAGCAGGCAGATTTGCTCAATGGTAAAAATGTCAGGACTTGCGCAGGTACAAATCCAGGGTAGAAGAGGAAAGTTACATAGTAGTGCAGCTTTAACACAACATAAAAATGTACAAAACACCACTTAATAATTCCTCCAGCCAGATACAGGAAGAGTGGACACCTAATATGGAGAGTGGTAACATCAAATGGCTATTTTTTACCCAAAAAAATCTAAGCATTTTGAAGATGACCTAAAGTAATGTAAAGTATACATGATTTGAATGTGCAAGGCACATCATTATCACCAGTATTACCCGCTTAATGCTGCAGCACTGGGCACCAACGGAGGGGGGTAAACGCGTCGGCAGCACCCGCTGGTGAAGCAAAGATTTTCAAGAAGCATCCACAATATAGGAAACCACATTCTTAACAAAATCGTAGATTAATATAGGGACACCTTTTTGCATATCCAATACCTTGGACTTTCCTTTTAAAGGAGAATTCCGGACATTTTAAGTGTTATCTTTGATGTGTCGTTACTCACCTACCGACGTAAACAGTGGCATTGTTTATTTCCAGATATTCCCCTGTCGTCATATTTTCAACCTGTTTCTCAACATGGCAACACCAAGTTGCCAGGTTCTGGGAGAGAAACAAGCAACTAGCGTTAGCTCGTTCGTCATTAGCGGTAGCCTCTCAGGAACTTTCACTGCATGTTTGACTATCATCAGACTCCACAATGAGTAGTAGTAGAGAAAAAAATAACTTTGCATCGGTTATAATAGACGAATTTCCCTATGACACGCGCTCCCATTATGACAACGGAGGAGGTTGAAAATATGACGACAGGGGAATATCTGGAAATAAACAATGCCACTGTTTACGTCGGTAGGTGAGTAACGACACATCAAAGATAACACTTAAAATGTCCGGAATTCTCCTTTAAACTCAAACTACATGTGTGATAATTGTTTTCAGAAAGCTGCAGTGTCACAATATCCTTACCATGAATGTCCTTTTTCTATTAATTCCTTCATTCCAGACCAGTCTGTGGAGTCCAGCCTGCAGCTGAGCATGAGTTCACCACCACCAACCAGGACCGTTTCTATTAAACAGGAACCTGAAAACCACATGGAGTTCAGTAAGTTTCATGCTCAGTTTCTTTCCTTTTTTCTGTGCTGAGCTATCATTTTATTAACATTTCATTAATTACTATTTTCACACAAATATGTTCTATGGTTAACTATTAGGGATGCACGATATTGGTTTTTTGAAACCGATAGCGATATTGATAACGTCCTGCTTCTCAAGACCGATACCGATACTTGATATCTCTAGGGTACAGAAAACATTCAATTGGCTATTAAACATACGCAAGACACAGACGACAGACAACCGGTTACTTACAGCTGCCATTAATTAGTGCTTTTGATTGCCTGTCTGGTCAAATCAGGGTCAAATGCACAGCCTCAACGAGCCATCGTTGACCTGCTAATGTTACACAGCTGATTGGCAACATGCCTTAAACGCATCCACCACATCACTCTGATCTCCAAGCAAGTTGGAGAACACTCTAAAATTTTACTTTAGCTGGTCAATTTAAGATGACAACAGCAACAAAGGTTAGTAGTAGACCTGTATGTATGATGATCAGTTATTATTCCAGACTGTGGTCTATCCAAGACGTAACACGTTTGAGACCAGGTCTCAACCAGCCCTCCTCTCTCTCTGTGTAGCGTCGCTGTGTGTGTGTGTGTGTGTGTGGGGAGGGGTTGTGCTGCTGCTGCTGCTACAACGTGTGAGATTCTACAGTCACAACGGTGTCTAACCGAGTTATACTTCTCCAGTACAACGGTGTCTAACCGAGAGTTATACTTCTCCACACAACGGTGTCTAACCGAGAGAGTCCATGCAGATCACAGCGGACAAATATTATATATTATCGGAGCTATTATCGGAGATAATTAGTGTTATCGGTTTTATCGGGATGACGTCATAATTCCTGATATCGGACCGATAATTATCGGTCCGAAACTTATCGTGCACCACTATTATCTATCTAGATGAAAGGCTTGGTTTAACTCACATATATGTTCAAAACACAACTCACAGGTTTACCCAAACCAAAGATTCCAGACAATGCACGAGGCCTGTCTGGGTGGGTCGGGGTCTGGATCGGTTCCGATTCTATTATCACGGTCCCGGGTCTGTTTATCATTATGTGTATTACCCAAGTGTATCCAAGAAGACAAGTGAAAAGCATTAACTCTTTAACTCCCAGAGTAATAGTGTACTAGTGTGCTACTGCTGCCAGCGAAAACGAGCGATTTTACTGTACCATTGAAAAATCATGGAATATTCTCCATGACCCCTGTCCTCATGGAGATCGCCTCAGTACACGCACAGGGTCCTCGTTTTATGGGGGGGGGAATTGTCCGCCTGCAGTATTCCATTGCACAGCTGTGGCCAGTTGAATCTGGCTTGTTTTTGCCGTAATGCAATAGGAACGGAGATATAGCAATTTCCCCACAGTGCGCGCATACACTTCTCCCATACAGACAGTAGCTGCTCCCTCCTACCTTCAGGGTTGTCTTTTGTTCAAAATAAATTACTAGACGCCATCTGAAAAGTCCTTAATGCAGTAAGCAGCTTCCAACAACAACTCAAAAAGACGTTGTGATCATGATATCATCCATCCACACCGCTGGATTAATTCCTGTGCCTACAGACGTCTGGTCATCTATCCAGCTGTAGCCTATTAAAGCTCATTAAGACTTGTCCAAAAGTTTAACAAAGTACACTGAGCAACAGAGAGTAGTATCATATTTTAAGTCCCTATACAGAGGTTGAATCAAGACAACTTGAACTGGTGGCAAGCAAACGGACATTGTGGGAGCCAACACAAGCGCACCACATATGTAGACACTGCGACGTGACAGCAGAGCTACAACACCGCAGAGCTCAAGACCCTAATGCTAGACAGTAGGGTGTGGAGGGCAGCGATTCAGGAGTCGCGAGTTGGTGTTGGCTAGTCCACACTCTAGCATCGCACGCATGTTTATGACAGGTGTCATGTAGTGCTTATGTAGGTGTCATATACAGTATGCCTTATGTATACCATTTCCAATATGTTGACAAATCTTTTCACCTGATCACTATTTCTGTCATGTTGTTTTTCCCCTTCTAGACTTCCTGCAGTTCACTGTGTGTAAAGAGGAGGAACCAGAGCCTCCAGAGATGAAAGAGGAACAGGAGGATGAGGTTCATGGTTCAACATTGACATTACTAGCAATGAAAAATGAAGATGATTATGAAAACCGAGAGATAGAGCCACTAGCCAATACCTCTGATGTACAGGACTGTGGAACATCACAACCAGCTAGTGATGACCAACTCCTCTCTTCACGCTGTTCTGAATCTGACATCACTGAAGACAGTGATGTGTGGGAGGAGACCAGGGAAGGGCAGTCATATTTAAACACACTGAAATCACATAAGAGAGAAAATGTTGAAGGACAAAGGTTTTCTTTGAGCTATAAGCTGTCCCAGGACCTGACATCATTGAAACAAACTCTATCCACAGGGAATCACACAGGGACCAAAGAATTTAGTTGTACAGAGTCAGGGACCACAGACTTTAGTTGTACAGAGTGTGGCAAAGGCTTTCGACTAAAAGGTCCTCTGAAACGTCACATGACGATTCATACAGGGGAAAAGCCTTTTAGTTGTACCGAGTGTGGCAAAGGCTTTCGACTAAAAGGTCTTCTGAAAAGTCACATGTTGATGCATACAGGGGGAAAGCCTTTTAGTTGTACCGAGTGTGGCACAGGCTTTGGACGCAAAGCTCATCTGAAAAGTCACATGATGATTCATACTGGGGAAAGGCTGAATCAACAGGTTTTCAGTTGTACAGAGTGTGGGAAAAGCTTTAGTCAAAAGCATCATCTGAAAACACACATGAGGATTCATACAGGGGAAAAGCCTTTTAATTGTGCAGTTTGTGTCAAAAGCTTTAGTCAGGACCAACATCTGAAACAACACATGTGGACCCATACAGGGGAAAAGCCCTTTAGTTGTACCAAGTGTGGCAAAAGCTTTAGTCGAATGGGTGATCTGAAAAAACACATGAGGATTCACACAGGGGGAAAGCCCTTTAGTTGCATAACTTGTGGCAAAGGTTGTGGTCAACTGAGTGATCTGAAAAGACACATGAGGACTCACACAGGGGAAAAGCAATTTAGTTGTACATTTTGTAGCAAGAGCTTTGCATGTGCTGGAAGTGTGAAAGCACACATGGTGATTCATACAGGTGAATATCCCTTTAGTTGTACATATTGTGGCAACAGATTTACTCGAAGGGGCAGTCTGAAAAAACACATGCTTATTCATAAAGGAGAAACGCCCCGTTAGTTGTACAGTTTGTATCCAAAGCTTTCCTCGCATTGAGCTGCTTTAAAAAAAACTAATGTGGACTCATACAGGGCAAAAGCCCATTAGTTGTACAGTTTTTAGCAAAAGCTTTGCTTGAATGTGTTTAATCACACATGCTGACTCATACAGGTGAAAAGCCCTTTAGTTCCACAGTTTGTAGCAAAGGTTTTGGTTGAATGGGTGATAAAAAAAACAAGACTATTCATACAGTAGGAAACCGTTTAGTTGTACGATATGTGGTAAAAGCTTTACTCAAATTGGACACAATTATCACATAAGAACTCATACAGGAGGAAAAGTCAGTTTTAGCAAAGATTTAATAAAACTCAACATCTGAACAGACACAAGCACTTGTACAGTGTAGGGAAAATGTGAACACATTTAGATGTACATTAACCAAGCCACCTGAGTGAGTTGACATGACATCATGCACGGAATCGTAACACAACCTAATGAAATAAGCACTGTTTCTATGTTGAGTCTCATTTTCTGTATGGATTTTATTTTGTTAGTCAGCATATTTGAATTTCACCATGATGGACTATGAAATGCTTGTGTTGCTTTTTCATATTGTTTTTCCTATGTCATAATTACCTGCAACTCATAAGCTACTAGTACAACAATATGAGTGTCTGTCCAGAGTTTAGGATTTGAAAAGGCCTATTTGCATTATATTCATTAACCACTTAAACTCTATACCCCCGGGGCACTATAATAGGCCCCCTCCTGTTTTCTCTCTACTATAAATATCTTTGCCAAAAGTAGCAATCTACAAGCTCACAACGCATTGCAGTGTGGGCTTGGTTATCTGCTATTGTTGGCGAATGTTAGACTCGATGGTTCATGTGGTTAATATATGCATGCAATTAAGTGCAGACCAAGGGGCTAGCATCCTGTTTCTAAATTGAGGCCATATAGGAAGTGACAGTTCATATGAATGGCCACTAGTTTCGCTTTTTCCCCCATGACTTCCCCCCCTGCTGGCTGCAGAAGCAATAATTATTCAAGCAAATGTTTTTTTTGGCCGGACTTTACACCTTTTATTACCTTAATAAACATTCTCATAAATAATTTATGCTTTCAGTCGCTAGTTTAAGTCTTCTTTCAATTACCATGATATGCGTTTAGTAATTATGGTCCTATTATTCTTTTTTAAATTAATGATAAAGTAGGGTATGTTTCTGTGCCTTCTACTGGTTCTATCAAGTGAAGACCCTTCCTCACTGCGGTTGCAGCCAATAGCAGTCGTTTCTGGATTATCATTTCGGGACCGGAAGTTAAAAGATGACAGATTTCAATTTGCTGTAGAAACCAATGGGGCTCCCTTTGACCATTAATTTTACAGTCAAAACATAAAAAAATGTTTTGTAACTATTTGCTGTATGTTGTTGACACATGTCTTAGGCTGTCAAAGTATGATATATATATTCGATAGATAGACAATATATATTTTTTGATTAATTGTTTAGATTCTAAATAGTTGTGCATGTTTGTAGAGGTGTTTTTGCAGAAGATCTGTTCTGTTATACCTGAAAAGAAAAATAATAGTCCTTCATTTGTATTATATAGTTACCATTATGCCCATATAGGCATATTGCCCCTCACATACTGTATGGGCATATTAGTGTTAGTATGCTTAAAGAGCCATTCTACTTGTGTGTCTTTGGCCATTTGTGAGCAGGTTCACTGTGAGGGGTGGGGTGCCGCAGTAATTGGCAGGCAATGACATAAGGGACACAGGTGCAGCAAGCCAGTTGATGGATGGCATGGTATGGGCACATCATAAGTTTTTTACTGTTCTCTATTATTTGCATCAACAACACTTGATTCATGTTACACATAATAAATGGGAACCTCACCCGACAGCAGTTTCAGTTTGGACATTCAGTTATTTAACTGTCATAAACTGTTTCCCTGTGCCCAGCCGAGTGGCTAAATGTTTGTTCAAGATACAGAAGTCCTGACGTCACTCGTTCATCCCCAGGTTCGTAAAGTAATTTCGCTATGGAGAATAACATTGGGTCATCATAGAATCGTCTCATATAAGAATTGTGGTCTAAAAATAAACAAACTGTCTCGGCGATATTGTCAGGGAGGAGGTTATGTATCGTTTATGATAGTCTGTCACTTATATTTGATAGTCTGTTTCTGGCGAAATTTTTACTAATTCGGCGGAAGTAACATTATCGTTTTCTCACCGTCAGGTGATGCTTCATATCCACAAGAGTAAAACCGCCAGGGTCATTTGTTTATTTTTGGAACACAGTTCTTATTTTACGCGATATTAAATACGTCTATGGGGATTCAAAATGGGGGTGGAAAACTGCGAGCCAGGTAGACAAACCTAGGATGTGTAAATTACGTCAGACTTCGGTGCTCTATAGTGAGTGGCAACGGTGACGTCAGAAAGGGGGGGGGGGGGGGGGGGGCGTGGAGTGCGACTTGGTAGCCATGTTAGTCCATGTTTACGGGCAGAGAGTACATAATGAGTACATAATGACGCTCTAGACTACAGATTGACGGTGGATATCTGTGTTTGTAAACATTAACTAGTTCTTTGCCGACTACATAGTGAACTGAAAACGGGATGGACAGAGCGAAACTCGGGCTCAACATACCGTACAAGAACAAGGTGAACAATAAGGAAAAAGAGCTTAGCTCAGGCTATTAGCTGCTCAACGTTTACAAACAGCCTGCCTACTTGTGCCTACCTGACAGGCTCACTGAGTTCGAATAACAAATGACTGAAAACGGGGCATCGTTACCCTGTCTGGCTTCATGTGTAAATTGTGTTTCTAGAGAAGCCTTTTCAGGAGGGTCATCGCTGATTGTCCAGCTCCAATCTAAAAACATTTTGCATAATGTAGTTGTAGTCTTTGCACGAAACCTGTTTGTCAAGAACCAGGGTCACTGTGAAGGAGCCATTGTAGATCGGCTATTTTCGGAAAAGAGATGTAGACATTTTAAATATAACATAGAGCTGTGCTTATGTAAGTGGTTATGGTGCAATAAATGTACATAGAATTTTTTTTCACATCTTGGTAGCACACCAGAGTGTAATTCAGCTTGTAGATGTAGCTCACACAGTGATCATTGTTTTTAATCATTAATAACTGATTCAGAACTGGAGTCATTTTCTATCATTTCCTATGATACCTCATGCTACATATTAATGACAATGTTTCAAGATTCAAGAACGTTTATTAGAAAGATAATAATGTGCCATCCATCTCCACATGTGGTGCTGTTGCAGGGTCAGAGTGTTGCTCAGAACAGCAGCTTGCGGTCTGTTCCATGGCTGGTTTGCCTGGGGAAAAAACAACAACATTACTAATTAGTTATGTAACTTAGTTATGCAACTTGTTAATAAAGTATCAATCAAAAACTATACATCTCAGCTCTGCACAGATTGTTGTGTAACAAGTTCATGTGGAACAACACAGCTGGGCTACCCTAGTTGGCATTGGCATTAACTAATACCTAGTTAATTTAGACAAAATAGCAGTTTCATGTGTTTGGTAATTATTTAGCCCCTTGAGATGTAGCATCTCGTTTTAGAGGGGATCCTAGGTACATGACACACTGTATAGACATTTTCAAAAAAAAAAGAAGCAGAGGGGAAAACAAAACATTAAACAACAAGCAATTACAACAACCAATTCAACAAACAATATCAGGTATGACAAAACAAGTAAACAACAAGACAGATGACAGGAGCCACAACAGAACAGGACAGACAGACAGACAGACAGACAGACAGACAGGACAAACACATAAAACAACAGAAAATGTAAAGCATAAGAATGGAACATTAAATCAACACAGACAGAACAATATTGTGAATGTCAGTATATTTAGAGTGATTAATAGAGGTTATATGACAATGTTATAGTTATGAATTAGTTATAATAACGGCTGTGCTTGGATAAGTTGTTGAACGTTATTTCTTTGGGTCGTACAACTGAGATCCAAGCCATCCGACGTCTCTTTGTTAAACGTCCATGTGAGCTCTGTGATGTTGCCTCCATCCTGGAAAGCTGAAAAATTGAACTCCTTTTACTCCTTATGGTAAAATAATGGCTGTTTTAGAAGAATATATTTAGGGGGAAAATACCTTACACAACTTAAGCACATGGATAATGCCAGCTGTCTGCTTACGGCTTACAGAGGTAAACAAAACTATAATTCTGGAGCATTGCCAGATCGACAACATTTTTTTAAATAATGATTTTGCACTCATAATAAATGCAACACTTTTTAAAAGCTCTGTGGATGTATTGTCTTCTTTTTGTCTTGGCCAGGCCGAAAGGCATGGCCTAGACTATGTTTTGCACCCTGTCCGTCCGTGTCCATCGCCCTGTCCGTCTGTGGACAGCTAATCTCCTGCACTGTTGGCTTGATCGCAGCGAAACAGTGCACACACACTCCCTGGATGCCAATTCAGAACCTCTGCCCCAAATGTGTCACATGGGCCTGTTATAACGCCACCAGGAGGCCACTTTTTGCCAAAAAAAAATTTGACAGTACTGCTACAAATTTTATCCAAACATCACGCAAATCGGTACACAGTATCTCTATAGTCATTAAACGAAACAGGTCTTACATATTTTTCTTATTCCATCCTGATTTGCTAAGAATGGCTTCCAAAGTTTTCAGGAGGGCTCCGTTTTGAACAAAATGCCTCAAATCATGAACACAGCATGCAATTTTCGTGAAATTTTCAAATCAGCCTCATGGTGGCGCTATAACAGGCCGATTCGTGTTTTTACTTATAACTGCATCGATCTGTGTAAAACTTTGTATGTCCACTCCCTAGAGGCCAAGGAAAAACCTTTTCCCACCTGCCTTGTATAGCACCACCAGGAGGCCGACTTATGTAAAACATATTTTTGGATATTACTCCTTCAGATTTTATCAAAATTTCACGCAAATCTCTTAGACATTAAAGTTTGCAGGAGTGGCCCGTTTTGAACAAAATGGCGCAAATCACGAACGCAGTGTCAAATTCCGGTGAAACTTTGCACGCACAATCGCACTAGGTTGAGGAACAAATGCCACCCTTTCAACATTGCCCTATTATAGCGTGTCCGGGACCCCCAAGAGGTCCTCCAGTCAGAGTTAATATAGGGGGGCCAACTAATTTCTCTGTGATAGGAACATTTATTTTTGATTTTTTTTAATAAAAATAAAAAAAGAAATGTCGGAAAATACACATCAACATGACTTCAACATTATTAGTACAGATAATGTGTAAACAAAAAATATGTATTTCATGTACACAACATAGTGATAGTGCTGTCAAACTAATTCATGAAGCCATCAAAGCTGCAGCATCACTTGGAGGCAACAGTCAAAACCTGCAGAATACTTCCATGTTAGTCTCAAATCTCTCAACGGTCAACAGGCATTGCTGAGACAATCAGCTAAATATGGTGAGCTAGCTTTGAAAACCTCTCATCAAGTTGCATGGAAGACTTACAAAAAAAAAGCAACACCATTTTATACAATATGTTGTGGGGGGTCCCTGCTTCGCGCCTCTCTCTCTCAGCTAAGGGGGCCTTGGCCTGAAAAACGTTGAAGACCCCTGCTTTAAATGAACACTGAGGATATAATTGTGCACCTCCAAATAGAGGCTATAGGTTCCTGTCCAGCAGGCTGAGAGCCACAGTTCAGTCTGCAATTAACATGCGTTTAACCTCTGACACTGGACTATACATCAAAGAACAGGAAGTTGGACCCTGGGGTTGTCCCGCCTCCATCTTCTCCACCGCCATGATGATTCTCCTGAACATGTTGTCCACCAAAGAGATTCCAGAACAAGAGACGAAAGTCCTTACATTCTTTGAATCACCACTAGATGCCGCAGCAGTAGCTTTGCCGCCATCTTGGAGTGAAATCACAGTCAGGACGCTTCTTTTCCAGTGAGCTGCACATAAACTGCAAGGCTCTGATCTTAAAGTCTGTTAACACTGTGACTGCACACATCCCTGGGTATGGACTAGTGATATGTCAGTGGTTCTCAAACTTTTTCATGTCAAGGACCCCCAAATTCACACTTATTAGCCCGCGGACCCCCATTTGAAAAGATAAGCCAGGGACCCCCATCAGAGAAGATTTTTACTGCCCTAGCAGTGATTCTCAATCATTGTAATTTGAGGACCCCCAGTTTGACATGCATTTAGGCTACGGACCCCCATTTAATGGCATTTCTATCTCTGGGACCCCAATTCATATTGTAAAATCAATGTCAATTTGACTCTGAGAGTGTACAAATGGAACCAAATGGAACCAAATGCGGGTCCATTTGGTTCCATTTGTACACTCTCAGAGTTACAGACCCATAAGGGTCCATTTGGTTCCTATAAATCATTTAGCTGGGGACCCCCTGGTAGCCCCTCAAGTACCCCTGGGTACCCCACTTTGAGAACCAATGTGATATGTAATTGGACAAATTACCCCCCCCCCCCCCCCCCCCCCCCCCCCCACACACACACACACACACAGAGTTTAACAATTTATTTATGTCCACACACAGGGAAAGCATACAGGGACAAATATATATTTTAGGCGCAGTAAAGGTTACATTCACAAACTCATGGATATGTCCTCACGATACAACACGCATGTCACTCAGCACTTTCTGCCTCGTCTCTGGGCATCCCAGGTTGTTCGAAACCCTCCAACAACCAGTCCGTGGGTATAATGTCCATGGCTGGATCACCAGAGGAAACAAACTGCTTAGTCTTGGACTGCTGCTTGGTGTTAAAGCGCTCTCTGTAGTTCTTCTCATGGGCCTGGAGGTCCACCCGTTGCTATTCCGACAGCGGACGGACAAACCGCTGGAAGGCAGCCGGGTCTATTGCCTCTCTTCCTGGTAGCTGTTCGAGGGAGGGAGGCGCCGTCAGGTAGTGTCGGCTGTTGGTAGATTCCACCGGTGAGTGAGTAGTGCCTTCTTGTATGCAAGCTACATGGTCAAGTCCACAGACATTTCAAATGCATCCACTGCACCTACTACATTGACGATGGTAGTTACAACAGGGCAGTTTAACGTCATGCCCAGGACACACACACACACACACACACACACACACACTGGGTGGGGGGGAACTGGGGGGCACTGGGAAAACCACTAGCTCTGAAGGTGCAAATACGTGCCGGCCAGAGAGCCATCAACGCACCTAGAACAATAGCCCTCAACCTGACTGCTGATTAGGATACTTGAGAAAGGCCATGGAACTGATTGTGTTTACATTCCTCTCACAATGAGAGACAATTGGTCTCTGCACTGCAGAGTGCGAAAGGGGATTCAGCCAGATTAATTTAATCGTCACCCCAATCCGTACAAAGTACTGGTTAAACGGGTATCAGCCTTGATGCCTTAAAAACAAGGCTCCAGCCATCCCAAAACAAACTGGTAAGGCTACTTCTTGGCCTTACATCTACAACTCATTTAACCCCTGCTCACTTTGCTAGGGTGGGATGGCTCAGGGTAGAGGACAGAGTACAACAACTTGTAATGGGCCTACAAGATACACTACACCACAAAGTACACCCATGTACCTGTCAAACTACTTCAAAAACATCAATGACGTCCACAATCACAACACCAGAGGGAGCTCCACAAATCACGTTTAACCCAGATTTGTCTCAACAAGGGATTACATTTGTTCTACTGCTATGCCACAAGAATGTGTAATGCCCAGTTATAAAAACATGTGGATCCTTGCTCTCCTTCAAAAGCGCTCTAAAAGAGCACTTACAGGTGGCTGCAATTCGGAACTGGCCCCTGTAAAAAGTCAAACGCCTAAGCTATTTTTGATTTCCTGCCCACCTTTGGAGTTACATCATGGCAAGGTAACTACATTAACAGACCTTGCACTGTACTTCCCTGTGCTTGTCTTTGTTATTGTTAATAAAGTATTCAATCAACCAATCAAACATGTTCATCAAGTTACATGGGCCACCTGTAGATGACTGCGACCCTACAGATTATGAGATAACTTGGCTGAGATCCCATCGTTTAGCTGAGGACCCAAGAACGAGAGTGACACTCACGAGGTTAACCCTGTCATTCAGTTGTCTGATTATTTTAAGTATAGCCTACTTATGTGTGGGTGAGTCTAAAGGGCTTTTATATACAACTAAAAGGAAAATAATTAATTAATTGAAACAAAAATAAAAACAACATTAACTAGAAAATCTCCGCCAGGCGAGGTGGTAAAAAAAGTACTGTTCCTGATTAATCCTGTCTTACCTATTTATATTACATACAATGTCACGTGAAGCTTGACCAATGTTAGCTTTGAGTGGACGGACACACACACGGACGGACAGAGAGGGTAAAACATACTCTCCACCATGCCTTCGGCTTGGCGGAGACAACAATGCAACTAAATAATAAGAAATATAATTACATTACATAATGTTCCATACAGTATTGAGCTGAGCATGCACTTGACGTCATTACAATAAAGCTCCACTAGCTCAAAAATCCACAGCACACCCCTGCAGCTACACACACACCATACACACACACTGACTATGACGTCGATCAACCAGGGGGGGGGGAATACAAAAGACCACAAAAAAAAATACATGCCAGGAGGATGGTGCTCCCA
Source organism: Gymnoscopelus braueri (assembly GCF_963280865.1). Lineage (NCBI taxonomy): Eukaryota > Metazoa > Chordata > Actinopteri > Myctophiformes > Myctophidae > Gymnoscopelus > Gymnoscopelus braueri. The sequence goes on along the minus strand of NC_137623.1, from coordinate 14,073,885 downwards.
TGAGGTTGGTGCCCTCTGATGCAGCAAAGTCCTTCCTTGTTATTACAAAATATACATTAACCACTTCAGCCCTATATACATTTCGGCCATTTGAAAATAGCCGATCTACAAGCTCACAATGCGTCGCGATGCAACGCATTGTGAGCTTGTAGAGCTGCTATTTTCAAAAGATTTTCATAAATTTGAAAACTTGTGAAATGGGACATTCTGCATAATGAGTACTTCTACTTTTACTTTCAATACATTTTGATACCAATACTTTTGTACTTTTACTCAAGTACATTTTTTTATTTCGGACTTTTACTTGTAACAGACTATTTCTATATTGCAGTATTGATACTTTTACTTAAGTAAAAAAATGTAGTACTTTTTCCACCACTGCCTAATGGTGAAAGATGTGTTGTTTCACCCGGTGAAGGAATGGCGGATTTAGGCCACGCCCCGAAATACCCGTCTGGTGTGTCTCAAAGAATAAAAGCAGCGTTTCATCGTCACTATCTACGATGACGCTCAGCGGATGTAAGCTACTGGTTGTCTGACCAGTTATTTGTTGCTAACGGACCACAGCTCTGAACAGACTCACGGCTACCAGTGTCTTCCTACATTAAGCTTCTTTGGGAGAGGCGTTCAAATGGAATAGTCTCTCCAATAGTTAACCGAGATAAAGCCGCTGCTTTATTCCACATCCAACCCACACACAAAGGTAAGGTTTGAAATACACGCAATTGTTTGGGATTGTTTAGTATCAGCGTTGCCATGTCGGCTTATTACAAGCGAGGTTGGGCTTCTTTTTCTGTCAAGTTGCTTGTTAAATGTTGGTAGTTGCAGGTTGCGTTTTTTTGGGGCTTGTTTCTAAAGTGTTCTTGCTTATTTAGGCTTGTTTCCAAAACTTTAATTTAAACCAGTGGTTCTCAAATATTTTCAGGAACATATTTTGTGCCAGGGAGCATTTGTGTTTGTGTTACAAATATTCCACATTTTATTGCAAGAGTTTCAACCTTTTTGTTTTATTGTGTTTCATTGTCAGTGGTGTAAAGTAACGAAGTACATTTACTCAAGTACTGTACTTAAGTACAATTTCAAGGTGTTTTTACTTTACTGGAGTATTTCCAATTTTCAATACTTTTACTTCAACTCCGCTACATCTCAGAGGCAAATATTATGCTTTTATTCCACCATAATTATTTGAACACTTTAGTTACTAGTTACTTTGTAGATTTTGATTATTATTACAAAACACACATTAACCACTTCAGCCAGGCCAATTGAAAATAGCTGATCTACAAGCTCACATCTGCTTTTTTCAAAGAATGAACAAATTTTGTAAACTTTTGTAAAATTTGAAAACTTGTGAAATGGGACATTTTGCATAATGGGTACTTTCTACTTTTGTACTTTTACTCAAGTAAATTTAGAACTCCAGACTTGTACTTATAATAGAGTATTTCTACATTGCAGTATTGATACTTTTACTTACGTAAAAATGTAGTACTTTTTTCTACCACTGCTATTAAACCACACACAAAAAAACATGAGCCTACTAAAGGACCAAGCAATCCACACCTTACAGTTATTTATTTTAACCTTTGTTTTATTGTGTTTCATTGTATAACACATTGGGAGAAATAGCATTTACTTTCTGGTAACGTATGTTGCCCATAGAGTTATAGGTGTTACCGACCTTCAGCTGTTGTCTTCCTTCCAGTGTTGCCAGATTTTTTCAGAGAAATTAGCAAGTCTATAGGAAAACAAGCCCAAAGGAAGCAACTAGGGCACTAGGCCATTATGAGCACTTTAAACCTATATAGTATATACGGTATACATTGAAAATAGCAGATCTACAAGCTCACAACGCGTCGTGATGCGACAGGCTGTGAGCTTGTAGATCTGATATTTAACAAAATCTTGAATTAAAATGTGGAATATTTGGAAGATTTTTGAAACATTCAAAATAACTCAAATCTGGTATGTGGGATCCATGACGTGAAAATATTTTGTGGTAACAGTGGTTGCCACAAAACGTACTGGATTATGTTCAGCACTTCACAGTATTATTAACATCAGTTCTGTAATAACAAATAATTATATCTACAATTAGGCACTGGCATCTTAGCAGCAATGAAAAAACACTACACATAAACCACTGCATTCATAAATGAATATTTAAATTCTATACAAGTAACAAACCAAACAAAAGGCTCGGTATTAAATATAAATACTTCTGTAAGCGATGGCAATGTTCCTTTTCACACTAATTAGTAACTTATATATTCACATCCAAATGCAACATTCACTTCCCAGAGTCATGAATGAATGGAAAAGAACGACCCATTATGGGGTCAAATAAAGGCACCGCAGAAAATGGCATTCACACGCCCAGTATAAACAATGTCAAAAGCTATTAATCAATGACTTTACAGGCAATATAAACGCTCATACTTAAAGCTGAGTAGGTAAAAAAAATTACAAATAAAATGTGATTTAGTCTAATCTGTATGGTAGAGTATGTTAATACAATATAACTTATACAATTGGGGTAGTTGTATTTTGTCTCCCTACTCTCCTATTGAGACATTTAGATTGTGTCTCACCTAGACACAGGATCTGACACGAATTGAATCAACATTCAATGTATCCCCCAAGCAAGCAGGCAGACTCTATTTGCTCAATGGTAAAAATGTCAGGACTTGCGCAGGAAACCGGGTTCAAATCCAGGGTAGAAGAGGAAAGTTATATAGTAGTGCAGCTTTAACACAACATAAAAATGTACAAAACACCACTTAACTCATTCAGTGCCACTGGCCAAAATTCATTGTAAAAAAAAAACCATTCCGTGCCACAGCAAAATTCATTGTAAAAAAAGATTATTATTATTATTTTTTAACGTTTTAGACGTCCTGTGGCACAGGGCTTATTACAACGGACGTTTTAGACGTCCAGTTAATAATTCCTCCAGCCGGATACAGGAAGAGTGGGCACATCAAATAGCTATTTTTTACCCCAAAAAATCAAAGCATTTTGAAAATGACCTAAAGTAATGTAAAGTATACATGATTTGAACGTGCAAGGCACATCATTATCACCAGTATTACCGGCTTAATGCTGCAGCACTGGGCACCAACGGAGGGGGGGGGGGGGGCGGGGGAATGGTGAAACGCGCCGGCAGCACCCGCTGGTGAAGCGAAGATTTTCAAGAAGCATCCGCAAAATAGGAAACCACATTCTGTGCTCTAACAAAATCGTAGATTAATACAGGGACACCTTTTTGCATATCCAATACCTTGGACTTTCCTTTTAAACTCAAACTACATGTGTGATAATTTTTTTCAGAAAGCTGCAGTGTCACAATATCCTTACCATGAATGTCCTTATTCTATTAATTCCTTCATTCCAGACCAGTCTGTGGAGTCCAGCCTGCAGCTGAACATGAGTTCTCCAGCACCAACCAGGACCGTTTCTATTAAACAGGAACCTGAAAACCACCTGGAGTTCAGTAAGTTTCATGCTCGGTTTCTGTCCTTTTTTCTGTGCTGAGCTATCATTTTATTAACATTTCATTAATTACTATTTTCACACAAATATGTTCTATGGTTATCTATCTAGATGAAAGGCTTGGTTTAAGTCACATATATGTTCAAAACACAATTCACAGGTTTACCCAAACCGAAGATTCCAGACAATGCCTGATACCTGTCTGGGTCGGGGTCTGGATCGGTTCCGATTCTATTATCACGGTCCCGGGTCTGTTTATCATTATGTGTATTAACCAAGTGTATCCAAGAAGACAAGTGAAAAGCATCAACTATTTAACTGCCAGAGTAATAGTGTACTAGTGTGCCACTGCTGCCAGCAAAAACTAGCGATTTTACTGTACCTTTGAAAAATCATGGAATATTTTCCGTGACCCCTGTCCTCATGTAGATCGCCTCAGTACACGCACAGGGTCCTTGTTTTATGGGGGGGGGGGGGGGGGGGAATTGTCCGCCTGCAGCAATCCATTGCACAGCTGTGGCCAGTTGAATCTGGCTTGTTTTGCGCGCATACACTTCTCCCATACAGACAGTAGCTGCTCCCTCCTACCTGCAGGGTTGTCTTTTGTTCAAAATAAATTACTAGACGCCATCTGAAAAGTCCTTAATGCAGCAAGCAGCTTCCAACAACAACAACTCAAAAAGACGTTGTGATCATGATATCATCCATCCACACCGCTGGATTAATTCCTGTGCCTACAGACGTCTGGTCGTCTATCCAGCTGTAGCCTATTAAAGCTCATTAAGACTCGTCCAAAAGTTTAACAAAGTACACTGAGCAACAGAGAGTAGTGTCATATTTTAAGTCCCTATACAAACGGACATTGTGGGAGCCAACACAAGGGCACCACATATGTAGACATTGCGGCGTGACAGCAGAGCTACAACACTGCAGAGCTCAAGACCCTAATGCTAGACAGTAGGGTGTGGAGGGCAGCGATTCAGGAGTCGCGAGTTGGTGTTGGCTAGTCCACACTCTTGCATCGCACGCATGTTTATGACAGGTGTCATGTAGTGCTTATTTAGGTGTCATATACAGTATGCCTTATGTATACCATTTCCAATATGTTGACAAATAATTTCACCTGATCACTATTTCTGTCATGTTGTTTTTCCCCTTCTAGACTTCCTGCAGTTCACTGTGTGTAAAGAGGAGGAACCAGAGCCTCCAGAGATGAAAGTGGAACAGGAGGATGAGGTTCATGGTTCAACATTGACATTACTAGCAATGAAAAATGAAGATGATTATGAAAACCGAGAGATAGAGCCACTAGCCAATACCTCTGATGTACAGGACTGTGGAACATCACAACCAGCTAGTGATGACCAACTCCTCTCTTCACGCTGTTCTGAATCTGACATCACTGAAGACAGTGATGTGTGGGAGGAGACCAGGGAAGGGCAGTCATATTTAAACACACTGAAATCACATAAGAGAGAAAATGTAGAAGGACAAAGGTTTTCTTTGAGCTATAAGCTGTCCCAGGACCTGACATCATTGAAACAAACTCTATCCACAGGGAATCACACAGGGACCAAAGAATTTAGTTGTACAGAGTCAGGGACCACAGACTTTAGTTGTACAGAGTGTGGCAAAGGCTTTCGACTAAAAGGTCCTCTGAAACGTCACATGACGATTCATACAGGGGAAAAGCCTTTTAGTTGTACCGAGTGTGGCAAAGGCTTTCGACTAAAAGGTCTTCTGAAAAGTCACATGTCGATGCATACAGGGGAAAAGCCTTTTAGTTGTACTGAGTGTGGCACAGGCTTTGGAAGCAAAGGTCATCTGAAAAGTCACATGATGATTCATACTGGGGAAAATCCCTTTAGTTGTTCAGTTTGTGGCAAAAGCTTTAATCAGAAGCCACATCTGAAACAACACATGCGGACCCATACAGGGGAAAAGCCCTTTAGTTGTACCGAGTGTGGCAAAAGCTTTAGTCATAAGCAACATCTGAAAACGCACATGCTGAATCATATAGCGGAAAGGCTGAATCATAAGGTTTTCAGTTGTACAGAGTGTGGCAGAGGCTTTGGTCAGTCCGTTTCTCTAAAACAACACATGAGGATTCATACAGGGGAAAAGCCCTTTAATTGTGCAGAGTGTGGCAGAGGCTTTGGTCAGTCAGCTACTCTAAAACAACACATGAGGATCCATTCAGGGGAAAAGCCCTTTAGTTGTACATTTTGTACCAAAAACTTTACTGTCCACGAAAGTCTGAAACAACACTTGCGAATTCATACAGGGGAAAAGCCCTTTAAATGTGCAGAGTGTGGCAAAGGCTTTAGTCAAATGGGTCATCTGAAAATTCACACGAGGATTCATACAGGGGAAAGGCCCTTTTTTTGTACAGTTTGTAACAAAAGCTTTGCCCGTGCTGACAAGGTTAGATCACACATGATTACTCATACAGGTGAAAAGCCCTTTGGTTGCACAGTTTGTAGCGAAAGCTTTACTCGTGCTGAACATGGTAGATCACACACGATAACTCATACAGGTGAAAAGCCCTTTGGTTGCACAATTTGTGGCAAAGGTTGTCAAATGAGTGATCTGAAAAAACACATGAGGATTCACACAGGGGAAAAGTCCTATTGAGGCCATATAGGAAGTGGCAATTCATATGAATGGCCGCTAGTTTTGCTATTTCCCCCATGATTTCCCCCCTGCTGTTTGCAGAAGCACTAACTCTCTATTTAAGCTAATGTGTTTTTGGCCGGACTTTACATTTGATTGTATTACCTTAATAAACATTGTCATAAATACTTTATGCTTTATCCCAACAATTTGTTTAATTAATGATAAAGTAGGGTATGTTTCGGTGGCTTCTACTGGTTCTACTGAGTGAACACCCAGTTGCAGACCCGGTTGCAGCCAATAGCAGTCATTTCCGTTTCATTTCGGGTTCAAAGAGTTCAAAGATGGCAGATTTCAATTTGCAGAAAAAGTGGCCTCAAAACGGTCTGTAGAAACCAATGCGGCTCCCTTTTTACATAAATGTTACCGTCTGCATGTTGTTGACACATGTATTGTTTTTACCGTTCTCATGTATTTGCGTGAGCAAAACTTTGCTGTGATTCATGTTACACGTAATAAATGGGAACCTCATCCGACAGAAGTTTCAGTTTGGACATTCAGTTATTTAACGCTTCGAAAATGGTTTTCCTGTGCCCAAGAGTGGGTGTTCAAGAGTGTCTACAATGCCCCTATAGCAGAGGTCTTCAACAGGGGGTCCTCAGAGCTACTATAGGTGGTCCGCCAAATCGTTGTGTGATTTTTACATTAACCACTTCAACCAAGCATCCCTATTCTGAGGAGAACTTTAGCCAAAAATAGCAGATCTACAAGCACACAACGGGCGTTGTGTGCTTGTAGATCTACTATTTTCGGCAAAGTGGTTTGATGAAGGGGGGAAAAGAGCAGACTAAGTACAGAGAGAAAGGTCAGGTTTACTAAGTATTTAAGTGCATGGTTACATGTCTGGAAATGAACATTAACATCCAACATGATAGTGTGGTGAAACAAGTCTATGAAGCTGCCTATATGAAATCTATGAAGAAAAAAAAAATGTATACAATATATAATGGGGGTCCCTACTTTATCTCGCTCTCAGCCAAGGGGTCCTTGGCCTTAAAACGTTGAAGACCCCTGCCCTATAGGGACATACAGTATATGGAGATGAAATGTCTGCATGCATGTGTGCGTGCCTGCATGATTACAAGCTCACAATGCGTTGCATTGTGAGCTTGTTGAGCGGCTATTATTGTCGAATGTTTGCCCCAGAGTAGAATTAATGTGGTTAATATATGCTTGCAATAAAGTGCAGATGAGCAGCTAAAAACAATTATCTATTCGCTGCACCCTAACCCAAATAAAACAAAATTAGCAAATTGGGGATGGAAACACTTTTGCTGAATAAGTTCTGACGTAGAGAGCATTTAACTCATATAACTATTCATGTTGCACAATTATAACTTATCGTATTATAAGTAGTCTACTATAAGTATGTTATAAGTAGAAGCCATGTCGATTTTAATACCTTGCCACGTACCCCCACCCAGATGATTAGCTTAATGTGCATCATTGTTTTCCCACTCAACAGTAAACAAACCAACATACAGTATAAGTGTATACAGTGTATCTGCACATTTCTAAAGTGACAACTTAATCACTCTTAAGACCTTTTTAATAGCAAATTGGCCAAATTCTCAAATATTACAGTGGAGAGAAATGGCCCCTTATGGACCTGGAGAGGATGTGCAAGACAGTACAGAGCTATCACAACGTGTATCTAGTGTCTGCTGTCTTGGGTGTCTAGGCAGGGGTGGTGGAGGAGTGTGGTGCGGAGAGGGTTCAGATTTGCTTGTCACAGACATCTTCTTATTCCTGAGATTGTAGTAGTTGTGTGGGGTTTTTGTGCAAAATTCATTTCACATGTATTTTATTTTGTGATTGGTACTGCTATAGCAATATCCTTGAACTTTGATCTTTTTTTCTGGATAATTTTAACATCAAGAAGGCATAGGAGACACCCCATGACGCCCTGGGCTCCAGTCTCCCATAGAATCCCTATCTAACCGACCTCCACGCTGTGTCCCTGCTGCTATCCAACAAACAAGCATTGCTTTCTGTATACACCTAATTTTTTTGTTCTGGAGAGGGGAAAGGACGCTCTGAGCCATAATGATAAATGAATGATAAAGTCACTGGGGGCCCCTGGGAATATTAATGGTCAGCCACCAACCAGACACCGACTCTCCTGTGAGCCAGTCCGACATAGGGACACCCTGTCTGCCTGACACACAGTCATGCACCACATGGTCTTACAACCACCACTATGGGGGGTCCCTCCTCACTAACTATGGCCACTCACGAGTGCCCATCTCGGGCATAGGAGCCAGCATGGAGGTCCACTTGGGACCAGTGGGACTATCCAGTGAGCCAGGCGACATAGCTCAGCCTAACGCGTAAGCTTAATTTCTGCCTCCTCCTCCGTCCTCCAGCGTGACTTAGAAAATGTTTGCATCCCAAATGCTAATTTGCTTTTGGAGTTGCTGGGAACCAGGTGAGTGCAGGCTCCCTAAGCCACTTGGAGTGAAATATGGCAAGATACAAGTATATCTTTCATGTATCGTTTGCGGAACTGTCTTTGTTGAAATGCGTGGTGGCGTATAATTTCTCCTCCTCCACATGACAACCCTCCGAGCTCCGAAATAGTCCAGCAATCCAACTGTGTGACACGTCATAATTGCTGTCACTTAAAAATTATGCTCCTTGCCTTCTCACAGAAAGCAGCGCTAAGGCAGGAGTGGAGGACTTGATGATGGAATATACTTAGAACTACCACCACAGGGGCCGACAAGCCCCATTCTCTTTAACTGCCTATGAGCACTCGTCCTGAGCTCCCAAGTGCCCCACTATAGCTTTAACATGTCTGAGCCAACTGTTGGAGGTTTTGCACCTCGGACATGTGGGAGAGGAGAAGCTCAGGGTCTCCTTGGCTCCTATAACTTTGCTCTTCTATGCTCCAAGTGCCCAGGGAGCAATCCAGTGACCCCCACTCCCCTCCACCCACCTAGGCCCTCTAAACTCTACACCAGACCCCCTTTTACCTCCTCACACAACCCTACCCCCCATACTCCCCTCTGCCTAGGCCCCCATTAGAGACATGGGTTTTGACAGCTCTTCACTAACCTCCGTAGCCACACCCACCCCTCTTTACTCACTCACACTGATTGCCTTCCTAATGTGTTAAAATAGTTCTTCAAAAATCTATTTATTGTTTTTCAAAAGAGTCTACAAGATGACACTTTGATTCACATTTGATCCACATAGCTATCCAAAACCTTTCAATATTGCATGCAATACTATATCAACTGACAATATTCTCTTTCTCTGCCATGCACCTTCTGAATGTGTCAAAATTGACAAAAATGAAAATTGTGACTTGTGTTTTAAGGATATCTTGAAGCCTTGTTCCAGTAAAAAAAATTATAACTAGTTTATTGCATAATTAGTTTAGTTAACTTGAAACGGGTAACCATTTCAGAGGGTTTTAATAGAGTCACAAACAAAATATTGGATTTCACAATTATCTAATTGTATCTCTGCAATTTGGACAATTCCAGTGGATTTCTAGGTCCCCAAAACATAGGGTAAGACACAAAAAGTACTTGTCTAGGATAAATAATGAAGGAGTTAGGTTATTTTAAAGATTTTTTGGCCATCTTGGACGCCATCTTGAAAATAACACCTTTCCAGTGCTCAAACTTTGGTAAACTTTTAGTATGTTATTAAGGACACCTAATACTGCAAGAAACAGTTGAAAAACGTTTTGTTGCAATTTGTTTTGGGTGAGGTGCTTTTTTTTCATAACTGCAGCCGCCTAGTGTGTGTGTGTATATATATATACACATACATACATACCTTTATTTGCAAAATAGGCCCCATCTGCAAACTTTGGAAGCGAATCATAGCTAATCAGAATGGAATTTGAATTTGAAGTCATGTTCATCACATGACTCCAAAAATAATGTGAGCTGAGGATAAAATGTCGAATAGATCAGGGGTTCCCAAAGTCGAGGTCGCGACCCCACTTGGGGTCGCGGGAGACTGACGGTGGGGTCGCGAAATTATTTTGGGTCATCATTTTTTTATTTTATTTTTATTCAACAGAATGGATGAAATACAACCTAAAATGATTACAAATAGTACATTTTACCAGTTTAATACATTTCAAATGCGCACCGAACGTGCACGATTATATGCATAAATTACCTCCAGGTTTAGGTGGGGTCGCGAGTCAATGGCCGCCTTATTTTTGGCTCGCGGGCTGAAAAGTTTGGGAACCCATGGAATAGATGAGTTGTGCGTACGCGCGCGCGCACGCACGCACACACACAAAGGTCACACACACACACATTTTGCTGAAAAGGCCTTTTTTCCGCCACCAGGTATTCCTAAACTTAACCTCAGTAAACTATGCCTAAACCTAACCTCATTCCTAAACGTAACCTCAGTAAAACTCTGCCAAAACCGAACCTTATTCCTAATTGTAACCTAGTCGCTGAAGAAAGGTAATTTCTTAAACCTCTAAGAAACAGACCTGAGTTACAACTGTACTTGAACCGTTTTTTTCTGTCTACACCAAATCTCTTAGCCGATCCCTACAAGCTCACAACAGAATAGGGATGCTGGCCATAATACTTACTTTGGTTAAACAAAGTATTATGGCTGTTGAATACTCAGTTGCATTTCTAACATCTCTACCAGCCTGACAGGATGAAGAGAAAGAAGAGTGGCTGTCTTGTGTTTGTTTTAATAAACATTTTGACATTATTTCTCCACTATTTCATTTCTCTCTCTCTCTCTAATACCTATGCCAACATCATAACCTCTTATAACCCGATATACTTTGTTGTGTCTCATGCAGCACCACTTCAGTTTGATGTTTGTAAAATAAGTCTTCAATTACTACTTTTCTTTTCGTTTACCTACATGAAAATAATTAATTTTATAATTATTTATTTAGTATTGCCAAAGTAATAATTACTGCTAATATGTTTTATCTATATCATCCTCAATATTGATCACTCATCTGCTATGAATAAAGACAATGAGAGCAGTTCTTAGTCAAACATAACACAGCTTTAATGAGAACAATCATAAAAACAGAAATATTTTTATTTTCTCATATAAAAATGTTTTTCAAATAAAGAGGAGTGATCTGTCTGGTATGGGGAAAGGGTGGTTGGACAACAGGCCCGGGTTAAACCATACTGGGTTATCCAGGACTAACTCTTTATCCTGTGTTTACATTTACACGACCAAACTTTACTAGATAGAGCTAACCTCTGGACCAAACCATCAATGATGATGTCAGAATCCAATCCAATCCAATCAATCAAAATCAAAACAAATATCACCTGTGGGACAAGAAGGGATGCTTCTGTTTCACTCAAGTTATATACTGTATAAGATAGGAGCATGATCTCCTGTTATAAACCCCTGTTTATCACACTGTTGATTAGGAAAATGATTTGGTATTTTATTTATGTGTTTAAGATCCTACATATTCCTATATGTTTGATCCAGAGCCTTCGAGATTGAAGAAACTATCCATGAAATCTTACTCCTGTGGTCGGTTTTGAAATGATACTTTCTGACTATCTTATTGACTTACTGCTGAAGAGGTGTTTTAAACTGCTGTCTTACAGACAACCTTATCTTACTGTTGAAGCGCTGCTTTAAACTATTTGACTGAGACTTTGAACATTTGGACATAGGGATGACCGGGACAGACACCTCCGCAAACTTTGTTGAGTTGGGTTCTCACTGGCAGCCATGAGGGCTCCACAGCTCATATCTGCGGCTGTTGCCAAGGTGATTCCATTTATTGGGAACATTAGAATGTCAGCCATGTTGCCAAGGGGAAAGCGTCATGCAACGTAAACCAACTGTCAGCCAGCCAATGGCTGTGGATTGAACTGAGACAATTAAGAGGAAATTAACTATTAGTTGTAATTCTTCTTCTTGTAACAAGATATTATATTGTTTTTAATAATAATAAAGAACTATCTAAACACATGTTCTTGATTGATTCAAGACTGCTTTTTGACTCCATTTTCTTTCTTTGAATGGAATGTACATTATCAGAGCGAACTTCACTGAAACCAGTGGCATGAGCCCGCGGTGGTGTTATCGAACTTCAGCTGAACGTATGAGGTCTAAAAACAGCAACAGATTACTTGCTAACATGGCTGAAAACTAAAACTATTCTGTCTGTGAGACACAGTGGCTTCCAACATCCGAAGAAAACCCACTTCTGACAACAGAGCAGGACCTTCAAATAGAATTGACATGCAGCTAGTAGTTTCAATATCACACAATAAAATCCTCAGTGTTAATGTATCCATTTGTAGACACAGACAAGGGTCCATTTGGTTACTTTCGTGCACTCTCAGTTAAAGGAGCGTTCATGACAACATTCAGCCACTAGATGTCTCACTTTTACAACATCTCTGTCGTGTGAGGTTCCTTATTTCCCTGTCACCTCTATAAGGCAGCAATTAGGTAGAACATCCTAACATAATGGCTGTTTTAGAAGAACATATTTAGGTGGAAAATACCTTACACAACTTAAGCAAATGGATAATCACAGCTGTCTGCTTACGGCTTGCAGAGGTAAACAAAACTATAATTCTGGATTATTGCCAGAGCTACAAAATTATTGATTATTTCACACTCATAATCATTGCGACACTGTTAAATCCACAGCTTTTTAAAATCTCTGTGGATTTATTGTCTTCTTTTTATGATTAGATTTTTTGCCTGTATATCCTTTCTGGGATCTTCAACAAGGTGTCCGGGACCCCCAGGAGGTCCTCCAGAGTTACTACAGGGGGGCTTACAAACCTCTGTGATAGGAACATACAATATGTAGTGGGGGTCCCTGCTTCGCCTCTCTCTCTCAGCTAAGGGGGCCTTGGCTAAGGGGTTGAAGACCCCTGCTCTAAATGAACACTGAGGATATTATTGTGCGCCTCCAAAGAGAGGATATAGGTTCCTGTCCAGCAGGCTGAGAGCCACAGTTCAGTCTGCATTTAACATGCGTTTGACCTCTGACACTGGACTACATCAAAGAACAGGAAGATGGACCCTGGGGTTGTCCCGCCTCCATCTTCTCCACCTCCATGATGATTCTCCTGAACACCTCCACCGCCGTCTGGCAACACAGGAAGTACAGAGTCAGGAAACAGGAAGTATGTTATGTTGTCTTTTTTTGACAGTTTGACAGGCTATTTATATGTTTCTAGATATTCCATCAACTAAATTAAAAACAGATTCCTGCTAAAACAAGGGGTGAGTGTATGGATTTGTGAAGAAAACGGTTTAGATTATTTTCCTGTTCCGTACTGTATGTAAGCTAAATTGTGTCATAAAATAGGCTACATTAAGCTGTAAGGTGTAACTATGTATGCAAAATCATAATCTGTGCTTCTTCTGATGCTGTCCGATTAAAACAAGGGAACTGGTACTGCCAGACCCCTAGTGGTTGAAATCTGAATGGCCGGACTTCGCATGACGTGTGTGCAGAGGAAAAGAGGGGCAGGACAGGAAAAGAGGGACAGACCGACCCACCGACCGACAAAGCCTCATGTAGGCCGACCCCTTGGGTCTGGCAAAAATGAGTCTTACAATAACATAACAATGACGACATTGATAGCAGTGACGCAATGCAACGTGGCGTAACATAACGGCAGTCTTTGTGTGTGTGTGTGTGTGTGTGTGTGTGTGTGTGTGTGTGTGTGTGTGTGTGTGTGTGTGTGTGTGTGTGTGTGTGTGTGTGTTCACCTGGTTCTCTTTGGCTGATGACTCAAGGAAGGCAGCGTTCCAAGACTCAGCCAAGGCCTTGCCTTCCTCAAAACTAATCACTCTGGGAGAGGAGAGGAGAGGAGAGGAGAGGAGAGGAGAGGAGAGGAGAGGAGAGGAGAGGAGTAGTCAGGCAGAATTCCCAGAGCTTACAGTAAAAGCATTTATTTTTACCTTTTGCAACTACATATCTCTGTCCCTGTCCACCACGAGAGACTGTGCAGACCGTGCTGTGCAACTCAAGAAAAAAACTAATCTTATAGTCCGGTAGATATGCGCAATATTTTTATGGAATTGTGCATTTTACGATAAAAGCGTAAGTTTTGACACTGTTAGAGCAGGCAATAAGGAAGATTGCCTATAGGGTCATCTCAGTTTTGTCCCATTGCAACCATTTCACCTGCTGTTATTTAACCAGCAACTCAATACCACCTAGGATCTTGATTCCGGTGGCTAATCCTCCATTTTAAAGGATGGGGAACACAGTGGTACTATTTACAACATGGTAGCAGCTACCTACGGTAATTACAAACTGTTTATCTGGCATAAGGGGAACTAAATGATAGTGATAGTAAAGAATATTAGATAAATTACAGAATCGGCCCATGACGTGTGCAGGCGTGGTGCACCCAAGTGGCCTCCGTGATCAAATGACTGGCCACATCACTGACCACCCTAGCGCGCCAGTCAAAGAGTCAGAACTGAAAATGGAAAAATCCCCCTGGAAAACAGTGTGGTAGGCATTTTTGAGAAAAAGTATTTTACATATTCTATATATATGACCTTTATGGGCTGAATCAATTTCTGCTGTATACCAAGCTGTAAAAGTCACTGTTACAAATTAATCCCAAATTAGGGCATGCTCTAATAATGTGCCAAATCTCCTGCTTTTATTGTAAAATAATGATTTCCCCCATATCCGCCAGACTAGCCCATATCCCCCCACCCGACACAACAGTGGTCCCAAGGTTGATTCTTAGTCAGGATGGTGTTCCCTGTGTCAGTCAGTTTGATTGATTGATTGAATACTTTATTAGTCAGAAATGTAAACAGCACGACGCACAGTCAGACATTTAGGCTAAAAGGATAACACAAAAAAAAGTCCTGGGGACTTGTTTCCATTTGTAGTCCTATGTATTCAGTAGTAATAGGAAGTATAAAATAGGGCTTAACTCAAGCAACATAAGTGGTTGAGAGGAAAGAAGGGAATGAACAGAATAGAATAAACCATAGCAGAATGACAAACCACATGAGGTGGTCTTCTTTTCTCTCTGTCTCTTCTCCGTTTTTGCTCTCCTCAGCTACATTCCTCATCTTCTGTCCTAGCAGCTCCCTCCCTCCCTCTCTCCCTCTCTCTCTCTCTCTCTCTCTCTCTCTCTCTCTCTCTCTCTCTCTCTCTCTCTCTCTCTCTCTCTCTTCTTAAATGTCACGCTCTGTTTCCCTTCTCATCTTTCCTCATGTGTTTTCCTCCTTCCCTCTTGGTTTGCTTATGTTCCCTCCTCTCCACACTGCTGTGATGTGATCTTCCTGCTTTATTGATCACTCTACTCTCCATATCTCTCTAGTTCTCCTTATCCCCCCGCTCATCCCCTCTCCTCTCCCCCCTCCCATCGCCTCCCCTCCCCTCTCCTCTCTTCTCTTCTCCCTCCATCACTTTCATACAACTTCCTGCTGCAAAAGCATCTCTCACTCCTCTAATTGGATCACTCTCTCTCACACACACACACACACACACACACACACACACACACACACACACACACACACACACACACACACACACACACACACACGCACGCACGCACGCACACACGCACGCACACGCACACACAAACTGGAGCTGCAGTAGTGGCCATAGCGAAATCTAGGTGTAGCAACTGGACCCTGCCGCAAAGTGCTGCAGAGTGTGTGTGTGTGTGTGTGTGTGTGTGTGTGTGTGTGTGTGTGTGTGTGTGTGTGTGTGTGTGTGTGTGTGTGTGTGTGTGTGTGTGCGTGCGTGCGTGCGTGCGTGCGTGCGTGCGTGCGTGCGTGCGTGCGTGCGTGCGTGCGTGCGTGCGTGCGTGTGTGTGTGTGTGTCGGATAGCTAACCAGACCACAGCAGAAGCCATGAATGTACTCACTGCATCTCATTGCTGTCGGGCAGAAACCTTGTATCTCCACATTTCAACTTTTTAATGTTTTGTCTTACATTAATGGCGTATACTTCGTCGTACAACATTGACGCAACAATTGCTGATCTACAACCTCACAGCCCGTTCCATCACTACGCTTTGTGAGCTTGTAGATCAAACATTGAAAGTGAAAGTAGTTAAGTCTGTCAGTGGCCTTATGAATAAATGAGCTTGTGAATAAATAATAACTACATTGGATCCATTGGAACACAGGCTTTTTGAAAAGTAAAGGTTTTGGACATACAAGGTTTCCATCTGACAGTGATGAATCACGACTATCAATAGTGTAGCTCCATGAGCAGAACAAGGCATCAGCTCTACCAGACTCTATGATAATCACACAGACACCATTCTCTGTTCATTTAAAACAGACTAATGCACGCACTCTTCATGCACTCACTTCCATGCACACGTACAAGGGGAATCCGCTCATAATTTCCGACATCCCATTATTGCGGCCGTTCGGTTAGTGTGAGGTTAGGGTTAGGGATAGGGTTATTTATAATGGGTAGGAACAATGACATGGCACCCATACGAGGAAGTATGCCTTCACATCCATCCATGTCCCTAGACACATGTGCATACTGAGGAAGAATTGTGGTAGAATTACATTATATTGTTATTATGTTTAACTTTATCCGACCTTCACTTTTGCCAATATGTTGTTCATCTTTTGCCTGTTATGATATGATCTGATGTTTTGCATGTTATAAGAGTCGAGATGTCTTCGCTTAGCTATGGTACTATTGCTTTGGTACAGTTTGCATTTTTTTGGTACAGCTTGTCTTGTTTTGGTACAGCTTGTCCCTGTGAGTATAACAATGGCACCACCGTGAAATATTGTCTCCAACTCCTCGTGCCTCAAGAATTACTGAATGATCCAGAATTCCTTGACAACACACACGCACATGCACACGCACACGCATACACCACAGGCTTGCTACTTAAGCAGAAACATCAGAAAACCTGCAGTCTATATTAGTTCCCCTACGCAAGTCTGAGTGTGTGTGTGTGTGTGTGTGTGTGTGTGTGTGTGTGTGTGCGTGTGCGTGTGTGCGCGCGTGTGCGCATGCGTTTGTGCGTGCATGCGTGCATGTGACAGAGAGAGAGAGAGAGAGAGAGAGAGAGCGAGCAAGAGAGAAAGAGAAGAGATTGAAGTGGTACCATACCTTTCCATGTGCAAATCTTTCTTGTTTCCTACTAAAATAATAGGTACTCTGTAGACAGTGAGACAGACAGACAGACAGAGACAGACAGATAGACTAGTTAATACAGGTAAAGACTGTCGTGGTTGTCGAGGAATACTAGTTTCATGCCAGCCGTCTGATATGATATTGCTGCTTAGGGGTGCAACAGCAAATCGATCTAATCAATAAGTTTTTTTTGATAATCGATCATTTAATCAAAGGATCTTGTAATAATCTATCAGCATGTTGTTTATCATCTGCCTAAACAAAAAAAACGTAGCTTCAGCTAACAGTATATGTCTCCATGTCACCATATAACATAGTGTGAACTAGTAACAAAGATATATCTGCACAGAATAACTAGCATCTATTACAAATATATATAGACCACAATAATTGATACAAGGAATGAGGAGTGCTAGGGGGTGAGGAGGAGGGGTCTGAAGGGGAGTGCTAGGGGGTGAGGAGGAGGGGTCTGAAGGGGAGTGCTAGGGGGTGAGGAGGAGGGGTCTGAAGGGGAGTGCTAGGGGGTGAGGAGGAGGGGTCTGAAGGGGAGTGCTAGGGGGTGAGGAGGAGGGGTCTGAAGGGGAGTGCTAGGGGGTGAGGAGGAGGGGTCTGAAGGAGAGTTCTAGGGGTGAGGAGGAGGGGTCTGAAGGAGAGTTCTAGGGGGCAGGGACGGATTATGGCTTGTAAACATTGTGCTGGTGCACAGGGGCCCTGGAGCCAAGGGGGCCCTGGCACCGCCACCTGAAAATCAACCTTTTGATTAGTCAGTCGGAGACCCCTCGGCCCATTTCATCTACTTCCACTAGGCAGATGTCAAAATAAAACCTGTGCTGTCTAATGACATTGCACGTTTTCAATTGTGTAAAATAAAATACACTCTTATTTTGAAAGCCTCCCAGTTGTAGGAGGACATCCGATTTCTATTAAAGCCATTTGACAAGCAAAACAACGGACCTGGATTAAACGCAAGAATTTAACAAAACTTCATATTTACGATAAGGAAACCATGTTCTTGTGATTAAAACAATGTAGACAACTTTGGAAGTGCGTTCACTCGTTCGACCTCGGCTGAGTCGGCTCTGTGGCAGCAGGTGAGTCTCTTTATCTCATCTGGTTAACTTACAGTAGAGCCTAGGCTTGTGCTCAGAACTACTGAACACAATCTGCACACAGTCTGTTGCATTGTCGTCAATTAAAACAAACAAATCTGCTGTCATGTAGTTGTCTTAATGGATGATATTGATCTTAAATGCTCAATATTGATATGGCTCTGTTGCACTTGACAATGTCACGTGAAATGTTTGAAAATGTAGGCTATATGCTGTCATAAAGCTATCTGGGGGGGCGTGGTGATTTTGTGCACAGGGCCCATTTTCACTTTAATCCGTCTATGCTAGGGGGTGAGTAGAGTTTGAAGAGTAGTGCTAGGGGTTGAGGTAGAGTCTGAAGAGTAGTGCTAGGGGTTGAGGTAGAGTCTGAAGAGTAGTGCTAGGGGTTGAGGTAGAGTCTGAAGAGTAGTGCTAGGGGGTGAGGTAGAGTCTGAAGAGTAGTGCTAGGGGTTGAGGTAGAGTCTGAAGAGTAGTGCTAGGGGGTGAGGTAGAGTCTGAAGAGTAGTGCTAGGGGTTGAGGTAGAGTCTGAAGAGTAGTGCTAGGGGGTGAGGTAGAGTCTGAAGAGTAGTGCTAGGGGTTGAGGTAGAGTCTGAAGAGGAGTGCTAGGGGGTGAGGTAGAGTCTGATACGTGATGAAGAATACATACTGTACGTTTCCCACCATGTCTAGAAGCTTTTCATGGATAACACGGACTACTTCAAAACTGCAGCAGAGAACACGTATAGAGGGAAAACACAGGTCATGCAGGCACTTTGGTTAAAACTTTAAAATCACTTTAACGTTGCAGCTGGTAAGGGTGAGGCTGATTTTAATTACTTTGTGTGCTTAACCTGACCTATAACCTATACATCACCATTAATCACTTAATGTGTTTTGTATTAAAGGAGGAGTTCACCCAAAAAATGACTTATTTTCTATCAATTACACACCCCATGAAGCCTTGATTTCATGGATTTGTTTTTGTGGCATTCCTAAGACAATAATTTGATGACGTGTGTATTTCCGGTAGGAGACACAAATAATTTACTTTGTGTCTCCTACCGGATACATTAGCCGGTAGGAGACGGGAATCAAATTATTAGCTTAGGAATGCGACAAAAACAAAAAAGAATCTGTGGATTCAAGGCTTCATAGGGTGTGCAATTGATAGAAAATAAGTTATTTTTTGGGTGAACTCCTCCTTTAAGAATCTAAATCTGAAACTAGAAACTAAAGCTGTCAAATAATTGTAGTTGGGTAAAAAATACAATATTTGCCTCTGAAATGTAGTGAAGTAGAATGTACTCAAGTAAAAGATCTATTATGTAATTTTTGTGTGTGGATACAATGTTGTTTTGTCCAATCTGTATGGTAGAGAATGTTAATACAATATATTGTATACAATTGGGGTGGTTGTATTTGGTCTCCCTGCTCTTTACACAAATTTTGACCTGAAGCCAACAACCAAAATTTCTCCCCAGAGCAAGCAGGCTATTAGCTCATTGGTAAAAAATAATTATAAAAAAAATCAGCGCTTGTGCAGTAGCCCTAGGTTCAAATCTAGTGTAAAACAAGAAAGTTGCTTTAAGTAAAAGTACCTAAATATTTTACTAAATTAGATTACTTGCAAACTGAAAGAATGGATGAACATAAGAAAGAAGGAAAGAATAGAAAAACTGAGTGAACCAACCTTTTGTATGATGTGACAGAGTAGAGCAAAATGTATCCGTCCACATCTATGGTGTAACTCTGTGGAAAGATAGAGTACTCATCCTGGAACACACACACGCACACGCACACGCACACGCACACGCACACACACACACACACACACACACACACACACACACACACACACACACACACACACACGCACACCATTTTCATCCCAAAGCACTTATTTGACCTCCGAGGGAGGCGGGAGGAGGCATCTTTGAGGATCTAGGACACATGAGAGCAGCCTTAGCCCTGAAGACTTAACAAGCTGAATGTTTCATGACTGTGCAACAGTGGCGGAGGGTGGGACTGTGGTCAGGTTTTGGTTTTGGCGAATGAGCCCTGGTTAAGCGATCGGTTATGCAGTTGGGGGACTGCATAAATTAATACAAAACTGCAGAAATTGCCTGGGCCGTAGCGTGACGGTCCAGGCACCCTAGGCTGCAATGCCAGCCCGACAGCGTGTCGCAGGTTCGACTCCCGTTACCGACGACCTTTGCTACGTGTCACTCCCCGATCTCTCTCCCCATTTCCTGTCAGCCTACTTTCCCTGTCAATCTCTAAATAAAGGCATAAAAAGCCCCAAAATCTTTAAAAAAAAGAAAATACATAAATGAATTAGATGTTTAGAACAGTATGTGAGAGAGAGAGATGGACGGACGGACAGAAGGACAGATGGTAAACGCAAGTGTTGGTTATATGCTGGAGGGTATACCTGTCACTAGTGTTGGTTATATGTAGGGGGATGCCAACATGAAACCGTAGCAGGGTGAATTAAACTGGGGCATGCAGCAAAGCAAGCAGGTAACCTTAGACTAATAGTGTGTCAAACTATGACAAATGACTCAATACAAATGTAAATAAATACTCTAAACGGAGTCGTAAAGGCAGGCACAGCCGCTGTAATCCGAAACGGACATCACTTCACATGACACTTTCATTCCTCTAAAAAAAAAGGATGTCCTCGTTTCCTCTCCTTGCATCGATTCCTCACGTCTCTCCTTGTGTCCTCAGTGGGAGGGAGTAAGACGGAAGGAAAAGACCTTGGAGGGAAACATCCAAATGTGGACGACATTAAAGAGACTTGGGATGCACCTATACGTGCACAGGAGGAATGACCTCAAGGAATGAACCTCAAAAGTCACAGGAAGTTGGATGAGCCCCTGTGATTAGTCACCTGACAGCAAGCTCACCTGACCAGCCGTGTCGACCAGCTGTAGGTGATACTCCTGACCGTTGACTGTTATCGTCTTAGTAAACGCTGAGAGAGAGGGAGAGAGAGAGAGAGATTGAAAAGGACAGAGAGAGAGAGAGAATGGAAAGTACAAGTTCAAATACAAGATAAAAGGAGAAAATAAAAATTATAAGTACACACAAGACAATGCAATTACTATCCACAGGCCTATCTCTCTCTCTCTCTCTCTCTCTCTCTCTCTCTCTCTCTCTCTCTCTCTCTCTCTATCTCTCTCTATCTACAGTATATACAGTGTACAAACACACACACACAAACACACATGACACTTTAATAAAGACAAATCAATCAATCATTTAACATTGGAAGAGAGGCTCAAATTGTAGGTGCGAGATGAATCCAAAATTGATAGAAAAGATCATGTGTAAACAAACAAGTTTTGTAAGCTACCTATAATATCCATGAAAAGGTTTAATCATCATCTCTTCTCTTTCTCAGTCCTCATTGAAGACCCTGGTCTAGGGCTCTTGTTTGTTCAGCCTGTTGTCAATGTTTTTTCTCCTTTTCATTTCAGCTGTTATTTGTCTGAATTTCACTGTTGATCCACGTTTGATTTATTATAACGTTGCATATTGTTTTCCAACTTTTCCTCACCACAATGGAGACTATCAACCAGTACAAATCGATGTGTATGCTGAGCCTGTTTTCTTGAAATATTCCATACATGATTACTTGAAAATCCATCATTATTTTAAAACCATTTATCTTTCATTCACCTCCTCGGATCGATAAGAGTGCAGCATTAAGTGCTCTAAGATTTCATCCTCTTTACAACCTTCCATGGGACATGTCTTGGACAAAGCAGATCCATTTCACTATTGTCCGTGCAGCCAGTCTGTTCACAAGCTACATAATATCTCTCATAGTATCATTCCTGGGATTCCCTGCTCCAGTAAGGGTTTTGATTGAATTTACCAGTCAAACCGCAGAGGAGCAATGCACACATTGCACCCAAAGTTCTGTCCTAACTCTACACATCACACTTCTTGGGTTTAAAGTTTTATGTTGAGGACATTTGACCGTCACCATATTATCTGGGGGAGATACGAGTTCACCTGTTGTGTTTACACCGTTTACAAAGTCAATAGAATGTGTACATTTACTGTGTATTAAGATGTGTACCGTTTGTCATTTTGGGGAGATTGGTCTACATCAGGCCATTGTTGGCACAAGGTTTTTAGCTTGTAGATCAACTATTGTTTGCATAGGACAGTCATACAACTAAAATCAGGCTTTACACGTGAAGATGCCTGTTATAGCCTTGTGGACTGGACAGTATACCTACAGTACTGTCCGCGCACGCACACACACACACACACACACACACACACACACACACACACACACACACACACACACACACACACACACACACACACACACACACACACACACACACACACACACACACACACAGACTTACTGTTCTCTATGGTAGGGTCGTAGGAGTCAACGAACTGTCCTTCCACAAACTGGATAGTCAGTGAAGACTTCCCTGGTCGTAGAGAACACACACACACACACACATTAAAATGTTACGTGTCAGATATTATATGTTAAGATTAGTGATGAATAACTTCTACCTCATTTACTATCACTACACTCTCGTAAACGAGTTTAATCTCAATGGGACAAACCTGGTGAATAAAACCGTATGATTAGATCAAAACTATCGTGTATACAACAATACACAGGTAGACACACAAACACTACAGCCTGAGTAGCAGTAGCCCTGTGTCCAAAATAAGTCAAGATGACCTCAACAATGAACCAGAACCATCAGAACAATCGACATCAAACTCGGTGTGTGTGTCGCCGAGGACCTGAGGGAGTACAGAGCCTGGTCTGAACTGAAGTTGGTCGGATCGGCATTTCTCCAAAAGGAAATATGCGAATCCCCATATACATGGTCTGATCAGCGGTTTCATGGTGTTTTCTTTAGTTATGGACCCATGTGTGTCTAGAAATAAAGTGGAGCTGGGGGGAATGAGGCTCCATTCTCCATGTGGCACTGAATCTGATCAGTCCAGCGGGTTACAAGATTAGCTCCGGACACAAAGGCACACACACATGTCTTTATGTGTCACAATCACACACACACACACACACACACACACACACACACACACACACACACACACACACACACACACACACACACACACACACACACACACACACACACACACACACACACAGACAGACGGCTAGCCTCCGGCAGAGCCACGTGGTAAACATTTCCGTAGCCACGTTGTCTGCTACAGGCTGCAATGATGCTCACTAGTGAGGGACTACGCGTCACGGCTTCCAGCATCAGAACCATTCTAGACTGCAGCCTGGCACAACAGGATGACGATCAGGTTAGCACTAGCAGCACCATCCACTAGTGTCATATGACACTGTTAGTATGCTGCTTCTACGATGGGAACACTAGAACAGTGGTTCTCAAAGTGGGTTTTCAGGGACTGCCAGGGGGTCCTTGAGGAGGTTCCAGGGGGTCCACAACAAAATGAGTTAATGTAGCATCCAAATCTGTTTAACCACTTTAACCCTTTGAAAATATGAAAATAGCCGATCTACTAGCTCACGACTTGGCACGATGTGACGCGTTGTGAGCTTGTAGTTCAGCTATTTTTAAAATTTCAGATGGAATTCTGCGGCCAAATACATATAAATTTGCGTCGCCTTGCTACATGTTGTGAGCTTGTAGATCGGCTATTTTCGACGAATGTGTTCCCCCAGCGATGGTGTAGGGTTCAAGTGGTTATGCTCTATTTCAGAAATTGCAAAAGTAGCCAATCTATATGCTCTCAACACGTCACATTGTGATGTGTTGCTAGCTTGTAGATCTCCTATTTATTTTATTTTTTTACATATTACAACATTTTGTAATATTTCACCTATAACGACATGCCCAAAAAAGGACGCCAGCTTGAAAGTGGTTAATGCATTTTGACAACTGGGGCAAAATGGTAGTTTGCAAAATGGTAGTTTTTTTTTGGGGGGGGGGGGGTTTCGGGTTTCGGGTAGTCTTCTGCCTTCATATATTTCCCCTAAAATGATAAATTTAAACATTACAGATGCACTTTTAAACATGTTAAGGTATGAGAAGAGCTCAGCTCAAAGTCATGTTTGTGACCAACGATGAACTGCCGAGCAGCTGATAATGCTAATTAAATATTGATGATGATAGAGTAGCCTATATAAGTAACATTCATGAATAGTTGCAGCTTCAAGTCGACAAAAACACATACATTCTAAACCATGCACAGCCTAACATGTACAGGTACCATACAATACTTACGGTATAGGCTACGTTTCGCTCTAAAGGAGGAACTTACCCACGGATCTATAACCCAATACGGCAATTTTCCGAGACTTGGGCTGCGGCATCCTTTTCTCTCTGCATTCAGAAGAGCACAGCGAGCAGCATCAGCACCATTCACGCCCGATCCACAACTTCATGCATTATTGATGAGCACTCGGCCCTGGTTGGCTAGAGAGACGTAAAGGGGGAGGGGTCTTTTCCGTAGTAGCGCAATTGCGATTGGATGCCGAGCCTAACCCCATTGTTCTAGAACTAGAACCTCCCGCTCATTGGCCAGCTCGAACAGTGTTGCCATGTCCGCTTATTATAAGCGACTTTGGGCTTACTTTTATGTGAAGTTGCTTGTAAATATTGGTTGTTGCAGGTTTAGTTTTTTGGGGCTTGTTTCTAAAGTGTAGACAGTTGCTTATTTGTTTCACAATTAAAAAAAAAAAATGTAACCAGTGGTTCTCAAATATTTCATCATGGATGGACCCCCCCCCAAATTAATATATATTTGTCTCTAACCCCCATCTGAAAATGTTTCGTGCCAGGGAGCCCAAACCAGATTTGTGTTGTTAGAGAGACTTAGAAATAGAATGTTTTAAAAAATCTAATCTAATCTAAAATATTCCACATTTTATTTCAAAAAATTTGAAAATAGCAGATCTATAAGCTTACAACGTGTCGCATTGCGATGCGTTGTGAGATTGTAGATATACTATTTTCAAATAGCCGGTTTAAAGTGCTCTTAAGTCGTTTATTTTAGGTTTGTTATGGTTGCTTATTTCTCTCACAAAATCTGGCAACACTGCCAGAACGCCACTCTGAGCCCGGCCGCGACGCGGTGTTACGGCGGAACTAGTGGCTTATCGAAATATGTGACTTAAACTGTCGCTGCTATTTAGATTACTTTTAGCACTCGTTCCTACCAAACTGTGGACATGTATTTCTGCTACATTGGTGTCATTGTTACTTGTATGAATTTATTGCACGGTAAAAGTTAAACATTAAACCGCGAACTGGATTAACAACATTTGACATGTCTTTCAAAAACGACGTAGGGGGCGGGACCTAACGACGTAAACTTCCTGTTCATACATTTATATCGAGTTGCGTCAGCTCAACTTTACTAAGATACACTTTAAGCGGAAGAGGCACATCCACTTGCTTTTTTCCCCCTTTCTTTTCTTTTTCAACAAAATTGTATATGGTATTTTTGACAGTCCCTGTGAAGCATTATTTTTTGAATGATTAATTATATGATATTCTATATTTAATAAATACCCTTTTTTTTTCCTTCACAGAGTTAAATGTTTCATGGTCATGATTCACCACGAGCCTGAATGGCTTGAGTCTAGGCTTAGGAACCACAAAATGTTCCCCCACTACTATGCCATTATTAATTGGCCACCCAAAAAATACATATATCCTTTTTTTTCTTACATAATTATTCATTGCAAGATAAACTATGCACTATTATTATTATTATTATTATTATTATTATTATTATTATTATTATTATTATTATTATTATCATTATCATTATCATTATTATTATTATTATTATTATTATTATTATTATTATTATTCACAACTGGTCTTATTTTGAAGTCCTCTGTACCGGAAGTACAATGTGTATTAGTAGTAAGTAACTTGACGCAGGTATCATCATGGAGTAGCAGTGTGACCTGTGCTAAAGACATAGTTAACTCTTTATTATCTTGTTGGTGTTTTGCTGTTGTACTTTGAACCATTATTTCACGTTTAAATGGCTGCCGTTGTTTCCAACTGGTCTGCGGCGTGGAGAGTTGTCAGGTTAGCCAGGTAAGAACACAAACAAACAAACAAACAAACACACATTGAGCTGCTTTGTTGTTGTCTTGACTGTAGGTCAAATGTAAAACAACTCCTAAACTAACCCTGAATCATGACTGGCAATGACATGACAGTCATGTTTCAGGGCTTCTCCTAAACTACACTATATGAACGTTAGGGAGCAGGTTAGCAGGACTAGTCTATAGCAGCTCTATAACTAGAACTAATCTGATAACTTGGAACGATACAGTACTGTGTCCATTCTAGTTAGCCCAGCATGCAAGCTGAGCTGTAGAGAACTGGAATATCTAGCTGTAGAATACAACTCTCGTAGACGTATTTATGATTCTGACGTTTTCAATCTACGAGAGTTGTAGGGTTCACCCCCCCATGGACACAGGGACTTTCAGCACTATGCCCCGTAGACACTCCAAACGTGTACAAATTGAAAATAAAGGTGCTTACCCCCAAGCCCCAAATGTTAACTCTCGCTACGGGGTAGTAGTTTAACGTAATAATCCATATCTTTCAATAAAGAAGTGTTTTAATGCCGTCTGTGACCGATTTTGTCGGGAGTTCCCAATGGGCGGTAGTGACGCGCCCATCTGGTGAAACCCGGAATTACACTCAATGTAAACAGGAACTAAACGAGGGTGAAAAAATGGCGTTCGGCCACAGACGGCATTAAAACACTTCTTTATTGAAAGATATGGATTATTACATTAAACTACTACCCCGTAGCGAGAGTTAACATTAGGGGCTTGGGGGTAAGCACCTTATTTTCAATTTGTACATGTTTGGAGTGTCTACGGGGCATAGTGCAGAAAGTCCCTGTCTCCATGGGGGGTGAACCCTACAACTCTCGTAGATTGAAAACGTCAGAATCATAAATACGTCTACGAGAGTTGTATTCTACACCTAGTACGACGGTGTCGCTTGCCGAAAATCACAGATCTACAAGCTAGCTCATAGATCTGTTATTTTTCTTCTTTTTTTGCAAGAGAGACCGTCGTACGGCGGAGTATAAACTAGGTTACGTTGTGTGTGAACTTTGCTCTAGATTCCTTTATGGAAGGCACAGAGTGCACAGAAAATGAATGGTGACACAGAGACCAGTTGTTCTCAAACGTTTTCATGTCAAATCAATATGTATTTGGCTGCTGCATATCCCCATGGAACCCCATACAAGATGTATGTTGTTAAAATGTTTAGAGACAGCTGGGGTCTTCAACAGGGGGTCTGTGACCCCTAGGGGTCCTCAGAGTTGCTACAGGGGGGCCGCCAAATCTTTGTGTGATAGGATATATTTATTTTTACATTAACCACTTGAACCCTAGCATCCCTATTCTGAGGTGAACTTTAGCCAAAAATAGCAGCTCTACAAGCTCACAACGCCTCAAGGCGTTGTGAGCTTGTAGATCTGCTATTTTCGTCAAAGAGGTTTGGTGTAGGGGGGGGGAAGCAGACGAAGTACAGAGTGAAAGGTCAAGTTTACTAATTATTGATTGAAAGTAAGTACACATTAACGTGAATCCAACATCTGCTGTCAAACATGTCTATGAAGCTATCTATGAAATGTATAAAAAAAAGTGTGATTTGCAACACAATTTTACACAATAGGTAGTGGGGGGGTCCCTGCTTCATCTCTTTCTCAGCTAGGGGGTCCTTGGCCTGAAAAACGTTGACGACCCCTGGTTTAGAAAGTATTCGCTGGGTGAGCCTGAGCCATCATGGTGACGATGGTCATGGTGAGCGCTCAGAGGGGAGCAGTTAGGGGTTAAGTGTCTTGCTCAGGGACACTTTATAGACATGTAGACCACAGGGCCCGGCGGTGAACCGGCGACCTTCTGATCACCAGACGCCACTTCTAAGCTACGGTCGCCTACCATCTCAATAAAAGGCAAATTAAACTATATAGGGCCCAGGACTGACCACTCTCCCTCTTTAAAAACACCACAGGCAACAGACAGAGAAATGGAGATCACTGGTAAATAGTATTATCTGTAGTAATAGAAGTGTTAGAAGTAACAGTAGACAACTACTGTAGATGATGTAGTAGTAGTGTTATTTCTGTTGCTGATGGTCTTATGTCAGGACCTATTTTTACTTTTTTTTACTTTATTTATGTATTTGTATGGGACAGTGCACATTGATAAACACAAGACAGGTGTACTACATACATACACATGAGCAAGTGTAGATATGCCGGTTTTAGCAAAAGCTACTTTCCATCCAGACATTACAATATAACAACGATACAACAAGTGAACAGTCAACAATCAACAATAGGCAATAGGCATATATTCAAATCTAATTTAGAGGAGGCCTAGTCTATAAAAAAAATATAAGTGATCACATGTCTGGTTATCTTTCAACCACTGTTTTAATTGTCCTTTTGAAGGCTGAAAATGTGGGGCTCTCCCTTTAGGGTAACTGGGAGACGGTTCCAGTCCGATTCATGGTGTTACAGCAGCAAAGAGTAAAATAATTGAACAATGAACAATACAGCAATACACTGTACTCACTTGCAGATGGATACACACACACACACACACACACACACACACACACACACACACACACACACACACACACACACACACACACACACACACACACACACACACACACACACACACACACACACACACACACACACACACACACACACACACAAATCAGTATGGGAATGTAGATGCAGATATTATACATAGAGGACACAAAGTAAATAACACAATGCTAGACAGAAACCCTCACTGTAATAATAGGACAATATAATGTGTAAAACATGTCGTTCCTCCTCCATTCTCATTCCTTCTTTTCACCCACCTCTCTCTCTCAGGTCAGTCCATCCATCAGTCATTCCCAGTCTGAAGTTCCACACCAGTGCCTCTCCTATGATGGGTTTGTAGGCTGTTTTGTATTTAAGCTCAGTGTTGAGTTGACAACTCATATCACCTGCACAGATCCACTATAACCAGTGGTGGAAAGTAACTAAGTAAATGTACTTAATTACTGTACTTTTGAGGTATTTTTTACTTTACTTGAGTATTTCCAATTTCCAATACTTTTACTTCTACTCCACTACATCTCAGAGACAAATTTTGTACTTTTACTCCACTACAATTATTTTAAAACCTTAGTTACTTTTCAGATATAAATTATGATATTATGAAACACACATTAACCACTTTAGCCCTATTTTATACATAAAATTTACACTTTTACGTGTAACAGAGTATTTCTATATTGCAGTATTGATATACTTAAGTAAATAATTTGAGTACTTTTTCCACCACTGACTATAACTGAATACTACAAATGGTGTTACCTGTGTTGTAGCTACGGTGGAGGAGTTCAACAATGCTAAGAGCCGAATGGGTACCCTGAAGAATGACCCTGGGAATGAGGCTAAACTCCAGATCTACGGCCTCTTCAAACAGGTACGGTAAAGCCAGCAACTACTGCAAACCAAGCTGTGTGTGTCTACGCCTCATCATCTCTGCTTCTTCCACTTTTTGAGAGAGCGAGAGGATGAGACCCTAACCCTAGAACAGTGGTTCTCAAACTTTTTCATGACAAGGACCCCCCAAAATGATATGTATTTGGCCGCGGACCCACGTCTAAAAATATTTTGTTCCAGGGACCCCCAGAAGCAAAGATTTTAGTTACAAATGTTCGCTTAAAAAAATACATATTCAAAGATTTGCACAAATTTTCAAGATTTTTCAAAAATAGCAGATCTACAAGCTCATAGCGCGGCACTCGGTGCAGCGCTATGAGCTTGTATATCTGCTATTTTTGAATAGCCAAAGTATAAAAGGTCATAATTATTCTGATGCTATATTTACACATTTTTCTGGGTACCCCCTGGAACACCCTCAAGTACCCCTGGGGGTCCCCGGACCCCACTTTGAGAACCAATGCCCTAGAACACTGAAGGCAAGGCAAGTTTATTTGTATAGAAAATGTCAACAACAAGGCAGTTCAAAATGCTGCAGAGAGTGGAGCCTCCTCTATATTATTGCTGCATAGTGTTGTGTATTTCTTATTACAAAAAAAAGACACAAAGGATAATGGTTTTAAACATTTTAAACACCACACAATGACATGAAACTCTCCACATTTCATAAAAATGCAATTATGATGAGAGACTTAGATTTCGTAATTGCGTCGATAGTACCATAAACGTAATACCCCGGTCCCATGAATATACATTATGTGACTTAACACCAGAATAGCATTTTGAGGAAGTGTGGTAGTACGTTTTAATTAGATTTTGAGGGGTCCAAAGCTGTGTTTCCACTGGAATACTGTGTAAAAAGATTTACATGAGAGCATTGGTAGTGAGATGGAGAGCGTGTGTGTGACAGCGAGGCTGCCTGCACCCAGGGTGACATTGTTCAATGAACAAAATTCTTCCTAAGAGCAATATTGGCATAACTAAGAGAAAAGTGAAAAATATATTTGCATGGAGTGTCCACTCGCAACTACAATGCGAGTCAGTAGCATAATTCCTTCCTGACGAGGTAGGGTGCCGTGATATTAACCCCACTCGTTTCAATTGCCTGCTGCCTGCCAGTATGTTTAATTTTGGTGTCCTGTGGGAACAGACCGTGTGCTGGTACTGTATATTTCGTACTGTCAATATCATGTCACCATACCTTGTCAGAATGCCTGCATTGTTATTCCATCACTTGAGTGTGAACTGTGAATGAAAAGCACCATTCTGCCGGTACTCTACCATCATGACGGTGCTTACATGAGATGCTAGTTCTATTGATTATTTTTTCCCGTTCTAATCTATCCCGGACAAATCTAAAACAATGTTGGTGTAAATTGAGATTCCCTGGAAAAAGCTCTTGTGGAATGGTAGAGAAAGTATTTGTGAGCTGAGGGTGGGTCGTGTGTAAGGTGGAGAGAGCAGTGAGTGAGTGAGAGAGTGAGCTTGTCTGTGTTTAATGGGTTACCTACCCATCTACCATGTTGTACTCCACCAGGCTACAACAGGACCTTGCAACACTCCTAAACCAGGGATGTTGGACTTCATCAACAAGGTTAAATGGGACGCGTGGAAATCCCTGGGCTCCATATCGCAGGTAGTAAATATGTAGTTTAATAATAATAGAATATGATCTTTAATCTTGTGATGTCCTTTTATGATCTATGATTTATGTAGTAGCCATTAACCACTTTCACTTTTGTTCCAGGGACCTCCAGAAGCAAAGCAAACAAATATATGTATTCAAAGATTTGCACAAAATGCTGTGCACAAGCTTGTATATCTGCTATTTTTTAATAGCCCAAAGTACAAAACAATGGTTGTAGCTAAAATATCTAAAATGGCACAGTAGCGTGTGTGTTCCCGGTCTTAACTCATTGAGTGCCAATGCCGTGTTTTACCGCAATGGCGCAACAAGTTTTTAGGTTTTTTTTAACGTTCTGAACCCAAGATATCATGTTTTGAAGATTTGCTGCTCCATTCACTTCTTGTTTAACTTATTACTTAAAAAGGCTGTATCTCGGCTCCTGAGCACTTTTTTTTTTTACAATGTATTTTTGGCCCAGACATGCTATTTTCAAAAGTATACAATTAATGTCAACTAGGTCGCGATGACCTCGTTGACATTTGTGAAACCACACAGTGCAACCCTTAGTGATTAGCAACCACCCTAGGCAAAACATACTCTCTCGCCATGCCTTTCGGCCTGGCAGAGACAATGAAATAGCCGATCTACAAGCTCACAACGCGTCGCAGCTATTTTCAAAGAAAAAAACATTAGGAAACAAGGCCAAATAAGCAACTACACTTAGAAATAAGCAAAAAAATAAACGCAATCACCAATATTTTTTACAAGCAACTCGCTTATAATAAGCGGAAATAGAGAATTATTTAATGTCAATCATTGGCGTCCTGTCTCGGTCTCGCGCATATATCACGGGAGCCTTTCACGTTTTCGTGAGACGTTTGGAATAAAAACAAATGAATGTATTGGGTCGGGATCACATCATGGTGAAATATCTTGCAATGAGTGAACCCCTGTCGCCGACCAATCAATCATGCGAGAACCACAACGATATACATAGCCCGATTTCATGAGAGAAACTCGTGCAATGTGAAATGCTTAACGATCTGTTTACTCGCTGACCATTTCAAATGTCGGGCAGTGTGTAGGGGCCCTTAAGTTTTTCATTAACTGAAGGTCTTTCCTATTAAAAACTTTGATTGTTCCTTCTGATTGTACACTATTGACCAGCCAACTCATTTAGATTGTTTCTTCTGATTGTACACTATTGACCTAATAAAACTAATTAGGGTGCTTCTGAAGGGTACCTTGTCCTGTACTTAATTGAAATGAGGTTTGCCAAAGTGAAAGGGGTGGAATACTTTAGCAAACAACAATAAACGACAATAATAAAAGAAGGAACAGTGGTTTCTTAAATTGACATATTATCTACTAATGAATTTTGTAATTCCTTAATTTTTTTCTCAATTGGAAATTAAATATATCATATCGTCAGTGTCCAGCCGGGACCAGCTAACTCCATTTTCCTTTTTTTTTTTTTTCATAAATCAACGCTATTGAACGCTACATCTGTGTAATTTTTTTTTTAATAATAACATATGAAAAGTATTAAAAAGCGCCTCTGACGAAAACTCCTAACTCCATTGGACCCTCAAACTGTCCGTCAAAAACAAACAACTCCCTCTGCTCTGTATGAGGCAGACAGGGAGAAGATTTTTCAATGCTTTTGGGAGAACATAAACTGGGAAGAGAAGAGAATGTATGTGCAAGGTTTGATAGATGTCACCCCAGTAAAGAGGAGAAGGGTGTCTTCACAAAGGTCATCTGCTCGTGTTTTCTTTTTAAATGTTAATGGACAGAGAATGAGTGTGTGCAGGAGTTTGTTTCAAACATCTCCAAGAGCTCAAGGAGATCATGCCAAAAGACTTTCACAGCTTTTATGACAATCTAAAGCACTAAGAAACACCCACCACACACACGCAACACACAACACACAACAGTGTGGTAATAAAATGTTGATAGGTATATGATAGGTAAATTCAACTGTGGTTGTTATTGTTAGTACAGTAGGCTACAGATTTGACAGATTCTATTTTTCATGAATGTATTTATATGCCATTTATTTATTGTTGGTGTGCCATGATCGCTTTTGTTAAATACATGATTGAGTATTGAGGCAGAATTGTTTGTTGCACTCAACTGTAGAAGAACAACAGTGGTAACAGTTAGATCCATGGTTGTTTACAATGCATGTTAAAATAAAAGTTGTTTAAGTACAGAATTCAGCTTGATCTATAGTATATGAGGATGGCGCTCACCATAAATAGCTGATCTCCAAGCTCACAATGCGTTGTGATGTGTTGTGAGCTTTGAGATCCATTGCCAGCTGTTCTTATCAATGATGGACAAAACCTCCTAACTCCACTTGCACTGGATTTGGGTAAAGTGGTGATAATATAATGACACATGCAAGTATCTGATAATATATAAAGTCACAATACCAAGTTTGATGAGGCAGTATTGCTTTGTTTTAAAAATATAAGGTTTTCTTCATTTTCTGAAAATTTTATATTTTGTTTTTCATTTCCTGAACAATTACCATTTTGGATTTAGCTGGTTCCGGCCGAACAGCAGAGATGTATAATTAAATATGTAAATTTTAAATGTATAAAATACGAAGGCATCATCTATTTCTCCTATCCGTTTGGCCTATCAGGAGGAGGCCAGGCAGAAGTACTGCGACCTGATTGGCTCCCTGGTGACGGCAGAGGGAGGCTCCGTCCAAGTGGCCGCACAGCCTGCTGGGAGCGCGGCGGTGTACGAGACGCTGATGGTGACCACCGAGGATGACATCACCACCATCAAACTGAACCGTCCGGCCAAGAAAAATGCCATCACAACAGAGGTGTGTGTACACTATTACAATACTTGTGAGGACCAAATGTCCCCACAAGAGAAATGGTTTAAAAAAACAGATTTGGGGAGTTAGGCTTACGCTTAGAATTAGAAATTTAAATATTCAGGGTTGGGTTGTGTTAGGCTGAGGTTTGACATTTAGAGGTTAGGGGTTGGAGTTGGAGTTATGCCTGCTTCATTCTTAGCTGTGTGCTGGTGTCATGTACCGAAAATATGTAAGTTTGTAGATTGCTTAATTTCGGCTTTAGGGTTAAAAATTACAAAAAGAAAATAGCTGTAATGAAATCACCGTCCTAAAAAGAAGAAAACAGGTGCGCACACTTGTATTAACTGTAAATATGTTCTTCTTCATATTCTCTTTATTATTTACATATGTCTATGTTTTTGTGTATGAGGTCCACAATGTCTCAGATTGTGTTTTTTTTATCGTAGATAATATATGACGGTTGCTTGCAATTAAATCAAATCAAACTCATGTTGCTCTCCTCATCCCCAGATGTACCATGAGATCATCAGAGCTCTGGAGCAGGCAGCGAAAGATGAGTCTGTTATCACAGTCTTCACTGGTACAGTACACAGACAGACAGACACACACACACACACACACACACACACACACACACACACACACACACACACACACACACACACACACACACACACACACACACACACACACACACACACACACACACACACACACACACACACACACTCTCTCTCTCTTACATGACACATACTCATCCGGAGTGATTTGAATTCCCCTCTATCTGAACGCCTGTGTTAGAATGACCATGACAGAGGAATTCTTGCTAAACATATCAGAATCAGAATAAAATGTGTTGTTTCATTATTACATGATCATAGGTGTAAAGAGTAAAGAGTGGGTGGGTCTTTTGAAAAATGTTTGACTTGAAAATAATTTTAAATAATAAAAACTAAAAAGAATTGTAGGAA
Source organism: Gymnoscopelus braueri (assembly GCF_963280865.1). Lineage (NCBI taxonomy): Eukaryota > Metazoa > Chordata > Actinopteri > Myctophiformes > Myctophidae > Gymnoscopelus > Gymnoscopelus braueri. The sequence goes on along the minus strand of NC_137623.1, from coordinate 14,038,540 downwards.
ATGTACTCATTACCCATAAAATGGGTCTGTGACCCATTGTTTGGGAAACACTGGTGTAGACTATTTCAAACGGACAGCAATAACACCAATGAACCTTCCAACTCATAATGAGCGTTTGTCTCCTACACACACACACACACACACACACACACACACACACACACACACACACACACACACACACACACACACACACACACACACTGTAGGTGTCGGAGACTTCTACTGCAGTGGAAATGACTTGACCAACTTCACCAAGATCCCCGAAGGAGGAATGGAACAGATGGCTAAAGACGGAGGAGAGCTGCTCAGGTGAGGTTGATCCGTTTGATCGTTTCCATTTGAGTTGCATCAATGCAATACCTCGTGTCAACCAGTAGGTGTCCTGCCTGACCACAGGAAGTTAAAATGTCTCAGTTGACGAGTGCAGTTGTGTTAGTTATATTATTATATAGTTATATACTGCTACCATACAGATTGATCAAAATAATGCTTTGGTCTCTAAAAAAGTTATGGATTGCACTGTAGCTTTGGTTGATTGATTAACTTAAGTAAATACAAATTTCTGTTGATGACCCAAGAAATTGATATTTTATGGGTCTTAAACAGCCCGTGGCAGTTAGATTTGACACTGTGTGTGTGTGTGTGTGTGTGTGTGTGTGTCTGTGTCTAGGGGGTATGTGAAGGCCTACATAGACTTTCCTAAGCCATTGATAGCTGTGGTGAATGGACCTGCTGTAGGAGTGTCTGTCACTGTACTGGGTCTGTTTGACATCGTCTACGCTACTGAGAGGGTACGCACACGCGTGTGCACACACACACACACACACACACACACACACACACACACACACACACTGAGAGGATAAAGTAAAGCTTTTTGCAGCAGTAAAACAATGAGAAAACATAACATACATACATACATACATACACTTGGATAATAATTACACAAACACCATGCATTCCACACCAGCCAAGACAAAACACAAAGATAAAAGTTCATACAGTTTAGTCTTTTGTATCATGAGTTAGGCCATGTGTTTTTGTGACTTGAGTTTCTTCTTTTGTTTTTTGTTTTGTTTTTTTCAGCTGAAAAAACAAGGCGCTCTCCTAAAATGCTGACGTGTAGCTCAGTGCAGATTAGATGTGCCTGGTCGCACTACTGACATTTGTACCATAGTGTACAATACGTGGCACTCCCAATATTGAAAACAAATCAAAATAAATTATAATCAGGGACAGAAACAGAAACACTTTGCCTCTAATAACTCCTTACTAACTCCTTACTGTTGTAACATCTGTTTATCTCTCTCTCTCTTTCTGTCTCTCTCTCTCTTTCTCTCTCTCTAGGCTACATTTCATACTCCGTTCAGTCAGTTGGGTCAGAGTCCTGAAGGTTGTTCTTCCTACACCTTCCCTAAGATGATGGGCGTCGCTAAGGTATCCACACACACATATATATGTTACAGGGAGATTGAAGAACCAGGGAGATTGAAGAAAGCTCACTCGTTTTTACCACCCAACCAGCAATTCTGTAGAAAAAGCACTAGAGGGAGCCACGAGCCAGGCTTTCCAACTAAAATGCACACACATATATGGTCGCAACCACACACACACACACACTCTCGCGCGCGCAACACTAGAGGGAGCCACGAGCCAGGCGTCCCAACTAAAGTGCACACACACACGCGCGCGAGAAACAACACTAGAGGGAGCCACGAGCCAGGCGTCCCAACTAAAGTGCACACACACACACACAAGCCAGGATTTTTTCTTCAATTTGGTTTATTGAAAGCATGAGGGCGCGCCTCCTCGGCCTCAAGCTCTGCTGAGTCGGCGTGCCTCCGTCATGGACAATAACTATTATCACGTGCGTGTGAACGCGTGTTCAGCGTTCCCCTAGCGTAGATTCCTGGTTGCTACGTGGGGGGGAACAACAAAAGACAGGTCCGCGTCGCATCAAAGCCCCACCTCGCCCGAAGCCCCGTGCCTAAAAACGAGCGCTCTGTCTTCAATCTCCCTGGTTCTTCGATCTCCCTGTGACATATATATCTCACACTGAAGCCAGCGTGAATGTGACATTGTTGACTTTCACCACTTTGTCAACTAAAACAAGTTACAACTTCAATGTTATATTAATGAGGTTTTCAGATGTGTCATTTGCTTCCAACCCCCCCCCCCAAAATAATCATATTTGAACTGGGGCTGTAGGCATTACATTTGCCTCTTTCTTATATTGTTTGACCAGTTTTTGTAGTATAGTTTGTTGATTACTTTTGATGCATTAATGGTCTTTTTTCATTTCTTATCTTTCTAGGTATTAGGTAGGCTATTAAAAGTCCTTAAATTGTCACTTTATTGTCATCTGGGGACCCCCCTGGGGCTCCAGACCCACAGGTTGAGAACTGCTTGATTATGGTAGCAGCAATGCTTACAATATGATGACCCATTTATTAAGACATCACCCAGTGTGTCTGACAGTGCAAGGAGTTGGAAAAAATCTGTTTAAACAGAGTCTCCATGCAAACCAAAGGGTTTATAGCAAAACATTTACTGCTCTGTGCAGTGATGCAGGATTTTCATCAGATTTTCTGTTTCTCTCTCTCTCTCTCTCTAGGCCAGTGAGATGTTATTGTTTAATAAGAAGTTAACAGCAGTGCAGGCCTGTGAACAAGGTTTGGTTACCGAGGTGTTTCCAGAGAGTTCCTTCCAAACGGAAGTGTGGACCAGACTGAAGGCCTACGCCAAACTACCACCCAATGTATGTATATGTACACACACACACACACACACACACGCACACGCACACGCACATACTAAGTATACTTTGTATTAATCTGATAACTCATCTGATATGAAGCACATTTTGTAACATACTTATAATGCATTATAATTTGCTTAGCCTTATAACACAATTACAGTTATAAGTACTCGTAATGCTTCATACCAATACTCTTATAAAGCATTACTTAAAAGTCAATTTAATATTTCATAATTACGGTACACTCGCAAACCTTTTCTTTTGCCAAAGATCATAGTGCATTATAACTCTACATACATTGTATTATAATATGAATTCATATTATGCTATGAAGCATTTTGCAGAATAACCGTTATTCTGCGACAACAGAATGTTTTGAAATGACCGTTCCATGGCCGTCGGAGCCATCTCAGCTTGTCAACTGCCTGAATGCACAGGGTACTTTATTTCCAGTGGTTTAAAAGTACCGAAGCACAAGTACTTTGTTAGAATACTAACAGATTTTGTTTTTTATAGTTGTATATTCATCATGATTCTTCAATACGTTTAAGATAAGAAAATTCTACTTTTACTCCACTACATTAACATTGGACTTCTCGTTATTCAAAAACCATCTGAATATTAAGTCGCTCAGTATTTTATTGAATTATCCAGACTTCACACGAGAACTGGCGAGAAGTTGCCTGCAGTAGGAGGACACAACAATGTACATTTTATGATTTTGAATTTGAGAAAAAAAGGACTTGGGTATACCAGTGTGTTCTGTGCACAGTTCCCTGGCAGGGCAGAGTTTTTGTGAGAAGTGCAGTGTAGCCAGGCTGAGGCTGACATGGTGAAACTGTTTCCACGTTAATATAAATGAAAGGATTTTGTTATTTTTGAGCACCTCTCTGACAATGGCACAAGCACTTACAGTATGATGGGTTTCATGAACCATTAGTTGAGTTAGAGCATCATTCAGCCTGGGATGATATTGAGTGATTGAATGACACAAACGACTAATGGATGGAGTGACGGACAAAATCCAGTCTAAAAACGAAAACATTTGACTTTCTAAAAGCTTTCATCCGAAGCTAGCAAGTGGATGAAAATGGAGAATTCTTTCTTTGTTATGATGGACAAAAAGTCCACTTAAAACTCAAACGGCTACAAATGGACCGGAAAGCTAATGAGTGAGCGAATGAAACATACGGCTGTGTAAAAGCTAACGACGAATTCTTTATATGGATCGATGGAGAAAATCCACTCTAAACTCAGAAATGGCTACAAATGGATGGAGATGTCACGAGATGGAAGAACTGCACTCAAAACTCTTCTGTAGTATGTTGATGTGCAGCTGAAAATGTATCTTTCTGTCTTACTCTACCCCTCTCTTCCTCTATCGCTCTATCTTTTCTCTCTACACCCCCCCCCCCTTCTCCCTATCATGTGTCCATCAGTCTCTGGCTCTGTCTAAGCAGTTGATTCGTGGGGTGGAGAAGGAGCGTCTCCATGCTGTGAACGATGCAGAGGTGGAGCGTCTGGTGGAGAGGTGGTTGTCGGACGAGTGCATGCAAGCTATCATGAGCTTCTTCACGACCAAGGCCAAACTCTGAAGTCCAGTTCTTTAATTAATGGAACCTAACACTTGTACTGTAGATTCACCATGAACTACTAGAATGTTTAATTCAAGTATTTTTTCTGCTGGAATCCCTTACTCAGAACCCGAGTGGTGTGTAAAATAGTTTGTTTATGTGCCTTCATGACACCTGGTACTGCTGGTTTCTAAGACTAACCAAGCACTAGTTGTTAATGTAAACACCTGGTACAGAATACCAGCAGTACCAGTGGTCCCTGTGTACCAGGGCTTAAGAGTAAACAACCCTGGTCCAGATTCTAATAAACATGAGCTATGACTGTCGGTATCTATGATATTTATGTACATGGGTTATTTAGCAACGGTAATGGAGCGGTACTTTGAATAAATAACTCTTGGTACAGAAGATGAAGGAAAATTGTCTTCGTGCTTATCTGTATTAAAACACTTTTTGTAAAGGGATGTCAAGTTGGTAAATGAACCTGAGTGTTTGACGCGTTTAACCTTTCAGAATGGAATGGGTTTTGATCTGCTCTGAACAACAGTGCATGGTGACGGCTGATCACTTTGATTACTTGTCTTTCCTTTGGTTCAGGGTGTTTTTAAACGGCTGCTACAGTATGTGCCTGTGTTTTGTAAAAGATTTTAACAAAAGAACTGTATAGTTTAAACGTACACACAGAACCCTCTGTGGAGATATATTCCTGTACATACACAGCAACATAGTGTTTGCTGTGGAGTGGCATTTGAAGGACACGATTCCATGTACTGTAAATGTTGTGAATACAGACATAAGTGTTTAAACACAGCATGTGAGTCTGGTCTCTTTGAACTGGTGCAGTCATGATGTATTTCATGACTATCTGCTATCTCCGAAATCACAGTGTTAAGTTAGGGTGTCATATACCAACTAGATACCAAGACCATTCCTCGTATTTGTTTCCTCCAAACAGTTCCTGTAGTAGAGCCTGCCCTGCAGTCAAAACTGCAGTGACCTTACTAAGCATGCAATAAGCTGTGAGACTTCTGCAGGTTTATGCTGATGGGTTGTTGGTGCCTGAGCGGCCAGGTGGCATAGGGGTAAAAAATATATATTATATATAAATATATATATGTGTATGTGTGTGTATCTTTTGGAACTTTTTCACTCTGACCTGAGACTTGACAATGGAAACTCTCTACTGAAAGACTGAGTATTACTACACCATTACTCAGTCAATGACTTAGTACTTTTGAAGTTTGTTTATTTCAATTAAATTTACTAACTGAAGGAACATACAAAAGAACGCTTCAACAACAGTAGGCTACTAAGAGACAAGAGACAAACCATGAGAGACTGAGTGTAGGCGGGTGCATATATGAAAAAAAAGCACCTTACCCCAAAAAAATTGGAACAAAAGGTTTCTCAACTGTTTTTTGTAGTATGTGGTGTCCTGAATAACATACTAAAAGTCTACCAAAGTTTGACCACTTTTAAGGTGTTATTTTCAAGATGGCGTCCAAGATGGCCAAAAAAACGTTAAAACAGCTTAATTCCTTCATTATTTATCCTAGACAAGTACTTTTTGTGTCTAACCCCATGTTTTGGGGGCCTGGGAATCCATTGGACTTTTCCAAATTGCAGAGATACAATTAGATAATTGTGAAATCCTATATTTTGTTTGAGACTCTATTAACACCCTCTGAAATGGTCACCCGTTTCAAGTTAACTTAACTAATTATATAATAAATGTCCAACAACTTATATTTATTTTTTACTGGAACAAGGCTTTAAGATATCCTCAAAACATAACACAACTAATAGTCACAATTTGCAGAAGGTGGTGGCAGAGAATATTGTCAGTTGATATATAGTATTGTTTTCAATATTGCCCAAACTAAATTCATCTTTGACTATACACCCCACCCAAAAACTATTTCTTGCATTTTGAACCAATCTCTCTGCACCCCTCCCCTTACCCACCCCACAGGAACTTCATAACTCCTCCCCTACATACACGAGAATATTTATTTTTCTCGTGGACAAGCGCAGTGTCATCATGTAGACACGATTTTGAAAAACATTTAATAGATGTTTATAGAACTTTTTAACACATTAGGAAGGCAATCAGTGTGGATGTGCAAAGAGGGATGGGGTGGTTATGGAGGTTAGTGTAGAGCTGTCAGAACTGGGTGCCTAGACAGAGGGGAGTATGCGGGGTGGGTCTGGTCTAGAGTTTAGTGGGCCTAGGATTCCCCCTCAGGTGGGTAGAGGGGAGTATGGGGGTTACTGGATTGCTCCCTGGGCACTTGGAGCACAGAAGAGCAAAGTTAGGAGCCAAGGAGACCCTGAGCTTCTGATCTCCCCCATGTCCGATGTGCAAAACCTCCAACAGAAATGATACACCATTTCAACGAAGACAGTTCTGCAAACGATACATGAAAGATAAACTTCTTTGCCAGATCTCACTCCAATTGGCTTAGGGAGCCTGCACTCTCCTCGTTCTCAGCTCCTCCAAAAGTAAATTAGCATTTGGGATGCAAACGATTTCTAAGCCACGGCACGCTGGAGGACGGAGTGAGGAGGAGGCAGAAATTAAGGTATTGGAATTTATTTAGCTAATGCGTGAGGCTGAGAGGAGTGTCCCTATGTCACCTGGCTCACTGGATAGTCCCACTGGTCCCAAGTGGACCTCCACACTGGCTCCCGAGATAGGCACTCCCAAGATAGGCACTCTTGAGTTAGCATAGGTAGCCAGTGGTGGTGGTTGTAAGACCTCCACATGTTGCAAGACTGTGTCAGGCAGACAGTCGTGTCCCTATGTATGCTGGTCCCAAATGGACCCCCCCCCCCATAGTGGTGGTTGTAAGACCTCTACGTGGTGGTGCATGACTGTGTGTCAGGCAGACATGGGTGTCTATGTCGGACTGGCTCACAGGAGAGTTGGTGGTGGCTGACCATTAATATTCCCGGGGGCCCCCAGTGACTTATCATTATGGCTCAGAGCGGCATAAACCAAGATTGGTGTATGCCAAAAGCAATGCTTGTTTGTTGGATAGCAGCAGGGACACAGCCCCTTATGGGCGTGGAGGTCGGTTAGATTGGGATTCTATGGGGAGACTGGAGCCCAGGGCGTTATGGGCTATCATATACGTCCCCTATACGTACCTTCTTGCTCTTACAATTATCCAGAAAAAAAGATCAAGGTTCAAGCTTATTGCCAGCAGTACCAATCACAAAACAAAGACATGTGAAATTAATTTTGCACTAAAACCCCACACAGCTACTCACAGGAATAAGGAGATGTCTGTGACAAGCAAATCTGAACCTTATCCACGCCACACTCCTCCACCACCCCTGCCTAGACACCCAGTAGAAGACACTAGACACATGTTGTGATAGCTCTGTACTGACTTGCACACCCTCTCTAGGCCCACAAGTGGCCATTTTTTCCTAATAAGTGTAGCGTTGTGAGCTTGTACATCGGCTATTTTCACAATGTTTGCCTCTTTCTTACCTAATATTTGAGATAATATATATATATAGATAATATAGTCTTATAAGAGTAATTAAATTGTAACTTTAGAAATGTGCAGATACCCTGTATACACTTATACTGTATGTTGGTTTGTTTACTGTTGAGTGAGAAAACAATGTTGCACATTAAGCTAACCATCTGGAGACCCCCCAAAATCATTTGGGGGACCCCCAGTTTGGGAACTAGACACCTTTACAAACAAATTGGTGAAGAAATTTCTCTGTAAGGAATTTCTTCCAAGATTTGTGTAATATTCCCAGTCTATCACTTGGCAGGCATGTTTTTACAAATGTCACAGTACCACCCAGTAATAATGAATTTATTCCTTATTGCTATCCAAAGAAATTGTGAAAGCTTCAACAGAATGTGAATTACATGTATAGGTGATGAATTCACCAATCCTGGGCATTATGGCGTGTAGAAAAGGGAGAAATGTCCAATTACATTGTTAAATATGCTTATAACCAATTGCTTCAATATTTAATTGTACTTATAATCACTTGACTATAATGTATATATGCTAATTGGATTCCTAGATCACCAAAACATGGGGTTAGGCACCATAATTGCTTGTTTAGGGCAAATAATGAAGGAGTAATGGTCTTTTAAGCTGGCTCCAGACCAATCCAAATCGGCCCGACTTTGGGCCGATTTGGCTTCGGGAAGCGTCGGCCAGTCGGTTAGGGGTCCGTCGGCCAGTCGGTTAGGGGTCCGTCGGGACCTTTTCGGCCGACCCAGAGCCGACCGAACATGTTCAGCTTTTTAGCCGACTGGCAGAGCAGTGGCAGTGACAACAAAGGGCTGTCGGTGTTGCCAGATTATGTGAGAGAAACAAGCGACCATGTCTATGAAAACCACCGCGGTGAAGTTGGTTTTAGGTTGGATATTCACCCAGTTGGATATTCGAAAATCTTAGGGACCGTCAATAAATTACAGATTGCAATTTAAAAAAAATGCTATATCTCCTAGACAAAACCACCTGGACACACCAAAACACATCACAATGTTCATTGACCATGCATACACTATGCACACCCTTTATTTTGAAAAGATTCCTAAAAATATATTTTTTATGATTTTCCGAAATCTAAGAAATGTAATAACTTTTTGGTCGCATGACCTTTTCAACAAAATCATTGTTCAAATTATTTGTCAGTAATTCCCACATCATGCACACACTTTATTTTGAAAGTTGTCCTCAAAATGTATTTTTTATTAATTTCTGAAATCTAAGAAATTGAATAACTTTTTGGTCACATGACCTTTTCAATAAAATCATTGTTCATATTGTTTGTCAGTCATGCCTACATGATGCACACCCTTTATTTTAACATGTTTCCTAAAAAAATATTTTTTATGATTTTCTGAAATCTAAGAAATTGAATAACTGTTTGGTCGCATTACCTTTTCAACAAAACCATTGTTCAAATTATTTGTCAGTAATCCCTACATCATGCACACCCTTTATTTAGAAAATTTCCCTAAAAAAATATATTTTATGAATTTCTGAAATCTATGAAATTGAATAACTTTTTGGTCACATGACCTTTTCAACAAAATCATTGTTCATATTGTCTGTCAGTCATGCCTACATGATGCACACCCTTTATTTTGAAAAGTTTCCTCAAAATGTATTTTTTTATTAATTTCTGAAATCTAAGAAATTGAATAACTTTTCGGTCGCATGACCTTTTCAACAAAATCATTGTTCATAAGGGCTGGGTTTCCCAAACGCATATGGTGTAAGACTTGTAGTGCTGCACATGCTCAGATGCTCCTCTAGGCCGCACACAGAAGCCTGTGAACATAGACATTTCGTACATAGATGTGCCACGCACAAATTTAATTTAATAATATTTGGACTGCTGGACAGCTGACAGTAGGCTCTCGTTACTCTTAAAATGTATATATATGTGTATGTATATATATATATATATATATATATATATATATATATATATATATATATATATATGTATACACCTCTACCCTAATGGACAGGGGGTACACACTACACTACACTACAGTAGAGAAGAGAGCAGAACAGAGGAGTGCAGTACAGCAGTACAGTACAGCAGTACAGTACAGTACAGTACAGTACAGAAGAGAAGAGAGCAGAACAGAGGAGTACAGTACAGTACAGTACAGTACAGTACAGTACAGTACAGTACAGTACAGTACAGAAGAGAAGAGAGCAGAACAGAACAGAGGAGTACAGTACAGTGCAGTACAGTGGAGTGCAGTACAGTGGAGTACAGTACAGTGGAGTACAGCACAGTACAGTGGAGTACAGCACAGTACAGTGGAGCACAGTACAGTAAAGTACAGTACAGCACAGTGCAGAGGACTACAGTACAGTACAGAGGAGTACAGTATACTATTCCCGCTAGGTTGCCACATTTACGACATTCAAGCAACTTGGTATATATTGCCACTTGCCATGCTTGCTTTTAGACGGAAATAAAAACAAGCAAAACAAACAATAGGGCCACTCAGCCAGGTTGCCAAGTTTGCACTTTCCAAGCAACTGGATATATGAAAAATATGGGTTGCCATGTTTGCTTTTCCAAGTAAATCGAGTATCGCCTTCCCGCTATTGCCTTCTTCCCATTTACGACGCGTGACGCTAGGATGAGCGGGCAGAAGGCCCGCGAAATTCTAGTATATATATATATATATATATATATATATATATATATATATATATATATATATATACATATATTTATGTGTGTGTGTGTGTGTGTGTGTGTGTGTGTGTGTGTGTGTGTGTGTGTGTGTGTGTGTGTGTGTGTTGTGTGTGTGTGTATATATATACATAAATATATTTCTTTTTAAGAGTAAAGAGAGCCTACTGTCGGTCCAAATATTATTAAATTAAATTTCAGAATGGTAGACCTGAGGCCTGAGGCCTACCATTGCGTGGCACATCTATGCACGGAATGTCTATGTTCACAGGCTTCTGTGTGCGGCCTAGAGGAGCATCTGAGCATGTGCAGCACTACAAGTCTTACACCATATGCGTTTGGGAAACCCAGCCATTGTCTGTCAGTCATGCCTACATGATGCACACCCTTTATTTTGAAAAGTTTCCTCAAAATGTATTTTTTATGAATTTCTGAAATCTAAGACATTGAATAACTTTTGGGTCACATGACCTTTTCAACAAAATCATTGTTCATAGTGTCTGTCAGTCATGCCTACATGATGCACACCCTTTATTCTGACAATTTTCCTCAAAATGTATTTTTTATTAATTTCTGAAATCTAAGAAATTTAATAACTTTTTGGTCACATGACCTTTTCAACAAAATCATTGTTCATAGTGTCTGTCAGTCATGCCTACATGATGCACACCCTTTATTTTTGACATTTCTCCTCAAAATGTATTTTTTATTAATTTTTGAAATCTAAGAAATTGAATAACTTTTGGGTCACATGACCTTTTCAACAAAATCATTGTTCATAGTGTCTGTCAGTCATGCCTACATGATGCACACCCTTTATTTTGACATTTTTCCTCAAAATGTATTTTTTATTAATTTCTGAAATCTAAGAAATTGAATAACTTTTGGGTCACATGACCTTTTCAACAAAATCATTGTTCATAGTGTCTGTCAGTCATGCCTACATGATGCACACCCTTTATTTTGACATTTTTCCTCAAAATGTATTTTTTATTAATTTCTGAAATCTAAGAAATTGAATAACTTTTGGGTCACATGACCTTTTCAACAAAATCATTGTTCATAGTCTCTGTCAGTCATGCCTACATGATGCACACCCTTTATTTTGACATTTTTCCTCAAAATGTATTTTTTATTAATTTCTGAAATCTAAGAAATTGAATAACTTTTGGGTCACATGACCTTTTCAACAAAATCATTGTTCATAGTGTCTTTCAGTCATGCCTACATGATGCACACCCTTTATTTTGAAAAGTTTCCTCAAAATGTATTTTTTATGAATTTCTGAAATCTAAGAAATTGAATAACTTTTGGGTCACATGACCTTTTCAACAAAATCATTGTTCATAGTGTCTGTCAGTCATGCCTACATGATGCACACCCTTTATTTTGAAATTTTTCCTCAAAATGTATTTTTTATGAATTTCTGAAATCTAAGAAATTGAATAACTTTTGGGTCACATGACCTTTTCAACAAAATCATTGTTCATAGTGTCTGTCAGTCATGCCTACATGATGCACACCCTTTATTTTGAAAAGTTTCCTCAAAATGTATTTTTTATGAATTTCTGAAATATAAGAAATTGAATAACTTTTGGGTCACATGACCTTTTCAACAAAATCATTGTTCATAGTGTCCGTCAGTCATGCCTACATGATGCACACCCTTTATTTTGAAAATAAAAATACTCAAGTTCTTTTTTTCATGAATGTATTACATCAAAGTAATAAAATAACATTCAGGTCACATGACCTTTTCAACAAAATCATTGTTCATAGTGTCTGTCAGTCATGCCTACATGATGCACACCCTTTATTTTTGACATTTCTCCTCAAAATGTATTTTTTATTAATTTCTGAAATCTAAGAAATTGAATAACTTTTGGGTCACATGACCTTTTCAACAAAATCATTGTTCATAGTGTCTGTCAGTCATGCCTACATGATGCACACCCTTTATTTTGACATTTTTCCTCAAAATGTATTTTTTATTAATTTCTGAAATCTAAGAAATTGAATAACTTTTGGGTCACATGACCTTTTCAACAAAATCATTGTTCATAGTGTCTGTCAGTCATGCCTACATGATGCACACCCTTTATTTTGACATTTTTCCTCAAAATGTATTTTTTATTAATTTCTGAAATCTAAGAAATTGAATAACTTTTGGGTCACATGACCTTTTCAACAAAATCATTGTTCATAGTCTCTGTCAGTCATGCCTACATGATGCACACCCTTTATTTTGACATTTTTCCTCAAAATGTATTTTTTATTAATTTCTGAAATCTAAGAAATTGAATAACTTTTGGGTCACATGACCTTTTCAACAAAATCATTGTTCATAGTCTCTGTCAGTCATGCCTACATGATGCACACCCTTTATTTTGAAAAGTTTCCTCAAAATGTATTTTTTATGAATTTCTGAAATCTAAAAAATTGAATAACTTTTGGGTCACATGACCTTTTCAACAAAATCATTGTTCATAGTGTCTGTCAGTCATGCCTACATGATGCACACCCTTTATTTTGAAAAGTTTCCTCAAAATGTATTTTTTATGAATTTCTGAAATCTAAGAAATTGAATAACTTTTGGGTCACATGACCTTTTCAACAAAATCATTGTTCATAGTGTCTGTCAGTCATGCCTACATGATGCACACCCTTTATTTTGACATTTTTCCTCAAAAATGATTTTGTTGAAAAGGTCATTTTTCAGAAATTAATAAAAAATACATTTTGAGGAAAAATGTCAAAATAAAGGGTGTGCATCATGTAGGCATGACTGACAGACACTATGAACAATGATTTTGTTGAAAAGGTCATGTGACCCAAAAGTTATTCAATTTCTTAGATTTCAGAAATTAATAAAAAATACATTTTGAGGGAAAATGACAAAATAAAGGGTGTGCATCATGTAGGCATGACTGACAGAGACTATGAACAATGATTTTGTTGAAAAGGTCATGTGACCAAAAAGTTATTCAATTTCTTAGATTTCAGAAATTAATAAAAAATACATTTTGAGGAAAAATGTCAAAATAAAGGGTGTGCATCATGTAGGCATGACTGACAGACACTATGAACAATGATTTTGTTGAAAAGGTCATGTGACCCAAAAGTTATTCAATTTCTTAGATTTCAGAAATTAATAAAAAATACATTTTGAGGAAACTTTTCAAAATAAAGGGTGTGCATCATGTAGGCATGACTGAAAGACACTATGAACAATGATTGTGTTGAAAAGGTCATGTGACCAAAAAGTTATTCAATTTCTTAGATTTCAGAAATTCATAAAAAATACATTTTGAGGAAACTTTTCAAAATAAAGGGTGTGCATCATGTAGGCATGACTGACAGACACTATTAACAATGATTTTGTTGAAAAGGTCATGTGACCCAAAAGTTATTCAATTTCTTAGATTTCAGAAATTCATAAAAAATACATTTTGAGGAAACTTTTCAAAATAAAGGGTGTGCATCATGTAGGCATGACTGACAGACACTATGAACAATGATTTTGTTGAAAAGGTCATGTGACCCAAAAGTTATTCAATTTCTTAGATTTCAGAAATTAATAAAAAATACATTTTGAGGAAAAATGTCAAAATAAAGGGTGTGCATCATGTAGGCATGACTGACAGACACTATGAACAATGATTGTGTTGAAAAGGTCATGTGACCAAAAAGTTATTCAATTTCTTAGATTTCAGAAATTAATAAAAAATACATTTTGAGGAAAAATGTCAAAATAAAGGGTGTGCATCATGTAGGCATGACTGACAGACACTATGAACAATGATTTTGTTGAAAAGGTCATGTGACCCAAAAGTTATTCAATTTCTTAGATTTCAGAAATTCATAAAAAATACATTTTGAGGAAAAATGTCAAAATAAAGGGTGTGCATCATGTAGGCATGACTGACAGACACTATGAACAATGATTTTGTTGAAAAGGTCATGTGACCCAAAAGTTATTCAATTTCTTAGATTTCAGAAATTAATAAAAAATACATTTTGAGGGAAAATGACAAAATAAAGGGTGTGCATCATGTAGGCATGACTGACAGAGACTATGAACAATGATTTTGTTGAAAAGGTCATGTGACCAAAAAGTTATTCAATTTCTTAGATTTCAGAAATTAATAAAAAATACATTTTGAGGAAAAATGTCAAAATAAAGGGTGTGCATCATGTAGGCATGACTGACAGACACTATGAACAATGATTTTGTTGAAAAGGTCATGTGACCCAAAAGTTATTCAATTTCTTAGATTTCAGAAATTAATAAAAAATACATTTTGAGGAGAAATGTCAAAAATAAAGGGTGTGCATCATGTAGGCATGACTGACAGACACTATGAACAATGATTTTGTTGAAAAGGTCATGTGACCCAAAAGTTAATCAATTTCTTAGATTTCAGAAATTAATAAAAAATACATTTTGAGGAAACTTTTCAAAATAAAGGGTGTGCATCATGTAGGCATGACTGACAGACACTATGAACAATGATTTTGTTGAAAAGGTCATGTGACCCAAAAGTTATTCAATTTCTTAGATTTCAGAAATTAATAAAAAATACATTTTGAGGAAACTTTTCAAAATAAAGGGTGTGCATCATGTAGGCATGACTGACAGACACTATGAACAATGATTTTGTTGAAAAGGTCATGTGACCCAAAAGTTATTCAATTTCTTAGATTTCAGAAATTCATAAAAAATACATTTTGAGGAAACTTTTCAAAATAAAGGGTGTGCATCATGTAGGCATGACTGACAGACACTATGAACAATGATTTTGTTGAAAAGGTCATGTGACCCAAA
This sequence comes from Gymnoscopelus braueri, assembly GCF_963280865.1. NCBI lineage: Eukaryota > Metazoa > Chordata > Actinopteri > Myctophiformes > Myctophidae > Gymnoscopelus > Gymnoscopelus braueri. The sequence continues at coordinate 14,023,173 of NC_137623.1, read as the reverse complement.
AGTTATTCAATTTCTTAGATTTCAGAAATTAATAAAAAATACATTTTGAGGAAACTTTTCAAAATAAAGGGTGTGCATCATGTAGGCATGACTGAAAGACACTATGAACAATGATTTTGTTGAAAAGGTCATGTGACCCAAAAGTTATTCAATTTCTTAGATTTCAGAAATTAATAAAAAATACATTTTGAGGAAAAATGTCAAAATAAAGGGTGTGCATCATGTAGGCATGACTGACAGACACTATGAACAATGATTGTGTTGAAAAGGTCATGTGACCAAAAAGTTATTCAATTTCTTAGATTTCAGAAATTAATAAAAAATACATTTTGAGGAAAAATGTCAAAATAAAGGGTGTGCATCATGTAGGCATGACTGACAGACACTATGAACAATGATTTTGTTGAAAAGGTCATGTGACCCAAAAGTTATTCAATTTCTTAGATTTCAGAAATTCATAAAAAATACATTTTGAGGAAAAATGTCAAAATAAAGGGTGTGCATCATGTAGGCATGACTGACAGACACTATGAACAATGATTTTGTTGAAAAGGTCATGTGACCCAAAAGTTATTCAATTTCTTAGATTTCAGAAATTAATAAAAAATACATTTTGAGGGAAAATGACAAAATAAAGGGTGTGCATCATGTAGGCATGACTGACAGAGACTATGAACAATGATTTTGTTGAAAAGGTCATGTGACCAAAAAGTTATTCAATTTCTTAGATTTCAGAAATTAATAAAAAATACATTTTGAGGAAAAATGTCAAAATAAAGGGTGTGCATCATGTAGGCATGACTGACAGACACTATGAACAATGATTTTGTTGAAAAGGTCATGTGACCCAAAAGTTATTCAATTTCTTAGATTTCAGAAATTCATAAAAAATACATTTTGAGGAAAAATGTCAAAATAAAGGGTGTGCATCATGTAGGCATGACTGACAGACACTATGAACAATGATTTTGTTGAAAAGGTCATGTGACCCAAAAGTTATTCAATTTCTTAGATTTCAGAAATTAATAAAAAATACATTTTGAGGGAAAATGACAAAATAAAGGGTGTGCATCATGTAGGCATGACTGACAGAGACTATGAACAATGATTTTGTTGAAAAGGTCATGTGACCAAAAAGTTATTCAATTTCTTAGATTTCAGAAATTAATAAAAAATACATTTTGAGGAAAAATGTCAAAATAAAGGGTGTGCATCATGTAGGCATGACTGACAGACACTATGAACAATGATTTTGTTGAAAAGGTCATGTGACCCAAAAGTTATTCAATTTCTTAGATTTCAGAAATTAATAAAAAATACATTTTGAGGAGAAATGTCAAAAATAAAGGGTGTGCATCATGTAGGCATGACTGACAGACACTATGAACAATGATTTTGTTGAAAAGGTCATGTGACCCAAAAGTTAATCAATTTCTTAGATTTCAGAAATTAATAAAAAATACATTTTGAGGAAACTTTTCAAAATAAAGGGTGTGCATCATGTAGGCATGACTGACAGACACTATGAACAATGATTTTGTTGAAAAGGTCATGTGACCCAAAAGTTATTCAATTTCTTAGATTTCAGAAATTAATAAAAAATACATTTTGAGGAAACTTTTCAAAATAAAGGGTGTGCATCATGTAGGCATGACTGACAGACACTATGAACAATGATTTTGTTGAAAAGGTCATGTGACCCAAAAGTTATTCAATTTCTTAGATTTCAGAAATTCATAAAAAATACATTTTGAGGAAACTTTTCAAAATAAAGGGTGTGCATCATGTAGGCATGACTGACAGACACTATGAACAATGATTTTGTTGAAAAGGTCATGTGACCCAAAAGTTATTCAATTTCTTAGATTTCAGAAATTAATAAAAAATACATTTTGAGGAAACTTTTCAAAATAAAGGGTGTGCATCATGTAGGCATGACTGAAAGACACTATGAACAATGATTTTGTTGAAAAGGTCATGTGACCCAAAAGTTATTCAATTTCTTAGATTTCAGAAATTAATAAAAAATACATTTTGAGGAAAAATGTCAAAATAAAGGGTGTGCATCATGTAGGCATGACTGACAGACACTATGAACAATGATTGTGTTGAAAAGGTCATGTGACCAAAAAGTTATTCAATTTCTTAGATTTCAGAAATTAATAAAAAATACATTTTGAGGAAAAATGTCAAAATAAAGGGTGTGCATCATGTAGGCATGACTGACAGACACTATGAACAATGATTTTGTTGAAAAGGTCATGTGACCCAAAAGTTATTCAATTTCTTAGATTTCAGAAATTCATAAAAAATACATTTTGAGGAAAAATGTCAAAATAAAGGGTGTGCATCATGTAGGCATGACTGACAGACACTATGAACAATGATTTTGTTGAAAAGGTCATGTGACCCAAAAGTTATTCAATTTCTTAGATTTCAGAAATTAATAAAAAATACATTTTGAGGGAAAATGACAAAATAAAGGGTGTGCATCATGTAAGCATGACTGACAGAGACTATGAACAATGATTTTGTTGAAAAGGTCATGTGACCAAAAAGTTATTCAATTTCTTAGATTTCAGAAATTAATAAAAAATACATTTTGAGGAAAAATGTCAAAATAAAGGGTGTGCATCATGTAGGCATGACTGACAGACACTATGAACAATGATTTTGTTGAAAAGGTCATGTGACCCAAAAGTTATTCAATTTCTTAGATTTCAGAAATTCATAAAAAATACATTTTGAGGAAAAATGTCAAAATAAAGGGTGTGCATCATGTAGGCATGACTGACAGACACTATGAACAATGATTTTGTTGAAAAGGTCATGTGACCCAAAAGTTATTCAATTTCTTAGATTTCAGAAATTAATAAAAAATACATTTTGAGGGAAAATGACAAAATAAAGGGTGTGCATCATGTAGGCATGACTGACAGAGACTATGAACAATGATTTTGTTGAAAAGGTCATGTGACCAAAAAGTTATTCAATTTCTTAGATTTCAGAAATTAATAAAAAATACATTTTGAGGAAAAATGTCAAAATAAAGGGTGTGCATCATGTAGGCATGACTGACAGACACTATGAACAATGATTTTGTTGAAAAGGTCATGTGACCCAAAAGTTATTCAATTTCTTAGATTTCAGAAATTAATAAAAAATACATTTTGAGGAGAAATGTCAAAAATAAAGGGTGTGCATCATGTAGGCATGACTGACAGACACTATGAACAATGATTTTGTTGAAAAGGTCATGTGACCCAAAAGTTAATCAATTTCTTAGATTTCAGAAATTAATAAAAAATACATTTTGAGGAAACTTTTCAAAATAAAGGGTGTGCATCATGTAGGCATGACTGACAGACACTATGAACAATGATTTTGTTGAAAAGGTCATGTGACCCAAAAGTTATTCAATTTCTTAGATTTCAGAAATTAATAAAAAATACATTTTGAGGAAACTTTTCAAAATAAAGGGTGTGCATCATGTAGGCATGACTGACAGACACTATGAACAATGATTTTGTTGAAAAGGTCATGTGACCCAAAAGTTATTCAATTTCTTAGATTTCAGAAATTCATAAAAAATACATTTTGAGGAAACTTTTCAAAATAAAGGGTGTGCATCATGTAGGCATGACTGACAGACACTATGAACAATGATTTTGTTGAAAAGGTCATGTGACCCAAAAGTTATTCAATTTCTTAGATTTCAGAAATTAATAAAAAATACATTTTGAGGAAACTTTTCAAAATAAAGGGTGTGCATCATGTAGGCATGACTGAAAGACACTATGAACAATGATTTTGTTGAAAAGGTCATGTGACCCAAAAGTTATTCAATTTCTTAGATTTCAGAAATTAATAAAAAATACATTTTGAGGAAAAATGTCAAAATAAAGGGTGTGCATCATGTAGGCATGACTGACAGACACTATGAACAATGATTGTGTTGAAAAGGTCATGTGACCAAAAAGTTATTCAATTTCTTAGATTTCAGAAATTAATAAAAAATACATTTTGAGGAAAAATGTCAAAATAAAGGGTGTGCATCATGTAGGCATGACTGACAGACACTATGAACAATGATTTTGTTGAAAAGGTCATGTGACCCAAAAGTTATTCAATTTCTTAGATTTCAGAAATTCATAAAAAATACATTTTGAGGAAAAATGTCAAAATAAAGGGTGTGCATCATGTAGGCATGACTGACAGACACTATGAACAATGATTTTGTTGAAAAGGTCATGTGACCCAAAAGTTATTCAATTTCTTAGATTTCAGAAATTAATAAAAAATACATTTTGAGGGAAAATGACAAAATAAAGGGTGTGCATCATGTAGGCATGACTGACAGAGACTATGAACAATGATTTTGTTGAAAAGGTCATGTGACCAAAAAGTTATTCAATTTCTTAGATTTCAGAAATTAATAAAAAATACATTTTGAGGAAAAATGTCAAAATAAAGGGTGTGCATCATGTAGGCATGACTGACAGACACTATGAACAATGATTTTGTTGAAAAGGTCATGTGACCCAAAAGTTATTCAATTTCTTAGATTTCAGAAATTCATAAAAAATACATTTTGAGGAAAAATGTCAAAATAAAGGGTGTGCATCATGTAGGCATGACTGACAGACACTATGAACAATGATTTTGTTGAAAAGGTCATGTGACCCAAAAGTTATTCAATTTCTTAGATTTCAGAAATTAATAAAAAATACATTTTGAGGGAAAATGACAAAATAAAGGGTGTGCATCATGTAGGCATGACTGACAGAGACTATGAACAATGATTTTGTTGAAAAGGTCATGTGACCAAAAAGTTATTCAATTTCTTAGATTTCAGAAATTAATAAAAAATACATTTTGAGGAAAAATGTCAAAATAAAGGGTGTGCATCATGTAGGCATGACTGACAGACACTATGAACAATGATTTTGTTGAAAAGGTCATGTGACCCAAAAGTTATTCAATTTCTTAGATTTCAGAAATTAATAAAAAATACATTTTGAGGAGAAATGTCAAAAATAAAGGGTGTGCATCATGTAGGCATGACTGACAGACACTATGAACAATGATTTTGTTGAAAAGGTCATGTGACCCAAAAGTTAATCAATTTCTTAGATTTCAGAAATTAATAAAAAATACATTTTGAGGAAACTTTTCAAAATAAAGGGTGTGCATCATGTAGGCATGACTGACAGACACTATGAACAATGATTTTGTTGAAAAGGTCATGTGACCCAAAAGTTATTCAATTTCTTAGATTTCAGAAATTAATAAAAAATACATTTTGAGGAAACTTTTCAAAATAAAGGGTGTGCATCATGTAGGCATGACTGACAGACACTATGAACAATGATTTTGTTGAAAAGGTCATGTGACCCAAAAGTTATTCAATTTCTTAGATTTCAGAAATTCATAAAAAATACATTTTGAGGAAACTTTTCAAAATAAAGGGTGTGCATCATGTAGGCATGACTGACAGACACTATGAACAATGATTTTGTTGAAAAGGTCATGTGACCCAAAAGTTATTCAATTTCTTAGATTTCAGAAATTAATAAAAAATACATTTTGAGGAAACTTTTCAAAATAAAGGGTGTGCATCATGTAGGCATGACTGAAAGACACTATGAACAATGATTTTGTTGAAAAGGTCATGTGACCCAAAAGTTATTCAATTTCTTAGATTTCAGAAATTAATAAAAAATACATTTTGAGGAAAAATGTCAAAATAAAGGGTGTGCATCATGTAGGCATGACTGACAGACACTATGAACAATGATTGTGTTGAAAAGGTCATGTGACCAAAAAGTTATTCAATTTCTTAGATTTCAGAAATTAATAAAAAATACATTTTGAGGAAAAATGTCAAAATAAAGGGTGTGCATCATGTAGGCATGACTGACAGACACTATGAACAATGATTTTGTTGAAAAGGTCATGTGACCCAAAAGTTATTCAATTTCTTAGATTTCAGAAATTCATAAAAAATACATTTTGAGGGAAAATGACAAAATAAAGGGTGTGCATCATGTAGGCATGACTGACAGAGACTATGAACAATGATTTTGTTGAAAAGGTCATGTGACCAAAAAGTTATTCAATTTCTTAGATTTCAGAAATTAATAAAAAATACATTTTGAGGAAAAATGTCAAAATAAAGGGTGTGCATCATGTAGGCATGACTGACAGACACTATGAACAATGATTTTGTTGAAAAGGTCATGTGACCCAAAAGTTATTCAATTTCTTAGATTTCAGAAATTCATAAAAAATACATTTTGAGGAAAAATGTCAAAATAAAGGGTGTGCATCATGTAGGCATGACTGACAGACACTATGAACAATGATTGTGTTGAAAAGGTCATGTGACCAAAAAGTTATTCAATTTCTTAGATTTCAGAAATTAATAAAAAATACATTTTGAGGAAAAATGTCAAAATAAAGGGTGTGCATCATGTAGGCATGACTGACAGACACTATGAACAATGATTTTGTTGAAAAGGTCATGTGACCCAAAAGTTATTCAATTTCTTAGATTTCAGAAATTCATAAAAAATACATTTTGAGGAAACTTTTCAAAATAAAGGGTGTGCATCATGTAGGCATGACTGACAGACAATGGCTGGGTTTCCCAAACGCATATGGTGTAAGACTTGTAGTGCTGCACATGCTCAGATGCTCCTCTAGGCCTCACACAGAAGCCTGTGAACATAGACATTCCGTGCATAGATGTGCCACGCAATGGTAGGCCTCAGGCCTCAGGTCTACCATTCTGAAATTTTATTTAATAATATTTGGACCGACAGTAGGCTCTCTTTACTCTTAAAAAGAAATATATTTATGTATATATATATAAACACACACACACACACACACACACACATATATATAAATATATATATATATATATATATATATATATATATATATATATATATATATATATACTAGAATTTCGCGGGCCTTCGGCCCGCTCATCCTAGCGTCACGCGTCGTAAATGGGAAGAAGGCAATAGCGGGAAGGCGATACTCGATTTACTTGGAAAAGCAAACATGGCAACCCATGTTTTTCATATATCCAGTTGCTTGGAAAGTGCAAACTTGGCAACCTGGCTGAGTGGCCCTATTGTTTGTTTTGCTTGTTTTTATTTCCGTCTAAAAGCAAGCATGGCAAGTGGCAATATATACCAAGTTGCTTGAATGTCGTAAATGTGGCAACCTAGCGGGAATAGTACACTGTACTCCTCTGTACTGTACTGTAGTGTACTTTACTGTACTGTGCTCCACTGTACTGTGCTGTACTCCACTGTACTGTACTGTGCTGTACTCCACTGTACTGTACTCCACTGTACTGCACTGTACTGTACTCCTCTGTTCTGCTCTCTTCTCTTCTGTACTGTACTGTACTGTACTCCACTGTACTATACTGTACTGTACTGTACTGTACTGTACTGTACTGTACTGTACTGTACTGTACTGTACTGTACTCCTCTGTTCTGCTCTCTTCTCTTCTGTACTGTACTGTACTGTACTGTACTGCTGTACTGTACTGTACTGCTGTACTGTACTGTACTGTGCTGTACTCCTCTGTTCTGCTCTCTTCTCTACTGTAGTGTAGTGTAGTGTGTACCCCCTGTCCATTAGGGTAGAGGTGTATGTATATATATATATATATATATATATATATATATATATATATATATATATATACACACACATATATAAATTTTAAGAGTAACGAGAGCCTACTGTCAGCTGTCCAGCAGTCCAAATATTATTAAATTAAATTTGTGCGTGGCACATCTATGTATGAAATGTCTATGTTCACAGGCTTCTGTGTGCGGCCTAGAGGAGCATCTGAGCATGTGCAGCACTACAAGTCTTACACCATATGCGTTTGGGAAACCCAGCCCTTATGAACAATGATTTTGTTGAAAAGGTCAAGCGACCAAAAGTTATTCAATTTCTTAGATTTCAGAAATTAATAAAAAATACATTTTGAGGAAACTTTTCTAAATAAAGGGTGTGCATGATGTAGGAATTACTGACAAATAATTTGAACAATGGTTTTGTTGAAAAGGTAATGCGACCAAACAGTTATTCAATTTCTTAGATTTCAGAAAATCATAAAAAATATTTTTTTAGGTAAAATGTCAAAATAAAGGGTTTGCATCATGTAGGCATGACTGACAGACAATATGAACAATGATTTTATTGAAAAGGTCATGTGACCAAAAAGTTATTCAATTTCTTAGATTTCAGAAATTCATAAAAAATACATTTTGAGGAAAACTTTCAAAATAAAGGGTGTGCATGATGTAGGAATTACTGACAAATAATTTGAACAATGATTTTGTTGAAAAGGTCATGCGACCAAAAAGTTATTAAATTTCTTAGATTTCGGAAAATCATAAAAAATACATTTTTAGGACATTTTTCAAAATAAAGGGTGTGCATAGTGTATGCATGGTCAATGAACATTGTGATGTGTTTTGGTGTGTCCAGGTGGTTTTGTCTAGGAGATATAGCATTTTTTTAAATTGCAATCTGTAATTTATTGACGGTCCCTAAGATTTTCGAATATCCAACTGGGTGAATATCCAACCTGAAACCAACTTCACCGCGGTATGAAAACCTACATTCACTGTTTCTCGTTGTTGCTCCCAGAGAGAGAGAGAGAGATTGATTGATTTGACCTAGTTTTGCGCAGTTTTGGTGCGCAACACAACCCTCGTTTAAGTGAATTGCTTTCACCTGCTGCTGCTGTGTGGAGCGCAGTGGTGGAAAAAGTACTCAAATGTTTTACTTAAGTAAAAGTATCAATACTGCAATGTAGAAGTACTCCGTTACAAGTAAAAGTCCCGAATTAAAAATGTACTTGAGTGAAAGTACAAAAGTATTGGTATCAAAATGTACTTAAAGTACCAAAAGTAAAAGTACTCAAATGTTTGAAAATAGCAGATCTACAAGCTCACAACGCGTCGCTTCGCGACGCGTTGTGAGCTTGTAGATCGGCTATTTTCAAATAGCCTAGGTATAAAATAGAGCTAAAGTGGTTACTGTATGTTTTATAATGTAATAATTTATATCTGCAAAGTAACTAATAACTAAAGTTTTCAAATAATTGTAGTGGAGTAAAAGTAGAATATTTTCCTCAGAGATGTATGGAGTAGAAGTAAAAGTACTGAAAATTAGAAATACTCCAGTAAAGTAAAAAATCCTCAAAAGTGTACTTAAGTACAGTACTTGAGTAAATGTACTTAGTTACTTTACACCACTGGCGGAGTGTGCGCTACAGGGCATATCTCCAAGCCAGGGTGACCTACCCAGGCTCATGAAATTCATATGCAGGCATAGTAGCCAATTAGAATGAAATCCGCAAAAACTGACTCATATACTGATACAGAACCATATATTGGCTATTATATTATGGCTGTCGGGTGGAAATCTTGTATGTTCCTTTTTTATTATTATTTAAAAACAATTTAAAATCGTGAAAATAGCCAATCTACAAGCTGTAATTATTAATAATTAAGAAATACTATATTTTAAAGAGTGAAAAATCAACTAAAGTCATTATTAGTGCAAGTTCATTCACATTTCATTTGAATGAAAATAACTTGTGGGTAAAATACATTCTGTGAATCTAATGTGATTAATGTGACCCCTACTTCAGTCAGTGAAGTCCAGGGCTGAATGTGACATATTGAGACCTATATAACTAAATATTGGTCATTTGCCAACACATTATTTTGTGAAATAAATGGGTTATATTTCACAGATAGTTATACTATTCTTATAATATATTAAAATACAATGATCCTTAACCTTCAAGTTAAATGCATTATTTCCGTGGACTTAAAAATCATTTTTGGACTTAAAAATCATTATTATTTTTTTGGATGGCCTTCCTGCCCTGGCAGGAAGACCGGGCAGGGCCTTTGTGCCCTCCAAAAAATTACAACACCAAAGGCCAAGTGGCCTTGCCCCTAAAATGACGAAATTCCAGGCTTGAATGCAATAGATGTACTCTGAGTCTGTTACAAGTAAAAGTCCAGAATTCAACATTTACTTGAGTAAAAGTACTAAAGTATTGGTATAAAAATGTACTTAAAGTACCAAAAGTAAAAGTACA
>NC_137623.1:13981182-14012820 GCF_963280865.1 Gymnoscopelus braueri | reverse complement strand
GATAACCTGAAATGCTTATTTGAGAGTATGTCTTTTCAATGTATGACATAGTTCATTCTTGAAAATAGCCGATCTACAATCTCAAAACTTTTCAGATAGCAACGTGTTTCTGAGCTTGTAGATCGGCTTGCTTTCACTGGTTCACTTTTATCTTCAACAGACAACCTCAGCCTGTACAAAGCTATAGCACTATAGGTAGTGTTGCAGCTTGTCAATCCGAAGGTTCAGGGTTCGATTCCTGTTAATGGCAATAGGTTGAGATGTCAATTCCGCTTCCATCTCTCTTCAATCTATTATGTTTCCAAGTCTCTCTCTCTCCTCTCTTCAATCTATTCCGTTTCCATGTCTCTCTCGCTCTCTCCCTCTCTCCCTTCAATCTATTCCGTTTCCATGTCTCTCTCTCTCTTCAATCTATTCCGTTTCCATGTCTCTCTCTCTCTTCAATCTATTCCGTTTCCATCTCTCTCTCTCTCTCTCTCTCTCTCTCTCTCTCTCTCTCTCTCTCTCTCTCTCTCTCTCTCTCTCTCTCTCTCTCTCTCTCTCTCTCTCATATTCACCAGGTCAGGTCTGTGTGGTCCAATGGCTTCTCGCTTAAGTGTGTGCCTTAGAACCTCAAGGTTGCCAGTTCAAGCCCCACTTGATGCAGACTTCATTTAAGTTGCATTGCACACAACATGATTGTGTCAATTAATGCAAGTGCAATTGTTAAAGATAACCTGAAATGCTTATTTGAGAGTATGTCTTTTCAATGTATGACATAGTTCATTCTGAAAATAGCCGATCTACAATCTCAAAACTTTTCAGATAGCAACGTGGTTTCTGAGCTTGTAGATCGGCTGCTTTCACTGGTTCACTTTTATCTTCAACAGACAACTCAGCCTGTACAAAGCTATAGCACTATAGGTAGTGTTGCAGCTTGTCAATCCGAAGGTTCAGGGTTCGATTCCTGTTAATGGCAATAGGTTGAGATGTCAATTCCGCTTCCATCTCTCTTCGATCTATTATGTTTCCAAGTCTCTCTCTCTCTCTTCAATCTATTCCGTTTCCATGTCTCTCTCGCTCTCTCCCTCTCTCCCTTCAATCTATTCGTTTCCATGTCTCTCTCTCTCTTCAATCTATTCCGTTTCCATGTCTCTCTCTCTCTTCAATCTATTCCGTTTCCATGTCTCTCTCTCTCTCTCTCTCTCTCTCTCTCTCTCTCTCTCTCTCTCTCTCTCTCTCTCTCTCTCTCTCTCTCTCTCTCTCTCTCTCTCTCTCTCTCTCATTCACCAGGTCAGGTCTGTTGGTCCAATGGCTTCTCACTTAAGTGTGTGCCTTAGAACCTCAAGGTTGCCAGTTCAAGCCCCACTTGATGCAGACTTCATTTAAGTTGCATTGCACACAACATGATTGTGTCAATTAATGCAAGTGCAATTGTTAAAGATAACCTGAAATGCTTATTTGAGAGTATGTCTTTTCAATGTATGACATAGTTCATTCTGAAAATAGCCGATCTACAATCTCAAAACTTTTCAGATAGCAACGTGTTTCTGAGCTTGTAGATCGGCTGCTTTCACTGGTTCACTTTTATCTTCAACAGACAACCTCAGCCTGTACAAAGCTATAGCACTATAGGTAGTGTTGCAGCTTGTCAATCCGAAGGTTCAGGGTTCGATTCCTGTTAATGGCAATAGGTTGAGATGTCAATTCCGCTTCCATCTCTCTTCAATCTATTATGTTTCCAAGTCTCTCTCTCTCTTCAATCTATTCCGTTTCCATGTCTCTCTCGCTCTCTCCCTCTCTCCCTTCAATCTATTCCGTTTCCATGTCTCTCTCTCTCTTCAATCTATTCCGTTTCCATGTCTCTCTCTCTCTTCAATCTATTCCATTTCCATGTCTGTCTCTCTCTCTCTCTTCTCTCTCTCTCTCTCTCTCTCTCTCTCTCTTCAATCTATTCCGTTTCCATGTCTCTTTCTCTCTCTCTCTCTTCAATCTATTCCGTTTCCATGTCTCTCTCTCTCTTCAATCTATTCCGTTTCCATGTCTCTCTCTCTCTCTCTCTCTCTCTCTCTTTCTCTTCAATCTATTCCGTTTCTCTCTCTCTCTCTTTCTCTTCAATCTATTCCGTTTCTCTCTCTCTCTCTCTCTCTTCAATCTATTCCGTCTCTCTCTCTCTCTCTCTTCAATCTATTCCGTCTCTCTCTCTCTTCAATCTAATCCGTCTCTCTCTCTCTCTCTCTCTCTCTCTCTCTCTCTCTCTCTCTCTCTCTCTCTCTCTCTCTCTCTCTCTCTCTCTCTCTCTATTCACTGGCCCCGTATTATCGCTGCTTGCAGCTATATTTTTACCTTATTTTTGGCATTACAAACTTAAAATTTCAAACAAAAATCCACAATTCAAGTTGCACAAAGACGTTAATATGACGTCTTTTCAACAGACCTCTCTCTCTCTCTGCCCACTGGGCACACAACCAGTGGTGTAAAGTAACTAAGTACATGTACTCAAGTACTGTACTTAAGTACAATTTTGTATTTTTTACTGTCTTCAGCTTACAAATTTCTATACTTTTACTTCTACTCCACTACATCTGAAAGGAAAATATTCTACTTTTACTCCACTACAATTATATGAAAACTAGTTGCTAGTTACTTTGTAGATTTGTATTATTATTACAAAATCATACATTACCCACTTCAGCCCTACATATATTTCAGCCATTTGAAAATAGCAGATCTACAAGTTCACACTGCGTCTTACTGTGAGCTTGTAGATCAGCTATTTTCAAAATATTTTGTAATACTTTTATGAACTATTTTTACTCAAGTACATTTTGAACAAGGGACTTCTGCTTGTAACTTGTAAGTATATCTACATTGCAGTATTGATACTTTTACTAGAACATGTGGGTATTCAGGTGTGCTTCTGTTGGGTACCAGCGCATGTAGGAATAGAAGGGAACGAGGAGGCAGACAAAATTGCCAAAAAAGCAACGGAAATGACAGAGGTCATAGAGGTACCGTTTGGGAAAGGGGAAGCGAAGGCAATATTGAAAAAAGTAGTAATGAAGAAATGGCAGGATAGATGGGACATAGATAGCAGTGGAAGGACATACCATAATATACAGACAACCATCAGTGCGAGAGGGAACAGAAGGGAGGAGACGGTCCTGACCAGATTGAGGTTCGACCATACAGGACTAAATAAAACACTTTTTCTAATAGGGAAAAGTATAAATGATGAATGCTCAGAATGCCATGAGACAGAAAATGCAGAACATGTTTTAATGCAATGTAGGAAATATAGAGAAGAGAGGACGAGATTCATGAATAGGGTAGCTGAGGCAGGGAGACAGTGGAGCCCATTAGGTTTACTGGGCACAACAGGAGACGGGGTGAAGGACACACACAAAGCAGTAGTGGAGTTTTTGAAAGAGATAGGGGTGTTTCACAGGGTCTAGGCAGGGTGCAGGGCTATCGCTAAAAAGATAGTCACACTATAAAGTAGAATAACAGATGAATGGAATAGAGAAGTGTAGGGAGTCAGACTACATACTCCGGTACAGTAGGTAGCGGTATGCACCTAAAAGCAAACGGTTGCGACCCGCCATTAAATCAAAGAAGAAGAAAGAAGAAGAACTCTTAAACCATCTGCCTCACACTGTGACAGACAGACGATAGCCTTCATTGACCACCAGGCGACCAGGGGTCCTCAGAGGTCTATCCTTAGCCCCCTTCTTTATTTCAGAATAAATGTTATTGTCACATCACAGTTTACAGTTGTAGAAACCCTGTGTCTCCTAGGGTAGTTAATACCCTCACAAAAACATGCAGTAATCCTGGTCGCTATACTGCCTCCCCCATGACAGCCGGGGCGCCTGATGGAGGGGAAGGGAACTGGTTGGAATAACGTGTTCCTTCCACGCGCTACGTCCAACCAGGGAAACTCCCCCCTGTCAGGTGACAAGAAGGTCAGTTGGCTCTCATGCATTGAAGGAAGCATGAGCTCGGCCCTGGCCTCCCTAGGCTGAAGGGGACTGGTGTAGTGCTGGTGTAGGGCAGGTGTAGCGCCCAGGATCACTTAGGAAATTGGCACCGGGTGAAAAAAATGGGTTACAAAAATTGCGGGATGAAAATGTAAAGAAAGCGGGTGGAAATTCATTATTAAACATGTCGAGAGACAGAATATCTACATATATCCACTTCTACTCCACTACATATCAGGCAAATATTGTACTTTTTACTCCACTGCAATCATTTGACATCTTTAGTCACTACAGATTTAGATTATTAATACAAAACATGCATCAACCTTAAGCCATATTTTACACTTGGCTATTTGAACATATAGTCCATGAGCCAGAGCCCCAAAATTGAGCAATGATTATCGAAAGAGTGGGCAAAACCAAACCTATATTAAATTGTTCATAGGGTCAATACGAGTAAATAAATATATGATAACCTTTCCACAGGAGCAGCTTTTTCATAGTTATCACACATTTTGTTTTTTTCCCCATGACAGGTGAAAAAATGACAAAATTAAAAAAGAGTTCATAATGAAACTTCCTGAGTTGATTACTTGCATGAAGACAATGATTTATCGTATTACAAGTTTTCTGAAATTGTATATTTAAATATGCAAATTAGGCATTTAGTCCATGAGCCAGAGCCCCAAAATTGAGCCAGATATTGAATATTCCCTCGTTAAAAACCTTTGACTCCAACATCTTAACAAAATGAAATAAGAATGTTGACTCTGGCTTTGTCCAATGTTCCAATGTTGATTCTGGAAAGTTATACAAATTCGGGCATATTTTCGTAATGCCTAATTTGTATATTTAAATATACAATTTCAGAAAACTCATAATGATGATAAATCATTGTCTTCATGTAAGTAATCAACTCAGGAAGTTTCATTATGATAACTCTTTTTTAAATGTTGTCATTTTTTTCACCTGTCATGTACGTATGGGGAAAATAACAAAATGTGTGATAACCATGAAAAAGCTGCTCCTGTGGAAAGGTTATCATATATTTATTTACTCGTATTGACCCTATGAACAATTTAATATAGGTATGGTTTTGCCCACTCTTTTGATAATGAAATCTTGTCTGGCTCATGGACTAATAGCCGATCTACAAGCTCGCAATGTCACTTCATGATGCGTTGTGAGCTTGTAGAACAAGTATTTTGATGCTAATACTTTTTACCTTTACTCAGGTAAAAATCTGCATACAGGCCTTTTACTTGTAACAGAGTATTTTCAAATTGTGGTATTATTGCTAATTTTAGGCCTACTCTTAAACCATCTACACTCAGTAAACTGGAACTGAGTTCAGTCTGTACTTTGACCTCTTTTTTCCATCTACACCAAATCACTTCACCAATAATTGCCGATCTACAAGTTCACTGACAACATTGTGAGCTTGCAGATCGGCTATTTTAGGATAATGTTCCCCCCAGAATGTAGATGCTGGGGTTCAAGTGGCTAAGTGTTCTTCCACCAGGTGGCAGTAAAGGGTTAACAGCTACAGCACAAGGAGGAGTTCCTCTTCCTCAGTGAAGGAAATCTGGTGAAACGAAAGTAAACAGTGTGAAACTAGTTTCGTGGCAGCAACACGCTCTCTACTAAACCTTTCAACACAGCGTTTTACTCAAATACTGACAACTTAAACACTGGTAAGTACAGCATATGATTTATACTAACAAGGAAACGTCGGCATGGCAGTCAGTCTAATCCAGATTTCTCTTCCTCAATGTGTCGAACAATTGATCTGAACTAGCCCTGAAACACAGACTCATATCATTACAGTCATGGAACCACTTGTTCCTGGTTTTTGAATGGTCTCCATTTAAAACCCGTACATGTACACAAACGTTCAGAATTCAAATATAAAGTGCTTACCTCACGGCCACGGATGTAACAAGTTAAAGCGCCTGGGTCCAAATACCCGTATCTTCCGTATTGATAAATAAAAAGCATTTTAATCCGATCGACGGCCATTTTTCTCATAGTTTTATAATGTACCAGAGTGCAATACACCTACCAACCGATAGGGTTGCGTAGTTGAAAGCAAATTACGAAGGAAAAAGTTTCAGAAAATGGCCATCAATCGGATTAAAATGCTCTTTATTGAACAATACGGAAGATACAGGTACTTACCCGGGCGTTTTAACTTGTTACATCTATGACTTTGGGGTAAACAGTTTGTGTGTGTGTGTGTGTGTGTGTGTGTGTGTGTGTGTGTGTGTGTGTGTGTGTGCTAGGCAGAGATCCAGTCAGGAACATACAGCTGCTGATGATTCAGAAAATACGTTTGAAACTGTCAATATTAGGAATCGATGTGCAGCCTAGAAGAAAAAAACCTGATCAATGTGCACATTAGAAGTGAATTGATAGGCTAATATGCTATATGGCCATTTGAATGACAAACACCCTCACATATGCCATGTTTTATTTATTGGAATTATTTAATGACTTAGAACATCAACTTATATCAGCCAAATAGGCTATGAAGGTGAAAAAGAAATACAGCTGAAGATGTGATTGTAATCAGTATAGATGTCCTCTGGAGATGAATGGAAGAGGGACAGACAGTCAGGACACTACATTTTAAATCCTGACCCATAAAGCCCCAGGGGTGGCCTGCCATGCGTTTTAAGGCTACTTTCACCATTTAAAAAAATATCATATTACAATGTTTTTTTTTTCAGCCAAAATCACTATCCTTGATCTTATCACGATTCCCTTTTCATGTTGGTTTATAGGATTATTATTTTGATTATTTATGATTATTAACAAGATATATGATGATTAATTATATTTGTGATTATATGATATGATTATATATATATATATATATATATATATATATATATATATATATATATATGTGTATGTGTATGTGTATGTGTATGTGTATGTGTGTTTGTATGTGTATGTTCGCAGACAGACACATGTAGATAGGTTAGATTTGTTTTAATGATTTATAATATATTTGTTTCTATACTGCTGTCCTATCAGCTGCTGTGGATGACCATGCTGTATAGATATTTGGGAGTGAGTATTGTAACTTAAGAACTACTGCTGAGTGCTGATCAACTATTTTGAGCAGACTCGTGAAACCCTAATTTTCAAAGGTTTTATTTACCATACAAACTTGCCTCTTTGCAACGCTTACTTGCGTTCTCAAATGCTGTTAGGCTGTGTGCAACAGCTGCTCTGTTGCACTCTTTATGCGGGGAGCTTTTTGGGCGGTGAAACCGCCCCTATATAAGTGAGGTTTGGAAATTTGTACAATTATCTTGGGCAGTGAAACCGCCCCTATAAGTGAGGTTTGGAAATTTGTACAATTATCCTGCGCTGTGATTGGCCAATCACAATCTATTCAGGACTGTGATTGGCCAGTGTCACATGACACATGTGCATAGCCCTATATAAGAAACCATAACTTTAAAAAAAAACATTAATTGTTTTTTTTTTAAGTTATGGTTTCTTTTGTACATGATTGGTTGACTCCATTCAGTATTTTGATTAGCTAGCAAGACACCGCCCACTTCACACAGGGTGTGATTTTTACTTATTTCACCCACGTTGACGTTTAACATTGTTGTTGCAAACTTTGCAAATAATTTTAGTTTGCCTCGTGTCCGTTTTGGAATATCCAAACCAGTTCCATAGACTGATATCGCATTATTTAGGGTACTCGTCTGTGTGTCTGTCTGTCTCTGTCTGTCTGTCTGTCTGTCTGTCTGTCTGTCCAGTGCTTGCTATTGCACTGCGCTGCAAAGAGCAGCTTGCTAAAACGGGGAGGGACCGGTGAAAGCATGCATGAGCAAAAATATCAGATCTTGAAGCTAACAACGAGTCGAGTTGCGACGCGTTATTAGCTTGTAGATCTGTTCTTTTTGGTGAATTACACCGCCATATTACGGAAGTATAATTAAGGTATAGAACTGCAACTCATAGAATGTACGCTCGCTGTATCGCAATGTATACGATCTCTCTCAAAAGGCAGATTGTGGAGATTATCATTATATCGCACACCAAGTACCTGGATCACATAACTCAAGAGATAATCAGACATGCAAAAGTGTCACTTTTCAGCTACAGTCACCTTTTTTAACCCAAATAGGGCAATTGTGTGACACCTGACCCGAAAGAAAACAACATGTTGTCACCTTTTTCACCTCGGGGCTGTTTGCATGCCTGTAATGTGTACCAACCAATTTGCATGGGTTTTGGACAGAATCTGTGGGGGTAGTAACAAAACGTTTGTTTTGAAGAAAACACAGAATGTATATTTTGAGGAAATGGGCAGGGCCTGTCCGGTGAGTTGCGTCATGAATCAAGGAATCAGGGATGGCTTTAAATATGTAAATCTTACTTTTCAAGAGTTATATGCCAAAAAGGGAAGTGGCCTGTTGTATTGCCACCACGAGGCTGATTTTAAACAAATATGGGGTGGAGGCTCTTCCTTGGCCTATTAGGAGTATGCGTACAAAGATTCATGTTGATCGGTCAAGCGGTGCCAGAGATTAGCTGCTCAAAGAAACACAGACAGACAAATGGACAGGGGTGAAAACATAATCTCCAGCCTGGCAGAGATAACTATATAGATGTGAGAAGTAGCACTCAAAACTAAATTTGTTTCACTTTTATTTTCAGTGTGAAGAAATGGCAACTGCCAGCTGTCTCCTGTCTGAAGAGCAGTTCCTGTGTTCTATCTGTCTGGATGTGTTCACTGATCCAATCAGCACTCCATGTGGACACAACTACTGCAACACCTGTATCACACATTACTGGGACACTAAGGATGTGTGTCAGTGTCCACTATGTAACAAAACATTCTATAATAGACCAGAATTCTCTGTTAATAAAGTTCTCGCAGAGATGGCTGATCAGTTCAGGAAGTCAAAGCAGCTGAGACAAACCCACACAAACCAAGAACCTGCTGAACCAGATCAAGTCTCCTGTGACGTCTGTACTGAGACCAAACTAAAAGCCCTGAAGTCCTGCTTGGTGTGTCTGACCTCCTACTGTGAGACTCACCTGGAGCCTCATCAGAGACGCACAGGGTTAAAACGACACAAACTAATCGACCCTGTGAAGAACCTGGAAGACTTTATGTGTAAGAAACATGACAGACCTCTGGAGCTGTTCTGCAAGACTGACTGCATGTGTGTTTGTCAGTTCTGCACTGAGTCAGACCACAAGTTACACCAAATTGTATCTCTGGAAGAGGCATATGAAGAAAAGAAGGCTGAGCTGGGAAGGACAGAGGCTGAATTTCAGCAGATGATCCAGGAGAGACATGCGAAAATTCAGGAGGTACAACACTCAGTAGAACTCAGTAAGAAAGGTGCAGACAGAGAGATAGCAGACAGTGTGCAGGTCTTCACTTCTCTGATCAGCTGTATTGAGAGAAGCCAGGCGGCGCTCATTGATGTCATTGAAGAGAAGCAGAAAACAACAGAGAAACAGGCTGAAGGCTTCATTAAAGATCTGCAACAGGAAATCACTGACTTAGAGAAGAGAAGCTCTGAGCTGAAGCAGCTCTGTCACACTGAAGATCACCTCCACCTACTCCAGAACATCTCATCCATCAATACCCCTCCACCCATCAAGGACTGGACAAATGTCAATGTCCCTCAGTCTTCCTATGTGGGGACTGTGAGGACAGCTGTGGCTCAGCTGGAGAAGACACTCAGTGAAGAGATGGAGAAGAACCTGCGTTATGCTGAGCTGAAGAGGATTCAGCAATATGAAGTGGATGTAACTCTGGACCCCGATACAGCACATCCCTGGCTCATCCTGTCTGAGGATGGAAAACAAGTGAGTTGTGGAAACGAATAATCTCCCAGACAACCCAGAGAGATTCTCATGTTGTGTCAATGTCTTAGGAAAACAACGCTTCTCTTCAGGAAGGTTTTACTATGAGGTTAAGGTTAAAGGGAAGACTGGCTGGGATGTAGGAGTGGTCAGAGAGTCCATCAACAGGAAGGTAAAAATCACACTGAACCCCAACGATGGTTACTGGTCTATATGGTTGAGGAATGGAAATGAGTACAAGGCTCTTGCTGACCGTTCTGTCCTCCTCCCTATAAGAGAGGAGGTCCAGAAAGTGGGAGTGTTTGTGGATTATGAGGAGGGTCTGGTCTCCTTTTATGATGTGGAGGCCAGAGTTCATCTCTACTCTTTCACTGGCTGCACCTTCACTGAGAAACTCAAGCCATACTTCAGTCCCTTACTTAATAATGATGGTAAAAACTCTGCTCCTCTGATCATCTCTCCTGTCAATCACACAGATTAGATTAAAATAATCCTCAGCTTTACATGAAAAGGTTGGTTTTCATTTAAAGCACAGATGTGTGTATGGATGGAAGGGTTCATACAGGTCAACTGTCATTTAAAATCAATCCATTGAATTGTTGTCCCTAACACAACTATTGGAAACACAAAACTTAATTTTACATGTCTGAATTACAGCCAAATACTAGTATTTTCTTTCTTTTTTTAAATACATTAGCTTAAAGTATATTCCTGTCTGTGAGACTGTAGAACTGTCTACATATTTCTTTCCTGGTATAAGGACTAGATTATATTTTATTTTACGACATTCAAGTTTAAGTTACACTCAACATTTTTGTTCATTAATGGGCAGGATTGATATCTACCAGGAATATAACATAATGTTATTGTCAGTCTTGTACTAATACTAGAACGTTTAATTGTAAATAGGAATGCAGTGATTCTGCAATGATTATGTTATGTTATTGTCTCTTTTATGTACATATCTATGATGTTATCAATCCTAGAAGAGGGACAATGTGATTTTTCAAAAGAAATCAGCCATTGTACATTGTTCATGACTGTGTACTCCTTGAATTGTTTTCTCAAAGCAGACATTAACTACTTGGGGAACATGGCAAAATAGCAGATGTACAATCTCACAGCTTATCGCAACAGTAGATCGGTTATTTTCGGTGAAGAGATTTGGTGTAGAGGCAAAAAAGAGCACACCAAGTACAGTGCCAACTCAGGTCTGTTTTAAGTATAGAGGGTGTAAGTTGTTAATACTTGTGATTTGGGGGTTTGGGGTACAGTATGTTGTCACATTGATGAATATATATTTTAGTGTTCATCTTATATGGAATTATGCCGTCATTTTCTGCATGTCTGGGATTTGCTAGTGAGGAAGAGTTTGATGTTTGAAACAAGGAAAAATACAATATTGTTATTTGGTGGATTTACAATAAATGTTCAGGAGGAGATTATCCAGTGTGCAGACTATATTTCTTTCACCTGTTCTTCGGTCCAGCACCTGGTATTTTATTGCTTGAATACATTTTTATTGTCTCCGCCAGGCCGAAAGGCATGGCGAGAGAGTATGTTTTTCCCCCTGTCCGTCTGTCCGTCCGTCCGTCCGTCTGTGACCAGCTAATCTCCGGCACCGTTGGCTTGATCGCAGCGAAACTGTGCACACACACTCCCTGGATGCCAATGCAGAACCTCTGCCCCATGGGCCTTTTTATAGCGCCACCAGGAGGCCGATTCGTGCAAAACACATTTTTTGACAGTACTCCTACAGATTTTGTCCAAAAATAACGCAAATCGGTGCACTGTACCTGTATAGTCATTAAACGAAACGGGTCTTTCAGATTTTTCACATTCCATCCTGATTGGCTAAAATGTCTTCCAAAGTTTTTTTCCGTGAAATTTTGCACCTAGATTCCCATTAGGCCAAGAAAGAAATATCATTAGACATTTTTCAAATCAGCCTCATGGTGGCGCTATAACAGGCCGATTCGTGTTTTTACCTATAACTGCACCGATCAGTGTAAAACTTTGTATGCGCACTACGTAGAGGCCAAGGAAAAACCTTTTCCCTGCATTTTTCACATCTGCCTTTTATAGCGCCACCAGGAGGCCGACTTATGTAAAAGACATTATTTTATACTACTCCTTCCAATTTTATCCAAATTTCACGCAAATCGGTACACATGATCTCTATAGTCATGTGATCAAGACGGATGTGTTTGATTTTTCATATTCCATCTTGATTAGCTAAGATTGACATCTAAAGTTTGCAGTATTGGCTTGTTTCGAACAAAATTCCGCAAATCATGAACGCACCGTCCGATTGCGGTCAAACTTTGCACGCACATTCACACTATGTTGAGGAACAAATGCCACCCTTTTAACATTGGCCTGTTATAGCGCCACCAGCAGGTATAATTTAGCAAAACAAATGTTTTTAACAAAATGCCTCAAATCATGAATGGAGTCAGTGTCCGATTGTCGTGCAAGGCCAAAGAAAAAATGGCACCCTTTTCACATTGGCCTATTATAGCGCCACCAGGAGGCCACAATAGCCTACCTGACCTGGCGGAGACCTGTGCTCCGAAGAGCACTTTTTCGAGTTTTTATATGTATTTATTATATTGTCACTGTCGGGCAGAAACCTTGTATATCCAAGTTTCGCATAGTTTTTTTTTTAAATAAATGAATGCCCTATATCATCACACGAGTGTCACACAGAAGTAGTGAAAATAGAAGATCTACAAGCTCACAACTTCTCGCGATGCAAGGCATAGTGAGCTTGTAGATCTGCTATTTTAACCATTTTAATATGTTTTTAGAATAATTATGCAAAAGGAATGTTATAGGACATACAAGGTCTCCACCCGACATGTTGATGTACAACAGAGGTTTTTTTTAAAACTCTGCCATCGTCATCCCATCAGCCGGATGGACAGGAGCATTGTGATTGGCTAGTCAGTAGTATAGATCCCATAAGCCAGACAGGTTTTGTGAGCACAAAATGAGTGGGGTCCTAAAATACATATCGTCACTGTCGGGTAGAAACCTTGTACCAAAAGTGTTACTTTTCAGGAGATGGAAAAAAAACACAATGCTACACTATTGTACAACAACAAAGTAGGGCAGGTATATATATTTTGGGTTCTGTGACTAGGGTTGGGATCCTTTATTTTAACCATTCCAGTTCTTTAAAGATTCCCTCTTAACAGTCTGATTCCTAAACGGGTCCCTTTGACGATTCCTATGTTAAAAATTTATAATTTTGGCATACATTAACATTTTTAATTAACACAAATTCAGTCATGCACACATCATTGCATACATATTGGTTCCCAAAGTGAGGTCAAGGGACCCTCTAGGTTACGTTCAGAATGAACCCTTACAGGTCTGTAACTCGGAGTGTACAAATGGGTCCACTCTCAGAGTTATGGTGGTCCTTGAAATTAAAAAGTTTGAGAACCACTATTATTGTAACAGTGTAGCAGACGTAAAGTCCACATACCAGCTCTGACAGTGTGATGAAACTGGTTCTGGAAACGGTTCCAAACGTGATTGAAGCGATTCTGATTCCACAATGTTGGATTTGGTTCCTCCAGTTCCTTATCTCAACCCTATACATGAAAATGTGAGAGAACCACTGCTCTACAAAACCTTCATTTAATACAACATTTGCAGATATACTGAGAACTTATAGACACAGCACAGTAGATAATTATTATTCATCAACAGAGAATAAAAGTTACGTTAAATTGCATAACATGATGGTCCTCCATTTTCATATGCCTTGAATATCCCCTGTCCAATCTTTGGTAATAATGACAGGTTGAGGTTTCCATGAAGTTCATAGCTTTTAACCTTGGGACCCAAGAGACATGTGGTGTCTCCCCAGGATCCAAACTTACAAAACTTCACTCACAACCCATGAAAATCGGTCAGTGACCCAAAAATGGGTCCCGACCCATTGCTTGGGAACCTCTGCTGTACAGTATGAGTTCTGCCAGGTTTTCGCAAAATCTTGGAAAGGGATTTGATCACTTTAACATGGCAGAATAATGTGTGGTCTGTCTGTGGGCACCACCGCATGCCAAATACAGTTATTTTTAATAACCTTTGTACTAGAATTAAAGATACATGACCATTTACAGCAATTTCTTCTTCTCAATCATACAATGTTTTATCATTGAGCTGGTGGCCAGCAGCAAAAACCTCAGTATAACCATGTGGACAGTATGGAGTCAGTGAGAGAGTGAGATTATTATTATTATATTTTATAAAGGTTTCAATTTATTTTATTTTATATATTTTTGGGCTTTTTCTGCCTTTATTGATAGTATAGTAGTTTGACAGGAAATGGGGAGAGAGAGAGATGGGGAGTGACACGAAGCAAAGGTCGTCGGGATCGGGGTTCGAACCCGTAACAGGCTGTGAGGCTGCATTCCAGCTTAGGTGCCTAGAGTCAGACTTTAAGGCCAGCGATCCGGGCCCGGAGTAAACTATTAAACTGTTATTCATTCATTATTATGACAGAGAAGGAAGTTCTGGGGCCTTGGACAGAAACTATTCCAGAATGAATGTATTTCAGTTCAGTTGTGAATGTTAAATAATATGTGTTGATTTCTTCTTTTCTCTGTGATACTTTATGTTTGGCCACCAATGCAGCAGAAACCTCACCCAGGTGTTTTACATTTGACTTGGAAGACTATAAAATGCCTGGAGAGTAGTGATGAGCGGGCCGACCCGTGCTATAGAGTGTTTGTTCAGTAACAGGGTCACCTGGTCTCTCCAGCTCTTTAAGAAACAGGAAATATATGTTCAGGTCGGGACGCTTCCATAGGTGTCCACCTATTTAGCTTCAATTTGACAGTGTTCCAGTTCCAATTTTGTCTGCTCACATCTTTGTTTTATCATGATGAAGCATTTTGTGTTATCCCTTTAGCATAACTTTTGACTGCACTACGGTTAACAATCTTGTTAATAAAATATTCAATCAATCAATCACCTCCAATTTCACTTGTTTATCCTGTATCCTGTATGAATGATCTCTCCTGATTGGATAAAATTGGTATCCCGACCTGAAACTGTATTTTCTGTTTTATTAAGAGCTGGAGAGATGGGGAGACCCCTGTTACTGAACAAAGTCACACAATATCAGTGGTTCTCAAACATTTTAGCTCGAGACCCAAAAGAGACATTTGATGTCTCGCCGGGACCCAAACTAGTGAAAACTAGAAAAAGTGCTCCTCGGAGGTCAGGTAGGTTATTGTGGCCTCCTTGTGGCGCTACAATAGGCCAATGTCAAAAGGGTGCCATTTGTTCTTAGGTCTTGCACGGCAATCGGACACTGCATTCATGATTTGAGGCATTTTGTTCTAAACGGGCCACTCCTGCAAACTTTAGTTGTGAATCTTAGCCAATCGGGATGGAATATGAAAAATCCATCTTGATCACATGACTATAGACATCATGTGTACAGATTTGCGTGAAATTTTGATAACATTGGAAGGAGTAATGTAAAGAAATATGTTTTACATAAGTCGGCCTCCTGGTGGCGCTATAAAAGGCAAATGTGAAAAATGCAGGGCAAAGGTTTTTCCTTGACCTCTAGGGAGTGCGCATACAAAGTTTTACACAGATTGGTGCAGTTATAGGTAAAAAAAAACAATTGGGCTGTTATAGCGCCACCATGAGGCTGATTAGAAAAATCTCAAGTGGAATTTCTTCTCGGCATAGTGGTAATGTATGTGCAAAGTTTCACGGAAATTGCATGCTGTGTTCATAATGAGGCATTTTGTTCAAAACGGAGCAGTCCTGCAGGCTTTGTTTGGAAGCCATTTTTAGCCATTTTTATCAGGATGGAACATGAAAAATCGGAAAGACCCATTTTGTTTAATGACTATAGAGATACTGTGTACTGATGTGTGTGATGTTTGGACAAAATATGTAGGAGTACCGTGAAAAAATGTGTTTTGCAAAAAGCGGCCTCCTGGTGGCGCTATAACAGGGCCATATGAAAAAATTGGGGCAGAGGTTCTGAATTGGCATTCAGGGAGTGTGTGTGCACAGTTTCGCTGCGATCAAGCCAACGGTGCGGGAGATTAGCTGCCCACAGACGGACGGACGGACGGACGGACGGACGGACAGGGGGTAAAACATACTCTCTCGCCATGCCTTTCGGGGTCACCAGAGATTTCGACCCAGGACGATTCGACCCGGACCATTCGACCCGCTCTCGACCCGCTTGGACCTGACATTTCGACCCGGACCGCGAGAGAGAGAGAGAGAGAGAGAGAGAGAGAGAGAGAGAGAGAGAGAGAGAGAGAGAGAGAGAGAGAGAGACAGAGACAGAGACATAATAATAATATGTACATTGATTTACCAAACAATTATTATTTGTCCCCATCCACTATCACTGGGAGTCTGGGTTTGACTCCCGCTCGGGACATTACTTTTTCAAACAACAATTTTTTTTCGCCGATAAAGTATAGTTTTGGACCATGAGGAGGCACGCCGACTCAGGAGACCTTGAGGCCAAGGAGTCGCGCCCGAGCGCCTCCAGGCGCGAGTGCCCGCGACGACCGGCCGATGGTCTCCTAGTCGACTAAGTGCCGTCCGAGTTATGTACCGATAGGCACAGAATCGTAAATGATGTTGTGGGGACTGCGTTTGCCCCGCTATGGTTTGCCCCAACTGCCACTCACTGCACTAACATAGCCCGCCAGCCCCCTGTATATAAAGTTTGTTGTGTCAGTTAAAGTGATGAAGTACATGCAGAGTAAGATTTAAGTCAGGACAGCTAGCTTATGAGATGAAGAACTGGGTCTGAATGCACGCACCTTGTACCTCCAGGACCTCACCACCGTCACCTTGTACTCTACTACCCTCTAGGGGTTAATAATTCGATAATAATAAAGATAATTCGACCCGGTAAATTTGGGTCGAACTGACTCGAATTCGCGGTTGGGCGAGTTGTCCTGGGTCGAAATCTCTGGTGACCCCTTTCGGCCTGGCGGAGACAATAACCAATCTGCTATTTTCGCTACGTCTAAAAAGCTTTTTTTATTCATGGAATTTCTTATTTCTATTACTATTACTTTCCAGGGTTAAAAGGATATTTGCGACCCATATAAAGGTATCCACGACCCAAAAATGGTTTCCCACCCATTGTTTGTGAAACACTGCTCTATAGCAGTCATTACTATCACAATATAGAGCTATTTCACACTTTAAAATATAATAATAAAACTAAAATCACTTACTGCACCTGTAAGGCAGCAGGAGCCTTTTATAATCCTTTCATTTGACCCCTGACCTCAATGAATGGCCTCTAACCTGTGTGGGCTAACAGAGGTCACGGTGTGACATCACCATATCCTCAGGACCAATCAAAGACCTTGTTACACAGAGGCACCCCCTATTATTTACTGTGACTGGCCAGTTTATTGCAATGCGTGCGCGTGCACACACACACACACACACACTCATGGCCGTGTGCGCACACACACTCACACGTGCACACACACACTCACACACAAATGCACATGTGCACACGCACAAATGTATGGGGAGAGATTTGTCTCAAAAGTATTTGTGAATCCAATACCAAGATGCACAAATAGTCTTTGAAATTATTTATTTGTGACTTTTGTAATTCTCTTACAAAAAAATATTATACTTGTGTGTGCATTTATCATAAAATATCATTTGTAAATCATCTATTCTGTGTGTGAATTGTTGGATCTTATTTGTGGTAGACCAACACACGCATACATTCCTTTTTCCTGTTACATCATTTTGAGACAAACATCACGCTTTTTTAAGAGAATTTTTACAAATGTATTTTCCTATCCACAAACTTACTTGTAACGTAAGTTCGCATTTAAATACATGTGCTAAGTTTCACACAGTGTTGGTGAGATTCACTCTCACTTTCTGCAGATCCGTGTGTTGGTGAGATTCATACTTTCTGCAGATCCGTGTGTTGGTGAGATTCATACTTTCTGCAGATCCGTGTGTCGGTGAGATTCATACTTTCTGCAGATCCGTGTGTTGGTGAGATTCATACTTTCTGCAGAATGTAGGAGTTGATGAATTACGTCTAGCTTGACTCTATTGTGAAAATAGCAGATCTTGAAGCTCACAACGCCTCACAAGGAAGGTGTTGTGAGCTTGTAGATCTGCCATTTTCAAAATGTTTTCTTATATTATTATTATTGTTAGACAATTTGGACAATGTATGACAATTTTTTATAGTATAGTAACTATAGTTTGTTGATTACTTTTGATGCAGTAATGTTTTGGGGGTTTTTTTTTTATTAAAAAGGTCTTAAAGATCCTTAAATTGTCACTTCACTGTCATCTGGGGACCACCCCAAACTGATCTAACCAAACTTGAACAGCTTATCACCTGGGCTGTCCAGTGTCCAACCATCTGACCAGCTAAGTCCAGCTGGTAAGCTGGTCTTTGCTGGGCAGTCCACCCATTTGACCAGCAAAGACCAGCTACCAGCTTGGCTTTGCTGGTCAGTCCAGCCAACCAGCTGGCTGACCAGCAAAGACCAGCAGAATCCAGCTTAGTGACCAGCTAACCAACTACACTGACAAACCAGCCTGACCAGCTTGTCCAGCCTGGTATGCCATCTAAACCAGCTGAAGCTGGTTTAGATGGCTTGGTTTAGAGTGAAGTGACAATTTAAGGATCTTAGAGACCATTTTAATACCAAAAACAAAACAAAAACATTACTGCATCAAAAGTAATCAACAAACTATAGTTACTATACTATAACAAACATTGGCCAAATTGTCTAACAATAATAATAATATAAGAAAACATTTTGAAAATGGCAGCTCTACAAGCTCACAACACCTTCCTTGCGAGGCGTTCTGAGCTTGAAGATCTGCTATTTTCACAATAGAGTCAAACTAAACGTAATGCATCAACTCCTACATTCCAAGAAATTCCATCAATTAATTAAAAAGAACACGCAATGAAAATAGCAGATCTGCTATTTTAACTAGTTTGGATCCCGGGGAGACATCATACCTACCATTAGACTGTGAAGATTTTCTTCTGTTACAATTGCCCCCCCAGTATATATATAGTATATTTTATTTTATTTTATTTTATTTTATTTTATTTTATTTTATTTTATCTTATCTTATCTTATCTTATCTTATCTTATCTTATCTTATTTTATTTTATTTTATTTTATTTTATTTTATTTTATCAACACACAGATCTGCAGAAAGTATGAATCTCACCAACACACGGATCTGCAGAAAGTATGAATCTCACTGACACACGGATCTGCAGAAAGTATGAATCTCACCAACACACGGATCTGCAGAAAGTATGAATCTCACCAACACACGGATCTGCAGAAAGTATGAATCTCACCAACACACGGATCTGCAGAAAGTGAGAGTGAATCTCACCAACACTGTGTGAAACTTAGCACATGTATTTAAATGCGAACTTACAAGTTACAAGTAAGTTTGTGGATAGGAAAATACATTTGTAAAAATTATCTTAAAAAAGCGTGATGTTTGTCTCAAAATGATGTAACAGGAAAAAGGAATGTATGCGTGTGTTGGTCTACTCACAAATAAGATCCAACAATTCACACACAGAAAAGATGATTTACAAATGATATTTTATGATAAATGCACACAATATTTTTTTGTAAGAATTACAAATTCAAATTTACAAAAGTCACAAATAAATAATTTGTGTTTGTAGATTGCAAAATACATTTGTAGCCTAAATCATGGAAACACATTTAAAAATCAAAGAATATTTGTGCATCTTGGTATTGGATTCACAAATACTTTTGAGACAAATCTCTCCCCATATAAGACGCCCATACGACGTCCATACGACGCTCTGCGCCAACCGTCCCGACCTCAGCAGCTAGCTGTGTTGCAACAGGACGTTGAAACGACGTCGACACGACGTCCATACGACGCTCTGCGCCAACCGACCCCACATCAGCAGCTAGCTGCGTTGCAACAGGACGTTGCAACAGGACGTTGAAACGACGTCGACACGACGTCCAAGTCTAACCCTCTGTAAACGTCACAATATGACGTCGCAAAAAGACGTCCATACGACGTCCAAGTCAGACCTGTCACAAAACAGACGCTGATGGGATTAGTGACTGAATATGAATTAAGAAATGGTAGAAATAGAATTACATTCCTCCTCCCTCCCTCTAAATCAATACAGCAAAATGTGATTGCTATCTTAGGCCTAACTACCATAAAGAACATATTTGCAAAGCAGGCTAAAATAATTATGTCAACAAGGACTCTTTTTATTAAACATTGATCATCACCAGTGGTGGAAAAAGTACGAGTATATTTCGGTAAGTATATTCACTTACCGAAATAGTGTGACCATGAATCATAATTGTTTCACAATGACTCGTGTGTGTGTGTGTGTGTGTGTGTGTGTGTGTGTGTGTGTGTGTGTGTGTGTGTGTGTGTGTGTGTGTGTGTAAATTATTAGTGACTGGTTAAAAGAGCCTCTTGTAGCCTACAGTGTCATTGAGGAGCATATTTTAAATTATCAATTTCTAGTCAATGGAGAAATAATTTTTGACCAGATTGCCCTTTAAGCATACTGCTGCGGGTAACGGCGACCCCCGTCACCGCAACGGGGACCCCCGTTACCGTCGCGGGTAACGGCGACCCCGTTACCGCAACGGGACCCCCCTTACCGCCGCGGGTAACGGCGACCCCCCCCCCGGGACCCCCGTTACTCCTGTGGACGGCACTGCAGATATTTACATAGATGCATGGATTCCATGTAATCTCAACATTGCATGCATGGCGTATATATACAATATCTGGCTATATATAAATCTGAACTCATTCTACCTAGACAATATTGTAATGGCAGCTTTTACATGTTACTTTATGTAAGTTAAACAGATCAGGAAGATGCAGGACTCAGTTGTCAGGAACCAAACTCCATGTTTATTGTAGATCTCATCACAGCAGAGAGAGACTAGTGTCTCCCTCCAGGGCTTCCCCCATCCCTCCCCAACACCAATGTCTTACACATATTTATACTGGCAGGATGGTACACAGAGGTATAACAACAGATGGTCACTCCTTACATGGGCTTTAATCTATAACTCACCCAGAGTCAGTATGTTTGAAATAGTTTGCATGAGTCGACTGTTTCTAAAATACTTTGTCAGGGAGAGGAGTTAACAAGGAAGAACAGGTGATGATTGTTGCATCTACTAATACATTCAATTAATCAATACCACAATGACTGTCTAATGAATTTTATCCACTACAATATCCAAACTGCACTCACAGGTCTATGAAGCTAATAGATGCCATTATTCAAATGAAATGGCACATTTTAAAATTCTATTGAAATAAGATTAATGCTTTTTAATCTTCAGGAAAGGAACACATTTTTTTAGACAAGAATACATGTAAAATGCAATAGTGTTGGTGCCTGTATGCTCAGTATTTACCTTATATCTGTATAGGTGACAAGCTGCACCCCCTTTTCACTGCTACATTATTACATAATGGTAATGATTCCTTGTATGTACACAACAACGTAGTTACAGGGTCAATTTTAAACATTTTAATTGTATTTCTTACTTACTTTTACTCATTATTTTTTCCCCTTTTTTTTCATTTTTTTCCTTGTTGTTGTTTCATTTTTGTTTTTCTAGCTAATTGTTTTCAGCTAATTCATTCTCTGACACACACTTTTGTGAGTGTCAAGAGGAGGAAATATGGTGAATATTTGATTTAAATTTGATTTAAAATTTCTAATGTGCTTTGTCTTGTGTGTTTCATTTTAGACCATTCATGGACCCCAATACCTTGTGACATACAGGGCTAAAACTTTAATTTTATATTTCGTTCCAAACTGTTTTAAATTCTGTTTCTAACTGCAGTCAACTGTACCTCCATGCCGTCGAACAATAAATTTGATTTCCATTTATTTTACAGATTTCAACTTATGTCCTGGACACTGTAAGACAGATGTCCTCCATGCCTATCTGCAATCATGAAGTATTTCTTGATTTTAAGACCATATCACGTAAGTTTTTACGCCATGAGTATAAAGCAACACTAAAACAGAAAAGGGAAAGTTTAATCAAAGTTAAACGTACCTAATATACATACACAACTACAGGTTGTCACAACATTAGATTGTAGGCTAACTATCAGCAATGCAGCCTATAGCTGTGTGCAGTGTTCACTCATCTGTATCCACAGAATAATTGAACACTTTGCAAAAAGCAGTGGTGGATAAAGTACTCAAATGTTTTACTTAAGGAAAAGTATCAATACTGCAATGTAGAAGTACAGTACAGTTTCAAGTTAGTCCGGAATTAAAAATGCACTTGAATAAAAGTACAAAAGTATTGGTATCAAAATGTGCTTAAAGTACCAAAAGTAAAAGTACTAAAATGTTTGAAAATAGCAGATCTACGATGCGACGCGTTGTGAGCTTGTAGATTCAGTATTAATACACAAGAACAATATCAGACTTTTAAGAATCCATTTATTAAACATCTACAGATGATCATACAATAACATGTGAAGAATGAGAATAATATGGAATGAATATGCAAATAAAAACAACAACATAATGATGTAATAATGAATCAATAGATGAACAATGAATGATTTGAATGTCATTAATGAATGAATGCAGACATTTAGTAGATGTTTGAATCCAGAGTGATTTACAAAGTTCAACATGAGAGCAGTGGTGAAAGTAACTAAGTACATTTACTCAAGTACTGTACTCAAGTACACATTTTAGGATTTTTTACTTTAGTGGAGTATTTAAATTATTCAATACTTTTATTTTTTTTATTTTACTTACATCTCAGAGGCAAATATTGTACTTTTACTCCACTACAATTATATGAAAACTTTAGTTACTAGTTACTTTGTAGATTTTTATTATTATTACAAAACATACATTTACCACTTCAGCTCTATTTAAACTTTGGCTATTTGAAAATAGCAGATCTACAAGCTCACAACGCTCACAACGCTCACAAAGAGCGACGCGTTGTGAGCTTGTAGTTCGGCTATTTTTAAAATAATTTTACACATTTTAGATGGGACATTCCGCATTTACTTTTGGTACATTTACTCAAGTACATTTTTGAATTCCAAACTTTTACTTGTAACAGAGTATTTCTACATCGGAGTATTGCAGTGGTGGAAAGTAACTAAGTACATTTACTTAAGTACAATTTTGAGGTATTTATACTTTACTTGAGTATTTCCAATTTCCAATACTTTTACTTCTACTCCACTACATTTCAGAGGCAAATATTGCACTTTTACTCACTACAATTATTTGAAAACTTTAGTTACTAGTTACTTTTCAGATATAAATGATTACATTATAAAACATACATTAACTACTTTAGCCCTATTTTATACCTAGGCTATTTGAAAATAGCCGATCTACAAGCTCACTTGTAGATCTACTATTTTCAAACATAATAGTACTTTTACTTTTGGTACTTTAAGTACATTTTGATGCCAATACTTTTGTACTTTTACTTAAGACAATTTTGGATTCTGGACTTTTACTTAACAGAATATTTCTATACTGCAGTATTGATACTTTTACTTAAGTAAAGAATTAGAGTACTTTTTCCACCACTGCAGTATTGATACTTTTACTTAGGTAAACAAATGTAGTACTTTTCCCACCACAGCATGAGAGTAAAGTAGTCAACCAACAACATGCTCACAGCAGTAGGAGAGGAAAGAGTTAAACATATCAATCCTAGAGTCACTAACATGTGGAGTAACCATGGAGACCTGATGTCCTCCTCACATAGAGACTCTATCTCTGCTCACACAGACGTACTGAGGAGGAGGAGGAGTCTAACCAGAACCCAGCATAGAGCGGTTCAGAGAATGTGTTGTGGAAGGTGAAGGTGTACAGGTGAGTCAGTGAGTCTGAGCAGACCTCATAAAAGGACAGATTCCCTAACGGACAGTCCAGATACACTGCTACTCTTTTGGAGTGCCTAGAGGGACGGACAGGGAGGACAGTCTGCTTACTATTGTGTGTGACATAGTATCTGTTATAATCATCGACCACAGAATCACGACAGAACAGACTCCAGGACTTATCATTGTCTCCAAGCTGAGGTGATGAATTATCACCATGTCCTTTCCTACTGATTCCTCCATAAGTCACTGCTATAGAAACCCATCCATTCCTCTCTACCTCCCAGTAACAGGGTCCAGTCAGACCCTCTGTACACAGAACCTGTGGCCATACATCAAACCTGTCAGGATGATCAGGAGGAGGAGGATCTGTCCTCTCCCGTGTCACCACCATGTTGTTCTCAGACAGAGAGAGGTTTCTGTGTGCTGTGTTTGTGTCCAGTTTGAGATGAGAGAAATCTGATGAGAAAATAACACAATTAACATTAAACACATCATTCACTGAGTGACACACACACACACACACACGCCTTCTATCAGCTAGCATGCTAGCTAATGCAACGTAGGCAATGCAAACGGCTTGGGGTAATCCTTTTGCCACTGCAAATTTTAATGAAGACACAGTGAGTGAGGTCATTTAGCCTGTGTGTGTGGGGGGGGCATATAACAGAACAGGCATTTTATCATTGCAACTGTAAAATCCTCACAACAAACAGAGAGAAAAACCTACCATGATCTCCCCCCCCCCCTTTTTAATCATTTTAACCCATTAAAGCCTGGAACGCATCTGTGTCATTTTAGATGTCTTTGGCTATTCAAAAATTGCAGATAGACAAGCTCATAGCGCGGCACTCAGATCTACTATTTTTGAAAAATCTTCAACATTTTGTGCAAATATTTGAAAATATATATATTTTTAAAGGGAACATTTGTAACTCAAATCTTTGCTTCATGGGGGTCCCTGGAACAAAATATTTTGGGATGGGGGGGGTCCACGGCCAAATACATATAATTTTGGGGACATGAAAATGTTTCAGAACCACTGATATTATAGCAACATAAGTTTTTCAGAAAACTGTTAGGATTTAGGAGACATTTGTAGAATCCCCAGAAGCAAAGATTCGAGTTAAAAATGTTCGCTTTAAATATATATATATATATATATATATATTCAAATATTTGCACTCGGTGCCGCGCTATGAGCTTGCATATCTGCTATTTTTGAATAGCCCAAATAAATCTTTAAAATTACACTTTTTTTCTTTGAGTGAAAGTAAAAAAGTTTTCAAAATGTGTCAAAATATTTTGAAAAAAGCAGATCTACAAGCTCACAATGTGATGCATTGTGAGCTTGTAGATCAGCCATTTTGGAATAGCTGAAGTATGAAATAGGGTTGAGAATAGGGTTCACGGCCTGAAAAGGTTGAGAACCACTGCTCTATACTACAGTTTTTCCCTCTACACTCCAAATATCTTTGTCGAAAATAAAAGATCTACAAACTCACAACGTGTCATAACATGATGCGTTGTGAGCTTGTAGATATTTTCCATGAATGTTCACGTATTAAGAAATGCCAAAAATCACCCAAATGCCAAATAAAAGGAGAGGAGGAGGAGGGATCCCCTGGACATGACATTAATATGTCACATGACATACATGTCCCCCACCACTGGTCTACTGGTATCTAATTTAATAAGCATTTGGCCCATGTTGTGAGCTTGCAGATCTGCTATATTATATCGACTCATTTTGCTGGGGCCCCCTGGAACCCCTTCAAGGACCCCTGGGGGTCCCAAAACCCCACCACTGGTCTACTTGTATCCAAACAATGTCACTGTATGAAGGGTTTGTGTAAAAAGCAGTTTATTGATCACTATGTACTCACGTTTTAAATAGTCCTTTCTGTTTGTGCTGACTGGAGGCACTGATGGTAGTGAGTCATTGACTGGAGGCACTGATGGTAGTGAGTCATTGACTGGAGACTCTGTAAACACAAGAAGTCATTTGATATCATGATCTAATCTACAAAGTATGCATAAATCAGTGTGTTTGGAAATACACACTGAGAGCGCTGGGTGCTCTCTGGTCATACGTAAATTCAGTGCAGTCGTTGCCTTTCGTTAATTCAGTGCACTTTGAGTGCGAGAGAGAGAGAGAGAGAGCTCTCTGGTCATACGTAAATTCAGTGCAGTCGTTGCCTTTCGTTAATTCAGTGCACTTTGAGTGTGAGAGAGAGAGAGAGAGAGACCACTCACACCTTCGAACAAAAAAATATGAAATACTGCCATGGCGATTTGCATGTCAAAAAGCCAAGGAACTACACAGATTAACATGAATGGCCATGGCTGCATATCAGTGGGCTGTGTGAGGTCATCAAGAGGTCAAAGTAATGAATCAGTTAATCAATCAACATGGTTTGTATTCTGTCATATTCCTAAATGTTTTGTTTATGTCCAAAAACCATTGGCTATAGAGGTTTTGTAGATTACTGCAAGAAAGATTACACCTTGATTGAAGAATGTTCTAGTCGTGTATACTACACATTACTCAAGACTATTTTCCTTATATTTACGTGTTTATAATTTGGGGGGGAAATATAGCCAATTTAACATGGACGTGCCCAGTCTTCCTTAGTGCCCAGTCTTCCTGTTAAATGGTAGGCCATGTATGGTGGACTATGTTTCTGTTAGCACCGCGCCCTAGCCACCTGCCTGGTGCGTTGCAACCAGGCTGAGAAACATTGAAGCCGCCACCCCAGTGGCCAAAGCTGGAACTGCAGGCGGGGAGAAATGCATGAGGAAAAAATACTGAGATATTTCTATATATAAATATAATATAAATATGTAAACATATTATACATAAATACATATGCATTTACATATAAATATGCATCTCGAGTGTATTTAATAAATATCTCGCGTTCATTCCTCGACACACAGGCTTTCGTAGGACGCAAAAAGGACACTAGTGCGCATGCTCATAACTATGGCTGCTCGAAACGTCTCAAAAACGTCTCAATAACTCTACTTCCGGCAGGCTTCCGGGTGCTTCAAAACGCCAGTGAGCACTTTCATTTAAATGAATAGCTGGGGGGCGGGGCAATCCGCCCTCTAGTTATATCATACCTCTATGGTTGCAACAAATGTAAAGGACAGGAGGGTCGCACTCTGAAATAAATTCCAACCGTCTTATTCCATATGGCTCACAAGATGACACAATACGTTTGGGCTATCCAGCCTTCCGCAGAGTGAAGGCTGAATATACGAAATGTCTGTGTCATCTAGTAAGGTATACGGAATAAAGAAAACGGTTTTAATTGATTTCTGAATATACATTTGAGACCCTCTTTTGTATTTGTGGAACACAGGGCTTAGCTATGGGTGGGCCTGGGCCCACCCCTTTCTGGCCTGTGCCCACCAAAATATTATTCCAACAAATAATAATACTAAATAAATGTTTTCATACCCAAGGAATTCCCCATATTTGACTGGGCCGTTGATGGAGGCCGGTGAGG
This sequence comes from Gymnoscopelus braueri, assembly GCF_963280865.1. Classification (NCBI taxonomy): domain Eukaryota; kingdom Metazoa; phylum Chordata; class Actinopteri; order Myctophiformes; family Myctophidae; genus Gymnoscopelus; species Gymnoscopelus braueri. Next base: position 13,985,549 of record NC_137623.1, on the reverse strand, counting down.
AGGAGATCTTTCCTTGGTACTGCGATATTGGTGTTTCCTTCAGAGGGAGGGCGGTGCAGGGCTCTCTGATAGCGAAACTAAAACTGAAAGCAGACAAAAGCATAATCAAAAACTATGCTTAATGTAAACTGTGTAAATGTAAAATATTACATGTCAAATGAATTACTCCTTTAACTGTCGCATTTACATAATTGCACAATAAATGGACAATTCAACAATTGGAATCACTATCAGAAGTAAACTGCACAATACCACTGTACCACATGTTGTTGCATAACACTATGAATTAAACAGACTTTTCTGCAGCAGTGGAACAGGTACAGTAGCTAGTCACAGGTGAGAATTAGACCAAGAATAACTTGACAGGCTTTTTACACCAAACGTCTTTTTCGTACAAAAATAATGAACTAGAATGAAAGACCAGGTGCAAGGAAGACAAAACATACCAACGATGCTACGACTAGGAGAAGATTGGAGCAGATGATAGCAGATGCAAAAACACAAGTCTGCATGTGTCATGAAAGTTTGTTATATGAAATCTAGAGCACTTCCTGGTTGAAGTCACATGACGTGTGTCACATGACAAAACTGAAACCACTTCCCGTCTTTCTTAAAGAGACATTACCTGCCATAGAAAACAATAAATTTACATATTTTTTTAAATCAAAACACAAACATGAAATAAACAACCGTAACAGAACATGAGGTTTAATAGCCAATCTTCACACCCACAACATTTCAAATCCCGAAGCTTGTTAAACATTTTGGACATTTTTGAATATTGTGAAAAGTTCCTCTACAAATAAGGACGTCACATTTAAAGTGGTTAAAACACGTGTCACTTTAATACAGTTCTGATGTAGGTCGATCTAAAACCCAACTGTAGATAATATTGCAGTTATTGTGGTTGTTACTTAAATAATAGCAACAGTTTAAATTACATACACCGCAATTATTCAGCAATAAGCATTCTGTAATATCTTCACAATATCTTCATATAATTCATCCCCACAAACATAGAACAATTGGAATGAAGTATATAAACCGAAAATTGGACGCAGACTAAACAAGATAAGCAATGTTGCAGATGCGGATACTTATCTGTTGGTTTCAGTGGAAGTACTCTGATTTTTTACTTAAGTATTAAAAGTAGCAAAACCACATTGTAGAAATACACCGTTACAAGTAAAAGTCCTGTAGTCAAAATTGTACTCAGTACAAAAGCATTGGCATCAAAATATACTTTTTTTCAAAAGTTTCAACAATTGGTCAAAATCTTTCAAAAGTAGCAGATCTACAAGCTCACGATGCATCACATCGCAAGGTGTTGTGAGCTTCAAGATCTGTATTAATAGATCTAAATCTACAAAGTAACCTTTAAATAAAGTTATCAAATAATTGAGTAAAACGTACAATATTGCCAAACTGGCGACACACTAGAGACATGTTTAGCTATACAATGTTGCCATTCATTCACAACATTGTAACATTCTTCTTCTTACTTACTTGACTTATCTTGAGTAGGATATCCAACAGCGGCTGGGTAGAAGAAACTAACAGCTTCTCAAAAGTAACTTTTGTAGTAATTATAACAGCTCACCCGTTCGGTCAAGTCCTCAAGCCTCAATGTCTGAACTGAGGTTCATGATCTGCTATTTATACTGTATGTGCTGCTCTCTCTCTCTTTCTCTTTGATTCAATCAGTTACAGTTCTCTGACAATCACATTGATCAAAGGCCAGTGGTGTAAAGTAACTAAGTACATTTACTCAAGTACTGTACTGAAGTACCTCCCCCCCAACTGCCCCGCTGATGGCCCGTTAATTAATGGCTGTAAAGAGGCTCTGTCTGTCCTCAGCTGTGGACAATGAGTCCCTGATTGGCCATTCACAGTCTACTCAATTACTATGAGTTGTGTCCACTCGTTGAAGGTGTTGCTCTCACAGGAATAGGCCTAATATGGACATGGCAATGCTAATAAACCATATTTTAGCTACAGCTCAAAAGTGAGTTTCATTTCCCTTACAGAGTGAGGAATATTCTGGATGTTTTTCCCTTTTAAGAAGAGCATCGTAGAAAGTTGTCTACACTACGTTCATCTCTAGAGTTCACAATTTTTAATCTCAAATGTAATCTCTCTCACACACGCACACGCCCACGCGCACACACCCACATGCACACTCACACACAAGAATGAGATGCCAGCATTGCTAGAAATGCAAAACAATATTTGGTTATATATGAATCTGGACTCATTCTACCATTACCGCAATATCCAAACTGCACTCACAGATGACAAATGATATTACGAACATAACTGCTCAGAAACTGGTCGCTGACATTGACAGGTTGGTTCATGCAAAAAGAGAGTTCAGGTGTCTGGAAGCAGCAAGTGACTGAGATGAAATTTCATGCTGGCTACCCCATATAAAATTGCCATTTTGGCTATTTTTGAAAAAAGGTTTTTGTTTTTTTACTTTTCAAAAATGTGTTATTTCTAGGAAGCATTTAGACATATGGTGATTCATTGTCAAAAAAGTGAGTCTGATTGTTGGAAGCAGGCCTGCATAAAAAAAGGTTGTGTACCCATTTATAGATTCGTAGCAGAGACAGTATTTCAAATGTAATTATTTTCAAATGGTTTATTGGGGCTCCTTAAACAAAAATAGCATGTTTTTTTTCCACCTCTCTTACAACATTTATTGTAGCCTACAACAGTAATACCAATCATACAATTCTTAATAATAAATACAAATTGTAAAGGCAGCAGTAGCGGTGGCGGAGAGAACAGGCTGAAAAACAAAGCCAAGTGACAGCTTTGGAAATAAAACGTGCGCGAGCGCACATGCGTGTCTGCAACTGATCACAGTCTTCATCAAGTCACCTTTCGGCCAATGTGGCCCTTTACCACAAAATGAGTTTGACACCCCTGTTCTATATCATTGATTATCAGAATATACTTTTAACCATTTAACAAACAACTTTTTTGGCTTTGTTTTGAACCTAGAAATATCACTTAGAACACCTTTAAAATGTTCTTTTATACTGTTCATCAAATGACTCCATAATGTTAATTAGGTGTCAGCTAAACACTGATATTAATTGTACTCTCAAAGCTCTCATTGAACTCAATAGAAACATCATCTAAGAGCAGCTCTGCTATGGTTTTGAGAAATGAAATCCTATCAAAATAACAATGACTAAGGACCCACATGTCCTTTATGTCAGTGGTCCCTGCAGGTTCCCCCCTGGGGGACCCCCAGGGTTCTTGCATAATCCGCTAGTTTTGAACACATAAACACACGCACGCACGCACGCACACACACACGCACACACACACAGCATCTACCAATGGTGGAAAAAGTACTCAATTTTTTTACTTAAGTAAAAGTATCAATACTGCAATGCAGAAATACTCTGTTACAAGCAAGAGTCCAGAATTATTGGTATAAAAATGTACTTAAAGTAACACAAGTAAAAGTACTCATTGTGCAGAATGTCCCATTTAAGCTTCAAAATGTTTGGAAATATCGTTTGAAAATAAACCTGCTCACTAGCGTTGCAATGAGAACATTGTGAGCTTGTAGATCTGCTATTTTCAAATGGCCGATATATATATATATAGGGCTGAAGTGGTTAGCGTATGTTTTGCAATAATAATCAGTCTACAAAGTAACTAAAGTTTTCAAATAATTGTGGTGGAGTAAAAGTACAATATGTGCCTCTGAGATGTAGTGGAGGAGAAGTAAAATGACTGAAAACTGGAAATACGTAAATAATACCTCAAAATTGTACTTATGTACAGTACTTGAGTAAATGTACTTAGTTATTTTACACCACTGGTATCTACTGTGTATATACTATATGATGTTATGGCAAAACGTACTTATAATCTTCAAATAAGATCACAAGAGTGAGAAAACAAGACATGATGAGAGCATTTAATTCAGCCATGTCAAACTGGTGTTTCGCGGGCCGTTTGTGGCCCGCGACGTCGTCAAATCTGGCCCGCGAGGTGATTTGAGAAAACGCCATTTAATACTACCTCTAATGAAAAAAAAAAAAGAGAGAAAAAAAAGGCAGAAAAAAACGGCAGCGCCCAGCAGCTTCTTAGGCTGCCTGGTCAGTGGGTCTGAATACTGGACAAACTTGTTCTATGAGAACAATGGCCAAGCCGGGAAGCCACAGCCAAGGTCATTAACATACAGAGGACCATCACCATTCAACTCTACCTGTAGGCTACTGGAGAGCGCTTTTTCAACAGCATCACAAATCCGGTAAAACACCGTTGTATGGAGAAGTATATATCCGTTGCGTCTCTCGTCTGAGGAGTAGAGTGGCTGCATTTCTCCCCTCACCCCTTCCCCC
>NC_137623.1:13933682-13978682 GCF_963280865.1 Gymnoscopelus braueri | reverse complement strand
AATAAGTGCATTCAACATAGGTAGGGAACGAAAACTACTAATCACCAGAAGTCTTAAGTGCATTTTCTGCAAAAACAAGCAACCAAGAGTATACCTAGCGCTAAGGTAAAAGTGCATTATATCAGCTACCTATTTCCTTAGACAGATGAGACAAAAATAGCAAAATCAAATGAGCAGGAGCTAAAACAAATAAGTGTATCGACTAAACAAGATCCAATAAAACAATACAACAATAAAACAAGCGTTCGTACAACTAGTTAACAACAAGTAGGCCAGGCAGAGAGGATGGGTAGTGTTTCCTGAAGAGGTGGGTTTTCAGCCTGCGGCGAAAGATGGGCAGTGACTCTGATGTCCTGACATCAGTGGGAAGTTCATTCCACCACTGTGGGGCCAGAACAGAAAAAAGTCGTGACCGTGTGGATCGGCCAGAAGGACCCTTGAGTGATGAGGCAATCAGTCGCCCCGAGGTGGCAGACCGAAGTGGTCGGGCAGGGGTGTAGGCATCGACCATAGCCCGGTCGATGCCAACATGATGGGCGCATCCTTGAGACTGACATGCAGTACTAGGTAATTACCACTAAACAGAGGACCATCCACCATTGGTTTATTGAGAGCACAGCCCATGCTCACCTCTGTATATAACTGCTTACCTTGTTGCTGCCACCTATGACTCTGAGGAAGGTCGAAAGACCGAAACGTAACATATCTTAATAGCATAAGATATGCTATTATCTCCAATCCAATGGGCTTTTTACACAAAAAGTATACCTGGACAAGGATGGCTATGGCCGTTTTTAGCCCAAAGAGTGGTTTTGGTGCAAAACAAATGCTTGCAATGGATTCTGAATCATAAAAACACCCTAGTTTGACCCCTCACATGCTACTTAAAACAGAATTAAAATTTGTTTTTTTTTGCCCTGCATGGAAATGCAGGGAAATGGTGGGTACCCCAACTTTCAGCAGCTGTCAAAAATTCTCCTAGGGAAACTGAATTTCAGTCTTTGTGAGATGTGTTACTAGACACCTTTACAAACACATTGGTGAAGATTTTTTTTGGTAAGGAATTTATTCCAAGATTGGAAATCTTTCTGCTAATATCCCCTGACTATTAATAAACAATGGGAAAAAGGAACTAAAAGGGGGGAAAAACACCAAATAATAAAATGCTTAAAATAAATTCTAAGTCTCAAAAAAAGACACACTAAAGAATTGTTCAAGGTTATGTTTGACCATTTGAAAATAGCAGATCTACAAGCTCACAAATCACAACGCATTGTGAGCTTGTAGATCTGCTATTTTCAAAAGATTTTGATACATTTTGAAAACTTGAAATGGGACTTCTGCACTTTAAGTACATTTTGATGCCAATACTTTTGAATTCCTGACTTTTACTTTAGGGTAGTGATACTTTTACTTAAGTAAAAAAATTGTGTACTTTTTCCACCACTGTTTCTTAGTTGTCTACTGTCTTGCATGCTCTTCAGCAGTGGTGGAAGAAGTAAACCCCAGCATCCCTATTCTGGGGGCGAACATTCGTCAAAAGTGAAAAACACCTAGTGAAGAGATTTGGTGTAGACGGGAAAAAGGCAAGCGGTCCAAGTAAAGTTGCAACTTTACTAAGAATAGTGGTGAAGTAAAAGTAAAGTGTAAAGTGTTCTAAGTGGTGAAGTTAAAATATCAATACCACAATGTAGAAATATACTGTACATCTAAATTCTAAAAGGATAAGTATTTCCTTCCCATCTGAATGTCTCTGTGGCTCAAGAGATGTGTCACTGTTGATGAACCAAAGATTTTAGGTTCAAAGCTCCTAAAGAACATTTTTGCTGTTCATCCGATTTCTAAAAGGTGGGTTAAGTATTACGTCCTCCAATGCATTTTCCATACCAGCGTAGCTCAAGAGATTATTCCAGAGTTTTTAAACGTAAGATTTAGGATTCAAAGCTCCCACAGAACATCTTCATTGTCCATCTAAATCCTGAAAAGGTGGGTTAACTATTACGTTCTCAGTTGCATCTTTCATGCCACCACGGCTTAAGAGAAAACTCTGGGGTTTATAAACCGAAGGTCTAGAGTTCGAAACTCCTGGAGTACATTTTCACTGTCCATCTGAATTGTAAAAGGTGGTTTAAGTATTACGTTCTCATTTGTAGTGTTCATACCTGTGTGGCTCAAGAGATAAATACAGGGTCTGATAGCAGAAGGTTAAGGGATCAAACCTCCTGAAGAATATTTTCACTGTCCATCTGAATTTTAAAAGGTGGTTTAAGTATTACGTTCTCATTTGTAGTGTCTATACCTGTGTGGCTCAAGAGATAAATGCAAGGTCTGAAAGCAGAAGGTTTAAGGATCAAACCTCCTGAAGAACATTTTCACTGTCCATCTAAATTCTAAAAGGTGGGTTAAGTATGACGTTCCCAATTGTAGCTTCCATGCCAGCGTGGCTTAAAAGATAAATACATGGTTCATAAACCCAGGATTCCTGGTTCAAATCTCACTCAAAACAACTCTAAACAACTCAAACAACTACTAAATAAAAACTGAAAGGGTAAAACAACTAAAATGAACCTGTGGTCAATACAAACTGGTGATGGAAAAAAAACACTATACAATTAATACAAAAAATACATCAATCAAATTAATGTGAAAAAACAGGGTCCATAAGATCACAAAAAAAAAAGAAAAACCTTGCATAATATGTAAATTTCTTAAACTCCTCCCCCTGGAGGTGGGCTCCCTCCATGCTCCTCCCTCTCCTACCGGATTCTTAAGCTCCTCCCCCAGGAGGTGGGCTCCCTCCATGCTCCTCCCTCTCCTACCGGAGCTAAAAGAGTGCGTGAGGAGGGAGGCGGGCTTCATCCATGCTTCTCGCCTTAAAAAGACCGAAAATTGAGATCTTCCCTGTCCAAGATTCAAACCCACAACCATCCGCTTGTGAAGCCTATGCTTTTCTCTTGCACCACCAGGCCTTTCACATATATTAGGATTTTGAGGTTAGATTTAAAGTTAAAGCAAGAGGTGACAGGTCAAAAGATGAAAATCCACAGCAAACACCTCTACTCCTGACAGAATGACTGAATCTACTAGATACACCCTCTGATGATCAGGGAAAGGGTTCATTATGACACAACTGAGATTTAGGTTGTTTAAAACCATCTGTTAGAAAACGTTTAATCTGACTGAGTCTGAACCCAGATTTACACTTTCATTGAAAGCAAACAGAGATGTTTCATAATGTCATAACAATTCATACCCTTTTTGTCATTTATAAATTCCTTAGTTTGAGATGATCAAAACTACAGCAGTTTTGGTGTTAAATCAAGTAGGCTATACATGTTCTCACTTTGGACTGGACATTAAAAAAATATGTCTGTTTGAGGAACTATAGTTGAACACTTTACAGTGCTGTATTATGACCACAGATCCTCTTTGATTAGCTGAATTAAGTTTAAGAAAATACCACTTTGCACTCATGGCATGCAGCATATCAATCAAATCAATGATCAATTATAGGCCGAGCTCCATACTTCGTTTTGAGGTATTCTAGTGACTCAGGGATAACGAATTACGTGAATTGAATCCAACCACTTAAATGTAATGTATTTATTGCAACCAACCAACCAAGAGTGTTGCAAAAGGCTGAGTTTGTAACAAAATGAGGAAACTCAAACAAAGAACGTTTAAATTATTTTATTAAAACTAACTTAACCCCATATGGGTAACCGGTGTCCCTCAGGGCTCAATACTAGTGTATTTTCTGTTTTGTGTTATTGTGGGGAAAGCTTTGGCTGAAAATAGCCGATCGACAAGCTCACAATGTGTCGCAGTGAGCTTGTCGATCGGCTATTTTCTGCTAAAGCCATCCCCACAATACGGATACTGAGGTGGTTAACAGTGCTTAAAGGGAAAGACCACTTGGTAGACGCTTGGGTTGTGTGGTTACCTTGCTATGATGCATATCCAAAGGTGGGCAAGAAATCTAAAATAATTGCTCCATTGATAATTCAAAATATGCTCATTGAATTACATTGTATGCTGAAACAGCTCTCAAAGTCACTCTTTTAGCACAAATGAACGCAAATAAAGTTGATTCAGACAATACAAATCATCACCAAACCCAGTACCGTTTGTTTTTGAAATAATGCTAACATCCTGTTGATTTTGCCATTTTTATTAAAAAGAAAACCCGGACTGGATCCGCAGACCAGGATTCGGATCTTCAAATAGTAAAAGGAAGTTGACATTTTTATAAAAATAAAAAAAACAGTACTGGGTTTGGTGATGTTCTATATTGACTGAACGCTTTGTTTGTGTTCGTTTATGTGCTAAAAGCGTGACTTTTAGAGCTGTTTTACCGTACAATGTAGGCATATTTTGAATGATCAATTTCAATTCAATGGAGCAATTATTTTAGATTTCTTGTTCACCTTTGGAGTTACATCATGGCAAGGTAACTAACTACACAACCCAAACCTCTACCAAAGTGGTCTTGTCCTTTAACAACCAAAATCCAAAAGGCTGGAATGCTTCCAGTGAGCTTCATGGTGAGAGAGAGGACAAGAGTGATGTCCAGCCACCTATTTTATAGAGGACAATCCAGGTGGGCCAGATCTCCACTGATGACATACTCCGCCCTCCAATCATTCTGAAACACATGACACATGGTTAGTAACCATGACAACCACACCAGTTACCCTGACAACCCCCAGGGTTGTCACAAGAATTAAATATAAAAATACATAGCTGTGCTGTAAACAATTTAGGCTGACAAGAACAAAGTATTATGGCAGTGAATAACTTTCTTTTTTTTAACAACAGGACTGTATGGCATTTTGTTTAAACTAAAGTATTGTATGACTTCATTTTTTATGACACAGTTGATTTCTTATTATACTATACTATATATACTAACAAGCTAAACTCCTTTTTGCATCAACTCTTCCAAGGAACAGGCCATGTGATGTAGTTGGCAGTGCTTCATTGAAGAAAAGGTGACATTAAAAACAAACAATTAGACAAATAATCATACATTGATGATGATAATGAAGTGCACATTAGCACTCACACTGACTTACATTTCAACAGTAAAGTCACATCAGACAATGAGCATGATCTGTCACTTTTACACACAGTATTACAAGTTATCCTTGCCTGGGCTTACTTCTGTGCTGGAGGCTGACGACAGGGGAACAGGTTCTCCTGAGAGCAATGAGCTGCGATGGAGAGATGAGTGAATGACATGGTCCAAGGAGTCTCAGATTTACTAAAGCAGTTAAACCGTGCAGCTAGCTACAGCTAGCTACTGCCAACTACAGATAAACACGTGATCACCTTCTGTTATCCCCACTGATATGACCTTATTCCCAATTGATATCATCCATTGATAAATCTATTTACTAAACCAATAATCAGCATGTAGTGTGCTTGCTTGGGTTGTTCATTTGGCATTTGAATCTCTCTCTGTTAATACTGGGCTCACTAGCTCAGTCAGTGTATGATTACAAAATGTCAAAAGATAAGATAAATAATCAACTAAGTGTTCTTTATAATTTGTGGTATAACTGTTGCGTTGGCATTTATACATTTTTTTTCAGGGCTGGATTTTGTCACCTCACTGTAATGACCTTATTTTTGGCATCACAGATACAGAAGATAATAGTCTTCATGAGTTACTTAGGCTACAGGTTGGGAAAAGCCATGTAAACACTTAAAAGTTCAATACGAAACCCATAAGGCAATCTGGGAACCCATGTAAAAAAAAAAGGGGGGGGAAACAGCGCCCCCTGCGACGTCGTATGGACGTCCAAAACGGACGTCCATACGACGCTCTGCACCAACCGACCCGACCTCAGCAGTTGCAACAGGACGTTGAAACGACGTCGACACGACGTCCAAGTCTCGGACCGTAAACGTCACAATTTGACGTCTGCATACACAACCAACGGACGTCCATAAGACGCCCATACGACGTCCATACGACGCTCTGCGCGGCTGCGCCAACCGACCCCGACCGACCTCAGCAGCTAGCTGCGTTGCAACAGGACGTTGAAACGACGTCAATACGACATCCAAGTCAGACCTGTCACAAAACAGACGCTGATGGGATTAGTGACTGAAAATGAATTAAGAAATGGTAGAAATAGAATGACATTCCTCCTCCCCCCCTCTAAATCAATACAGCAAAATGTGATTGCTATCTTAGGCTGAACTACCATAAAGAACATATTTGCAAAGCAGGCTAAAATAATTATGTCAACAAGGACTCTTTTTTATTAAACATTGATCACCAGTGGTGGAAAAAGTATGAAAATTATTTACTTAAAGGTAGGGTAAGTGATTTGCTTTGGTTAAAATAAGTGTTAAATTGCTTTATATTCTGATAGTACTCATTGCTATAGAGTGTTTGTTCAGTAAAAGGAGTCTCCTGGTCTCTCCACCTCTTAATTAAACAGAAAATGCATTTTCGTTTCATTTCCAATTTTATCCAACCAGGACAGAGAACTCAATCAGGATACAGATTAAACAAGTGCAATTGGAAGTGATGACTCTAAGAAATGAGCAGGCAAAATTGGAACTGGAACACTATACAAATTAAGCTTAAAAATGGGTACTTTCTCCTGATTGGCTGAGATTTTGACACCTACCGGAAAATGAATTTTCTGTTTATTAAAGAACTGGAGAGACGGGGAGACTCCTGTTACTGAACTGAACAAACACTCTTTAGCAATGATTACTATCAGAATATAGTGTTTTAACCTTTTAACAAAATACTTTTTGTTTTAACCAAAAAAGATCACTTACCCTACCTTTAAGTAAAAGTATCAATACTGCAATGTAGAAATAATCGGTTACAAGCAAAAGTCTGAAATTCAACATTTGATTGATTGATTGATTGATTGACTGACTGATGTACTTTATTTAGTAAGACATGAGAACAACAGTAGGCCTACATGGAAGTACAAATTCACACTAAACTGGAAGACTCATTAAGCACTGAGCTGGATTTGACTTAAATCCAGGCTTATTTAATTATCCTTTCGTGTAATAGGCCCCAGGCCCATAGCAAGTTGCTGTACTCTGTCCTCAACCCTAAGCCATCCAATCCTAGCAAAATGAGCAGGGGTTAGGTTTTGTGATTGAGGCCAAGAAGTAGCCTTACTAGTTTGTTTTGGGATGTTTGGAGCCTTGTTTTTAAGGCCTTGGAGGTGTTGTGATACCATGAGGAGCATGCATAATCGTAATAACCTTGTATGAGGGCCCCTGCAAGAATCTTCAGAGTATTCTTACTGACTAGACGTCCAATCCTATACAAAAAGCGTATTCTTTGGTTGACCTCTTTGATCACTCTTTCGGCGTTTTTGTTACCGGAGCGGTTTGCCTCCAAGATGGAACCCAGGTAGGTAATTTCCTCCTTTCTTGTGATAACATCATCACCCACTTTGATCGATTTGATTTACTTGACAAAAAGTACATAAGTATTGGTATCGAAATGTACTTGACTTATTTTCGATGAATTGAGTACAAAGGACCCGAATGGAAACAAGCCATAGTGCTTTCTTGGGTTTCAAATCCTCTTAACAGACCTTGTATTGAACTGTACTTCCCTGTGATTGTCTTTGCAAACTGTTAAAGTATTCAATCAATCAATTCAATCAGTCAATCACTTAAAGCACCAAAAGTAGAAAGTACTCATTATGCAGAATGTCCCATTTCACAAGTTTTCAAATGTATACAAATATTTTGAAAATAGCCTGTAGATCGGCTATTTTCCAATGGTCGAAATGTAGGCCTATATAGGGCTGAAGTGGTTAATGTATGTTTTGTAATAATAATCTAAAATCTACAAGGTAACTTAAGTTAACAAATAATTATAGTGGAGTAAAAGTATAATTTTTGCCTCTGAGATGTAGTGGAGTAGTGGTAGAACTGAAAATTGGAAATACTCCAGTAAAGTTTAAAAAAAAAAAACTAAACATTGTAGCCTACTAAGTACTAGCCTAACTAAGTACAGTACAAGTAAAAGTCTGGAATAAAAAAAATTATTTGAGTAAAAGTATTGGTAAAATGTAACTCCAAGTTTTCAAATAATTGTAGTGGAGTAAAAGTACAATATTTGCCTCTGAGATGTAGTGGAGTAGAAGTGAAAAGTACTGAAAATTGGAAATACTCCAGTAAAGTAAAAATACCTCAAAATTGTACTGAAATACAGTACTTAGGCCTACTGTGTGTAGTAAGTAGTGCGTTACTATAGTAGGCCTGTGATTTCAGACGCAATACTCTTGTAGAAACATGTCATACTATGTCATAGTTGAAAATAAACCGTCACAACACAGTCAGACAGGCCTACAGCAAATCACACTTTATTTCCAGCAGATTTTTATTGCAAATAAAACAAGCTTGTATCTATGATTCCGACAGCCCAAGACAACATTTTAGAGAAAATAAAAACTGCTCAATCTTTCTTGGTATCAAAGTGTAGCTCCCACTTTTTCAGTTTCTGTATGCATTGCAGTGCTGTTTAAGTCACGTCAACAACTAGCCTGGTAAACCCCTCCCTCCGGAAATCTCATTTGTATTTGATTTCAATCAAATGCAAATGAGATTTCCGGAGGGAGGGGGGGTTTACCAGGCTAGTCAACAACCACAGCTGTGGACAAAAGTTGTGTAACTGGCAGTTTCCAGTGGCAGCCATGTTTGTGCCACAAAACTGGGCTAAGCCTGAATTATACTTTGTACACTTGCAGATTGGCTATTTTAGGCACACGGCTCCATCATATGACAGACTGCAAAACTGTTTTAACCACCTTCTGACCTGGTGTCACCGTTTTAGGCATGTCATTATAGACAAATACTTTTTAAAATATCAAAAATAGCCGATCTTCAAGCTTGCAACACGTGAGCTTGAAGATCCGACTATTTTGGCTGCAACAATAGCTGGCACAGAAACAGCTTCCAACAAACACATCAGCGGTTTTTAAGATTAAAACAGGTCTTTCACTGAAAACTGCCCATTTGAACCAATGTCTATAGGTGGTGGGTTATATACACAGGACTTATGTTGGCCAATGGGCCTAAAACATGGGTCTCCCGTATGGCTTTGCAGTCTAACAACATTAAATCAACATTTAGACTGCAGAAATTTCAATCAATTGACAACGGCAACCCCTAGTGGTGAAGAAATTGAAGTACAGTATACAAAAACCCCATTTCAAAACGCCCCCGTTCTAAACACTCAGGAATAAATTAGCTCAGTTCAGCTTCTATCAGGCCAGTATTTACACCAGTCAGTGCATTCAGCCACATAAACACGGCTCTCATTACAAAACAAAACAAAACACTCAAAAAAACAAAATCAAATCTTCAATTCACAAACTGTAAATTATTGTTTTTAGGAAGTCCCTCAAGGCAGGGGGGAAAAAAACTTGAGACAAATTTGAAGTGATAAATGTTGGGAACAGGCACATTGAGGGCTAGAGAAGAGGAGAACATCCTATGATGTGTGCATTGTCCTTTCCTTCATCCAGGCCTCAGTGACAGAGGGGGGGGGGGGGGGGGGGGGGGAGGAGTGTTGCAGTGCATTTCAGACCATTACCCAAACTATCTCATCACCTCGTATATGTACCCACATTCACACATCTGACAGCGCCAGGCTTAGCTTAAGATCAAGGATGTAAACTCAACGTGAAGGTTAACTTGATTCATCATCAGATCTGTGGACTTGAGCGATGGAACAACAGAGACCGATTAAAAACGGTTTACATTAATGCGGTGTAATTGATATTTTCTGCAAAAAAAACGAAATGTTTGTTAAAGATATTTTGTATTCTGATAGTAATCGTTAATGTAGAGTGTTTGTTCAGTAACAGGGATATCCATGCGTCTCCAACTCTTCGGTAAACAGAAAATACAATTTCAGGTGGGTCACCAACTTCATGAATCAGGGGAGAGAACCCATTTATTGGCTTAATCATTTGTGTTCCAGTTCCAATTCTGTCTATTATTATTTTTCATCTCTCTCAACCCGACCTGAAGCTTATTTTTTGCTGGAGACGGGGAAACCTCCGTTACCCAATATACACTCGCAATGATCATCAGAATATAGCTCGTTGACACTTAATGTAACAAAAGAATATCACTTACACAACCTTTAATGTCCTCCTGATAATTGCTACCGAATGAAAACTATCACAATGTCAGCAGTTGTGTCACTAAGACTCCAGGGTGAAGTTGTCTTTAGATGATATCGACTTAGGAGGCTGGCCAGCCTGCCAGTACTCCAGTGCAACAGTAAATTGAAAGTCATGCATTTGTTTAAAAAAAAAATACATTTATTTAAATAAATCAAATAAAAAAAGACAGACGTCGGCTGACTAGACTCCTGGCCTGATTTGTACTTAATTGGCTATCTTGGGGGTGCCACACCAGCTCCCAGTCTACAAGCTCACAACACGCCATATAGTGAGCTTGGAGATAGTCCATCTATATCATTATGCGTGATACGATGCGCAACAAAGTATAAATCGGGCATCAGTCACTCACTAAAGACAACTTCATCTTACAATAACGTACACTAGGAAAAAAAAAAGAAAAAAAATCATGCAAGCTGCATCGGTTCCTGTTGCTGTCCATCCACCCATCATCCCGCCATCCTCCCCTCTTCTCCATCCCTCGTTCCCTAACCAGCCCCACCCCCAAAGCCAAGCCCCATCTCTTATATTCAAGTGAAATAATGCATTTCTCCATCACTCCCTCAGTTGACCGCATCACCACAATCCAAACAGAAGAGAGCAATTGTTCGAACAAAACATACGGTTTGTTGCGTGTTAAAACACATTTTCTCATTATCACAGATGTAGAGAACTCTTCACACAGAAACGTGTGAGAGTTATACTCAAACCGCTCAGTGCGCCGAACGGCGTCGAGAGCGAGCCGGGCTGCAAGGGTTGGCACGGTTCCAATGTCTCTCAGCAGAGTGGGCGGGGATAAAGGAGGACGGGGGGTGGAGTCAGTCCGGGGGGCCCCCACCCTCCCTTCTCCCGGGTACAGACGGGTGTAATAAAAGTTTTAGGCGCTATCGCTCGTTGTTGGTGGTGGTCGGACAGGTTGGTTGGTATGCGAGGGGCCCGGCAGTGAGCAGGGGGGCCCCTGCGGGGTGCCAACTAGGGCCCCCCCCCGCTACTCATCAGAGCCGGCTGAGCGCTTCTGGTTCCTCTTGCGGGGAGACCGTCCGGGGGACGCTTTATCTGCACGGCACAGAAAGGTCAGAGGTTAAAGGATATTCACACACACACACGCACGTCACGATTATAACATTTTAGTTGACGATTAATTGTCACTCAAATAATTGAGATTAACGATTTAATTGGAACATTATGAAAATAAATTACATTTCCATTTGGCTTCGTAAACGAAAGTTTCACAGGGCAGATTTGACGAATAACTTAAATATTTAATAACTTTATCCTTAAAAACCATTAATAGTGGAAATAGCCGATCTACAAGCTCAAAACGCATCGCGACGCGTTTTTGAATCGTCATAAGTGATTATGACGATTACGCAAAAATAATTGCGATTATCTCAAATAATTGCCATTAGGCGATGATGTAATAATTGTGACAGGACAACCAGATCACAAACCAGTGGTTCCCAACCTTTTCTGGATCAGGGCCCACCTGAAATGCTCCAACAAAAGCCATGATTTCCCCCCCTGTTTTTTTACATAATTGATTTTTATATTAATGTTAAAGTAATAAATAAAATCTTAGGATATAGCTATTAGGCCCCTAAATAATTGCCAAAAGACTCGCAGATCACACGTTGGGAATCTCTGTCACAAACTACATCCAGAAAAAAAAAAACATGCCAACTTCCCCTACATCTTGTTCCATCTTCATCATAATTATAGATAATGAATTGATCAGAATGACTATATTGATTTAACACTTTATTTAGATTCATATTGGACATTAACCTTCACTAGAAGAATCAATGAATGAATGAGAAGAAGAATGGCCATGAGCCATCAGAAAAGCGCTACGCAGAAGTACACACACACACACACACGAGAACTAAAATTGCCATCACACAGCTGTACTGGAGTCAGTTCACCTCTCAGCTTCAAACTTACAGCTAAAGCTGCATGATGTTAAAAAAACAAAATACCTAATAGTTTCAGGTGATTTTAGAGTGTAGATCGGCTATTTTTTTTAAATATATATGACCAACTATAGGGCTTAAATGGTTAAGATGAATTATTATTGAAAGGAATTAACAGTCAGTGTCAAGGTTGTTAACATCTAGTAAAAACCAAATGCAGAAGTGAGTTGCAGTTATTGCACAATATGACGCCACACAACTAATTATAGATTAGTGACTCCATCACAGCACTACAACACACACACACACAGCAAGCAACAAAACCTCACCTCGACGACTCTGCACTGAAGACGCAAAGAAAACACAGGTGGAAGGAGGGAGGGAGAGAAAAGAGAGAAGGAAACAGTGAGCCCCATGCAGAGGAACGTATTGAGTGAACGTTGATTCACACATAACCAGAGATGCAGCAAAACCACAGAGTCAGAACTTCTGAGGAGATTTCAGAAACAGAGATTCAGAACCAGAGACTCAGAACCAACACGGAGGTTAAGCAGCAGTCAGAGGACAGAAGAATGGAATGGTAGTGTTTAAGGTATACACCATCAATCTATTTTCATATTATGCATTTCTCAATATTGACTGACTATATTTTTCTCTCTTTTCTGATATGATGTAACAATGTCATCAAACACAAGTGGAATAGTTTGTAATGTAAAAACACTTCAACAAGTCTTTTACAACTCAAGAATTATGAGAAATGTTTATATACAAGTGTGTAATGTTTTTTATGAGAAATGTTTATATATAAGTGTGTAATGTTTTAAAATCACACATTTGTCACATTTGAATCCATTTTTAACTGTCTAATGATGCATCATTACACCCCTGACACATGCAGATAAACTCTCACACAAGTTAAACGAGTTAGTTTTTTGCCCCACCGTGAGTGCTGGTGGTTTGTTTTAACCATGCCCCCAACACGGTTTAAATAATTCAGAGCTGTGTGCTTAATGCTGAGCTGTTCTCTTTATCCTCATTAAGAATTAGAAGCAATTCTGCAGCCTACATTTGCAATTGTTTAGCTATTTTGTCATTCGTGTCTGCTTAAAAGGGAAGGGTGGGGCTGCCAAAACAGCAAAATAGCATATTTTATTCTCTCACCACATCTTCCTTGTAGCCGATGACTGAGTTATTACCGTCATAAAAGTAATGCAATCTAAATTCATAAAGTGAAACATTTAATAGTTACAGCAGAGGCTGAGACACATGAGAGCAAGTTAAAAAGAACAAAGGCAACACTTGTGCACAAAGGCAGCATCAAATGCAGCGTGCACGAGTGTGTGCATGCACACCTGCTTCGGCCTGCATGAAGTAAAAATGTGCCCAATCAGGCCCATGACCTAAACTTAATTTAACACCCATGAGCTACAGTATCTATCCATCTATATCCAGTATAGTATCTATCCATTTATATACAGTATAGTATCTATCCATTTATATAAAGTATAGTATCTATCCATTTATATACAGTAATACATTAAGCGTCTCCAGACTATAACATTTGCAGCTAGGTCTTCAGGTACAGAGAATACATACTGATCTGGTTGAGTGTCTCCTGAGGGATCCAGCTCATGTCCACGTCGCTGTGGCTGGAGGTTCCCATCTCCACCTTGGCAGCTGGACGCCTCCTCTGTGTACAACAAACAGCAGTGTTTAACTCAATTCAAACAAGTGCCGTTACCCTGAAGGGCTGCAACTAATGATCATTTGCACAGTTGATTAATCTGCAGATTATTTTAAAGTAAAGTACAAACCCAAAAAATCTTAAACTATCGCTGCCAAAAAACTTTTCATTTGATACTATGGAATGGATAAATGTACATTAACTCTTACCGAAACATGCGGCTGTGTGTTATTATTTTGACTTTCACGACACATTTCACTCATCTGTGTATTCATCATCGTCGTGAAATTACAAGGTTGTAATTGTTATACTAGTCTATCAACAAGGAAGTCATCTAGTGTACTTTAACGCCACATATGGATTATTGTTTAAACATTACTAGCCGACATTTATTTTAAAGTATTGTTATTATATTTGTATACATTTGTATTCGTTTCACTTAACCAACCCTATGATAGAGTTAGGTCTATGGAACTAAATGTTTACAACTTGAACGTCTGCAAAAAATGGCCAATCAACAAGCTCACAATGCGATTTTTGAAAAATAAAAAAAACATTTTAAAGAATCGCCTCGGGGTCTTAATGGGTTAAGTGATTGTGGTGTCAATGTACTGGTCAACATTTGGACGATGAAGTCGTACCTTTCTGGACTCCAGCAGCTGGTGAAGACCTACGACGACCAACAGGCTCAGTCCAGAGAGGAAGACGTACATGAAGATACTGCAGGAGAGGAGAAACATCTCAATACATCTACAGTACAAGATACTAGTGGAGAAAGATCTCAAACAGAGCATATCGTTGCTGTCAGACAGAAACCTCTCATCTCCATAGTTCAACTTTTTTGTAATTTAATGCCCTACATCGTCATACATACTGTGTCACACAAAAGTACCAAACATTGCCGATCTACAAGCTCACAACGCGTCGCAATGTGATGCGTTGGGAGCTTGTACTGTACATTGGCAATTTTTTTTAGTGTGTGAATTGGATCCATTGGAAAACAGTTTTTGGACATACAAGGTTTTCTACCCGACAGCAACGATGTTTAACATGGACAACATGAAGACACTAGAGGAGAGGAGAAAGATCTCAATACAATACAGCAAAAAAGAATAAGCGAAAATAGACGGTCAACAAGCTCACAACGGGTCTCGTCATCATGTTATGAACTTCTAGGTTGGCTATTTTCGCTAACATTTAAAGTTTTTTTTCAAATAACAAGTGTACAAATAATGTGTCAGAAGCTGGTGATAATGAACAGATCATTGATGTAGTTATTGACTTACGTCTCTCCGTCCAAACCGTCCTCCCGCTCTGTGACGGTCACTGTCTGGTTAAACACAGCGTCCTGGAACACGTTACCCTACACACACACACACACACACACACACACATTTACTTTGAACCCCTCTAGACCTAATATAAACCGGACACCTCAGCCACCTCAAGGCTCTCTACAACATGGACCGTTTTTCCCCCCCTCTACACCAAATCTCTCTCCAAAAATAGCCGATCTGCAAGCTCAAAACGTGTCACAATGTGACACGTTGTGAGCTTGTTGATCTGCTTTTTTTTTTGGCTACTGTTCCAATAGACTCGGGTCCCATTCCCAACCACTGTTCATTACAAAGAGGCACCGCTCTCTCCAATTCCAGGGTCAAATCTCATTAGTGCTGCTCCCTAAAGGTAGAGTATAGTGTAACAATGGGTTTTTTCCATTTAATTCAGCGATATTTGTTGTAAAACTAAGTATAAAGAGCTTAAGTAGTTACGGAGGAACACTCAAGCTGAAACGAGGGGTTACGTTGCTCTAATGATAACAGGCTAATTGATTCAGATAGTCTGACATCAATGGGGAAAGCGAATCTTTGTGATTAAAATATCATACGATGTTTAAATAAGTTCAAAAGTATAACATGATGGTAACGACTCATAAAGTTATCTGAATCCAGACAGACACCGATCAGATGTAAACTGTACATATTAGAAATTTACAGGATACGTCACTTAAGTTAAATTGATCGATGCACCCCTAGGGAAGAGACCCATATCCATTCAGCTGTAACATTACACTCTTAACCAGAACAACAATACAACGGCCCTGTTTAAACCTTAACATGAGTCTGGGTGTGAAAGCCTATTGAAAAACTAGGCTGGGTGTGGCAGTAGTTAGTCTATTGAAAATCTAGGACTTTTAAAAACGCACAGCTTTGCAGTCTTTACCTTAATGCGTGACTGTGATCAGAGGCAGACAAGATAAAAAGGTGTTTTTCCATTGGATTTTCGGCAGGAAAACCTTCAGGGAAAAACGACTGAATTTGAAAAATCTATGCTGTAGTCTGTAATACGCCCGCAGTCACAGTACTGCAGTCTACAACTCTCCTACAATAATAAAAACAATAAACAATCCAAGAGCTACATATCCTATAAGTTTGTCACTACGGTTGAACACCCCTCTGATCTCCACTTTGTTGTAGTGGAAGGCACAGCTGAACTAATGAACTAAAGATTATTCTCCTGTAATAGGCCATGCGTTTCCATCTTAATGCAGGCTTACAGTATATGTGCCTATGTTGTAGTTTTATATGTAGCCTATGTATGCTACAATACAATTGAAATATAATGTTATCATCATTTCTACATCATTGTCCATGCTCTTTTAACCAATTTCAACCTGGCGTCCTGATTTTGGGCAAAAACCTTAAATATTGAAAGATTTTTATAAATATAAAAAAATAGTGTAGATCTGCCATTTTTTAAGTGAATAAATAAAGTATTAAATCATTATGTATACGGCCTGTTTTGGCCATACTTTATTTTGATTATTAACAATAGTCATTGTCAGTCATTTCTTCGGATATTTCAGTAATAGGCTTTGTATATTCAAGTCATTTGTCACAATTATTTGTTCACAAAGCCTAAAAAGGCAACGGTTTGCCTTTTAGGTTTTGTGAACAAAACATTTTTGTTCACATTTTTATTAATGTGTTCCAATGCTCAATGCTAAAAACACCTGAATTCATTCATCGCAATTATTTGCATGACACTTAATCATGACAGCCCTACTTACATTGCCGTCCTTGTAGTTGAGGTTGATCACCAGTCCAAAGGGCCGTCCTCCCATTGGCTCTGCTGGGATGAAGGAGTACTCAAAGGTGGCCTGTCTAAGTGCAGGAACCACAATTCCCAGTGGCAGGGCCGTGAAGTTCTGGATGTAGAACTGGAAGTCCTGAACACAAACACAAGGCGACAGATGAGAGGGCTGAACATTCAAAATGGGGACAGGGAGCGAGAGAGAGACCACACACACTATCCGGCCCACTAGTGGTTCAAACCATTTTTTATTCATTTGAGCGAAACATGAATAAAGATTTAAATATTGTTGTAGCAGAAAATTCCCTGCACATGAAAACAGCACCCCCAGGGTGCAGTTTATGAAATGAATTTTCCTGAAAATATGCTCAGCATCTGTCCAAGTTGGGTTTGGATGTGCGTGTTCCTTTTCCTCATCGGTTACAAACGTGTTTGTGCAAGGAGTACAAGCAGACAAAACACAAATATTACGTGGCGATCAAGCAACAACATTTTAATTCAGAGGTAGATTTTTTTTACCTCCAATTAAGTCATTAACCTGTATGAATGAGTCATCAACTACAGTATGTGAATAGTTGATGCGAAATATTTGCAGACACATTTTGGGATGTTTTATTCAACAAGCTCCGTGTGTAAAGAAATTACTAAATTAATACGAATAATCAAATGTGATGGTACCTGAGGGTAACGGAACGACGCATCCAGAGACTCCACCACAAAGTTCTCTGATCCCTTGTTGGTGAAACCCATCAGGAACTTCACCACTTCGTTGGCAGGGAAGTCTGCAAACACACACACACAGAGATAAATAATTGAGTGACTCTCATGACTAGGAATCTGTGTGTGCGCACGTGTGTGTGTGTGTGTGTGTGTAGCATTACCATCTCCTTTGACAAACAAGATGGTGGTCTCAGCGTTGGGCGAGGCCTTCATTTCGCCAGTTAAAGCTTCCTCCTCTTCTTCCTCTTTTTCTTCCGTCTAGAAACACACACGCAAACACACACATTACCCATCTGGTACAGCGGCTGATCAATTGGCAAAGGCCCAAGGGAGGAATTTCATGGAGCTCATGGTCACCTTGCCCTTTCAGTTTGGCAAAACATGTTGTGCCCAGTAGCATCAAGGTAGTGGCCTTGATGCGATGCGACGCGTTGTGAGCTTGTAGAACGGCTATTTTCAAATATCCTATGTATAAAATAGGGCTAAAGTGGTTAACACATTAACCGCCAAGAACGTAGTCCTACGGTCCGTTAAATCCAACTGTTAAGCGCCGAGACCGTAGCCCTACGGTCCACGGTCTTTTCGCGCTATTCACTTCCGGGGTCACTTCCGGATTTTTTTTGATCCACTTCCGTTTCCGGTTTGATGACCGGAAATAGAATTATTTGGGATCCGGTTTTGACGATCACGTCTGCTCTCGTTCTACAGACGAAACTGAAACTCAATTCTCTTCCTGTAGTTTTTTCTCCTCGCATTTCACTGTTTAACGTAATCCGCTCTAACTACAACATGGATACCCCGTTTGACACGTGGTCTTCACTGGGAGATACAGTGGGATGTCGCGGATGTAAACAGACCTTGTACGGCTCAATCTTAAGGATTTTAACAAGATCTATGGCGACATGAAAAAAACTAAAAAACAACAAAAAC
Organism: Gymnoscopelus braueri; assembly: GCF_963280865.1. Classification (NCBI taxonomy): domain Eukaryota; kingdom Metazoa; phylum Chordata; class Actinopteri; order Myctophiformes; family Myctophidae; genus Gymnoscopelus; species Gymnoscopelus braueri. The sequence goes on along the minus strand of NC_137623.1, from coordinate 13,960,158 downwards.
ACCTTGGCACTGGTGAGTACATTATGAGATTAACCTCTGGCGGTCGATGTGTTAATGTATGTTTTAAAATGTATATCTGCAAAGTAACTAAAGTTTTCAAATTTGTAGTGGAGTAAAAGTACAATATTTGCCTCCGAGATGTAGTGGAGTAGAAGTAAAAGTACAGACAATTGGAAATTAAGTACTGTACTACTGTGTAAATGTACTTAGTTACTTTACACCACTGATTTCCTGTCAATACGATTTTTGAAGAACACAAACGACATTGAGGTTTGTGCCATAAGGTTTGTGTATATTGTTTCAATATGTGAACAATGGAGATAGCATGAACCAACGCAGGGGATTGCATGGAGGCCAAGGCCTCACTTAGGCCCATTTTGTGACATAATTTCATTTTGAATGAATCATCCTTAACTACATGAGCCCCATCGTACATCATAACAGATGAATATTCAGCATGAAAAGACAGCATTCTGTGAACATACATATCTACAAGCTCACAACGTGTCGCATTGTGAGCATGCAGGTCGGCTATTTTCAAATAGATTTGGTGTAGGGAAAAAGGGAGGGGACCAAATACAGACCCCAAGGGAACCATGGTGGGGTGGGCATTAATGTGGACATTAACATTTTAAAAGTAGTCATAAAACAACCAATATAGACTGAAGTAAATAATGCGGGTCATGTTTGCATGTTTGGAATTGGAACAGCTGAAATCAATAATATATCAGTATTCCGATATTAACCTGCGGGCCGCATTAAGTGAAGGTGGGGGCTGCATGTGGCCCCCGGGCCGCCAGTTGTCCATGTATGGGTTAAGTGGTCAAACTATTCATTTCAGAGGAAATCATTGTATTATTTGAAGGCCTTGCTGGCCTGGTATTTTTGGACTCAGTGCCCTCAAATAACTGAATAGAGAAAAAACAACAACAACAAAGGCCCAGTGTCCTTCCCCCCAATATAAGGAAATGCCAGGCCTAAGTAGAGCACTACCCTTGCTAGGTCATCAACTGCTCTCTCTCTCTCTCTCTCTCTCTCTCTTGTTCTCACCATTTCCGTATTCTCGTCATCTTCTACTTCGGCCTCGTCATCCTCGTCATCTTCAGAGGTCACGTCCTCCACGTCCAGCACGTCTTCCTCCACAGCCTCAGCCTCCTCATCCTCAGTGGGGTCCTGAGCAGACACCACAGGGCCTAAAGGACCACCCGACATGTTCAGAGTACAGTGAGGAGGGAGAGAAAGAGGCCATGACCACACTAACCAGCACATTCAGAAGTTCAGAACACATTCATTCTGGACAGCATGGTTTAGATTAGTCCCTTATTAACCCTTAACCCATTAAGACCTAGCCTCGATCTCCAGGCTTTTATTGCTTAGTTTTGCTAAAAAATAAAAGCCTGGCCCAACCATAGCCTGTACTGTACTGGGTATGAGGAAGTGTTTCATTTCCCAACCAACCAGAGTGCAGTGGGCGTCGCTCGTAATGTTGTGTTAACGGGGCGGGGGTTGACGGACAGATCGGTGAACCAATGGGATCAGCCGCAATCTCTCGCCGGCTCTATACACGAAATCAGGAGCGTTGGGGCAGACTAATTAAGACCTGAAGCCGATTCTACAAATGTCTTCTAAATCCCAACAGTATTCTGAAAAAACCTATGTTCCTATATCAGTGGTGCTCAAAAATGTTCATGTCAAGGACCCCCAAAATTATATGCATTTGGCCGCCGACCCCCATCTCAAAATATTTTGTTCCAGGGACCCCCAGAAGCAAAGATTTGAGTAAAAAAAAAATCGCTTTCAAACAATATATATTCAAAGATTTGCACACATTTTCACGATTTTTCAAAAATAGCAGATCTACAAGCTCGTAGCGCGGCACTCGGTGCCGCGCTTTGAGCTTGTATAGAGCATCGCAGTTCCCGCCCCTTCCGGGTTCCACTGCAAAATACTCAATGCATTTTTCCCATTGACATTTCCAAAAATATATTATATCAATTAATTTAAGCATAGAATCAAGCCATCCAGGGTCCTGGTGAATCATGACCATAAAACGTTTGATTCTGTGAAAACTTTTTTGAAAACGGCAAAACAAAGGGTATTTATTAAATATAGTATATCATATAATTAAATATAAAATTAATAAATAAAATCACAGAAAAAAATGTTTCATGGTCATGATTCACCAGGACCCTGGATGGCTTGATTCTAGGCTTAAATTAATTGATATAAATATTTTTTGGAAATGTCAATGGGAAAAATGCATTGAGTATTTCGAAGTGGAACCAGGAAGTGGGCGGGAACTGCGATGCTCTATATCTGCTATTTTTGAATAGCCAAAGTGTAAAATAATGCTTTTTAGCTCAAATAAAAAAGTGACACAGATGCGTTCCAAGTCTCAACGGGTTAACCCATTAAAATCAGGAAAGCATCCGTGTGATTTTAGATTTGATCTATCTATCTATCTATATCAAAATGTGTTTTTCAAAAGAACTTTTAGGATTCAGAACCGTGGCTTTGAACAGTGGCTCTCAAAAAATAGCAGATATACAAGCTCACAGCCGCGCTGCAAGCTTGTACATCTGCTATTTTTAAAAAGATCTTGAAAGTGTTTGAAAAAACGAATGAATGGTGTTGAATTTCTTAACACAAATCTTCTCTTCTGAGGGTCTCCCTGGCACAAAACATGCTCAGATGGGGGGGGGGGTTGAAAACTACTGATTTAGAAGGCATTTGTAGAATCAGCCTCAGGTCAAAATGGGTTAATATAACAAAATGCAATTAATTGAGGACATTTTCGTCCTTTGAGTATGTGTGCAGGATTGTCCATTTGACTGGATGGAACTCCTCAATGCGCCTCTGCACTGAACATGTAGAAGTACAAGTGGGGGAGAGGACCAAGTATAGAGCCCTAGGCAATATATATATATACACATTATGTGGTTAAAACCTTGAAAAACCCAGTAGTCATTTACCTGTGTACATATTGGAGAGATTAACAAGCAAAGCTGCAACCACAGCTCACAATACACAAGTATGCCCAGATTTAAACAACTGCTCGCTCCAACTACGATCTCATTATATGGTTGTTTTGTAGTTAAAAGAGTTTGGACCAACACAGCTGTGGTTAGGTGTAATTCCCACTGTGGATAGTCATGCTAGATACTATGCAATCATGGAGTGCTGTAGAAAACCAGCCCTGCAAACTACAAATGTACTGACACAGGAACCAATCTCTCTATGATGACAGCTAGTGGTTGTTTATATCTTAAACGTGCAATCCGTAAATGTCATGTCCTGACTATTGGGGACGTTTAAAGAGATTGATTTGATGCATTATTATTAATCTCACTTCACAGCGTTGAACTATACAATAAATAATTCTGAATCATTCCATAATTTAAACTGGAATTCATCCATGTTGGCCTACACTCATTGATAGTCTGTGTTGCAGAGTTCACCTGAGAGCACCATTGTCGGCTGATGCTTTCAAAAATGGACTAAAAACATTCCTTTTTAACAAAGCGTTTTCTGAATTATTCTTTGTCTTTGCCCTGTTTTTAATGTTTAGTTTATCCTAGTAGGGTCCCATGTAATTGTTTGTTTGATTGCCTATGCTGATTTTTATGCCATGTTTTTAAACCCTGTAGCACTTTGAGATTGGCAAGAATGCATAATAAATTAAATGTGTTATTATTATTAACGCGCTTTTGGTTAAATCGGACTATTAAAACTGAAAGTGTCATTAACAAACTAATTTTAATTAGCTATTAAGTTGTGAAGAGGTATAGCATGACATGCTAACTGCTAGCCTCCTGCTAACACACAGGGAGTAAAGGACACGTCAGTGCAACAGATCACAGCAAAGTGTTGCTTTCATCAAACAAACAAATGGAACACTTTTTTTTATAATTTATATTTTGTATATAAACCATCATAAACAGACTGAGCACGTCTTCCATAAGCCAACATTAGCAGCTTGTCAGTTTTAGCACATGTCAAATGCGTACAGAGAATGGCCTTATCCTCACTGTTTTACACCGAAAAAGAGGACCTATCGAAATCTGTGACTACAGGGGGCGGTAAATAATGGTCGGCACGTTCTTCCACAAAAGTCACACAATTCGATGGGTAGCCGGTGACGACGTAACAAGTCTTATCAGAACGATACACAGGTCCCTTGTCACACCATAACTGTGGACCTATCGGAATCTGTGACTCCAGGGGTCGGGCAACCACGGTAGGACACCGACCGCAGCGCACCTGAGACACGGTTTCCGATAGGTTGCCAGTGGCGTTGTAACACCTTTTTTAGCAGTAGCTTAGCGGAGGAACCGCTTCCTTGTCTGACACTGTGTTTATTGTCATTTATTATAATGATAACTATAATTATTATGGTCTTACCGTTGATGAGAACGCTGGCGGGGAACGCCAGTAACACCAGCAGCAGTAGTTTAGGCACAAATGTCATCATTTTGTAGGTTTAAAATCAGTGCGCGTGCATTCAGTTGTCGGTCAGTGCGGTACCGCCGCTGCTACTCCGTTTCTCTTTTAGTCGCGCCTGTGTTGCCATATCCATGAAAACAAGCCCAAAAGAAGCGTAGGCCACATGAGCACTCTAGAGTTAGAGTGCTCTGTACTGTAGAGTCTAACCTACAGTACATTGGCTATTTGAAAATTAAATAGCCGATCTACAAGCTCACAATGCTGTGAGCTTGTAGGTCTGCTATTTTCAAAGAAAACTCTTGGAAAAAAGTGAACATTTTGGTCCAAAATGTTCACTTTTATTTTATATTCCAATTTTTTTTGAATATTTTCTAATCCACAAAATCATGTATGGGGGGGGAGGGTCTGAGTCTGGTACAAAATATTTACAGAAGTTTGGGTCTACAAATATATATACATTTGAGATTTGACATGAAATGTTTTAGAACCACTGGTTTAAACAACACTAGGAAACGAGCCCAAAAAAAAAACAATGCCAAAGTCGCTTATAATAAGCGGACATGGCAACACTGACTCTCGCACATGCGCAGAAGAACGGCACAAATCGGAACCGTTAGGACCAGGTCGCGCTGTGATTGGCTACTCAATAATGTCCAACTCCACCACTCAGTACATTCCACCCTATGGTTCCACCCTAAGAGCCAATAACAGTGGTGGAAAAAATACTCAATTTTTTTGAGTAAAAGTATCATTACAGCAAAATTACTCTGTTACAGATGAAAGTCCGGAATTAATTTACTTAAGTAAAAGTATAAAGGTATTGGTATCAAAATGTACTTAAATTAGTAGAAAGTACTCATTTGTGCAGAATGTCCCATTTCACATTGGCTATTTTCTTTTTATAAAAATGTATATATGGCTGAAGTGGGTAATGTATGTTTTGTAATAATAATCAGAATCTACAAAGTAACTAGTAACTAAAGTTTTAAAATGTAGTGGAGTAAAAGTAAACATTTGCTACATCTGAGATGTAGTGGAGTAGAAGTAAAAGTACAGAAAAGAAGAAAAAAAAAACGTAAAGTTAAAATACCTCAAAATTGTACTCAAGTACAGTACTTTGTAAATGTACTTAGTTACTTTACACCACTGTGATTGGCTACTCATAATTAGCCTGGTAAACCCTCCCTCCGGAAATCTCAATTCCATTTCATTCACTCCTGAAATGAAATGGAATTGAGATTTCCGGAGGGAGGGTTTACCAGGCTAACTCATAATGTCCAACTCCACCACTCAGTAATCCTTTAAATCAAAGAAGTTCCACCCCAAGAGCCAATAATAATAATAATAATAATAATAAACTAGATTAAAACATCTGCTCTGTACAAATAAGAAACAAAACTAAAAATATATTCTATTGACATTTAAAATGTCCGTCTGTCCAGCCAGGAATCATACCGGTGACTGAGGTATTGTAGCAGGGTGTGCACCTAACCATTCAGCTGTTGGGTGACCACGTGAAATACAGGCTTTAATAGTCACTTGTGCTCTCTGGAGATTATTCAATGGTCATTGCAAATGAGAGAATTTGTTTTTGTTGACAAACGTGTTTTTTTTTATTTCTCGATGTGATACACTGCAACAATATGATGACAAAAAGAAAAACAACATAACTGAGATCAAATTACTGATTATACATTACATAACATGTTAATAAACAATAGAATCAGTGAAAGCAAATGTCTTCGCAATGAGAACCTTTATAAGCTACAATAAGCTAAAAACAACACAAAATCAAGTTTTATAAATTGACAACAAAAATGCCTATTAGGCAATCAATATCTATTCTTCATTAGGCATGGAACCAGAACTACCAAAGTGAAAATGCGACTTTTATTCAACTTGGGAAATGGCATATCGTCAAAGTCAGTTTATTTCAATAACATGTCTGTTGCGTGTACTGTAGTCTACTTTATAGATGAGAGGATGCATCATTTTCCACACAGCAAGACAGGAAACACTAGCATGAGCAATTAGACCTTTCAAATAAATGGCCACAATCCATACTGGGGGGAAAAAATGCATTCAGTGGTGGACAAAGTACTCAACCACAGTACTTGAGTCAAAGTCAACTACAAGTTGCTCAGTCAAATTTGTACTTCAGTGAAAGTATTCAAAAGTACATGCTTTTAAAACCAATTCAACAGTACAAATTACAAAGTACATTTCCACAAAGTAAATGTTCTTACAAATATCACGTCGCGATGAGTTAGTTTTGAAATAGAGCTTAGCCTTATATCGTTCATAATGTATTTTTTGTAAGTTTGGGTCCCAGGGGTCACATTCAAGAAATGTAGTGGAGTCAAAAGTACAATATTTTTAAGTATATGTATATATAATAAGTACAGAACTGAAGTAAGTTAATGTTGGTTGTTACTGTTCACCACTGTATGCTTTTCACATGGATGTTTCAAAACTGCCCAAAAATGTACTTCTGGACTCTGAAAATAAACTTGAAATACATTTCATATATATTGTGGACACTGAAAATATAGCTTCTCTCCTATGAGAGTGTCCAAATTATACATTTTCTGGCCATTCCATTGTTTATTTTAAAATATAATAAGTCTACGTTCTTTGCTGTGTGGGGGGGGTCTGTGTATCAGAATAGTGTGCCGAAGTACAGACATCTCAAAAGACCTGTACATGTACAGAAATGTTTGGTTTAACTCAGGGACCGCGATGCCGAGATGTTATTGTGTGCAGCAGAATAGCATGCAGTGTGTGAATATATTCATTGTATTAACCACTTACACTTGCCTTTACTCAACATCATCTCTATGGGTCCTCACTAATGCTCACAATGGCATTGGTTCTCAAAGTGGGGTCCGGGGACCCCCAGGGGTCCTTGAGGGGGTTCCAGGGGGTCCCCAGCAAAATGTGTGAATATAGCATCACAATAATTGTAACCTTTTATACTTTGGCTATTCAAAAATAGCAGATATACAAGCTCATAGTGCGGCACCGAGTGCCGCGCTATGAGCTTGTATATCTGCTATTTTTGAAAAATCTTGAAGATTCGCGCAAATCTTTGAATATATTTCTTTTAAAGCGAACATTGTAACACAAATATTTTGCTTCTGGGAGTCCCTGGCACAACATATTTTCAGATGGGGGGTCCGCGGCCAAATATATATATCAATTTGGCATGAAAAAGTTTGAGAACCACTGCACTATGGGATGGTACCATTTTTGCCTACTGATGACATCGTCTGTGGACATCGTCTGTGGTTGAAACAAAATGTCAAACTTTTTGTTTTTATTGATGCAAAGATTTTTTTTTAATAATGCATGGCTTCTATTTCAACATTACGGCATTAGTTTGATGTCAGGTAGGCAGGTTTCTGAACTGTCCACAGCCCACAAATGAGACTTTTAATGAGCATTATTGAGGATCAATAGATTATATGAAGATAAGGTTGAAAATGGGTATTCCTTTAAGCCCTATTTTCATCCGTTTTTTCGAAAAACAGCTGATCTACAAGCTCATGACTCGTAAATTTGCCATTTTCAAAAGCTTAGCCTAAAATGAAATGCCCAAAATAGGTACAAACCAACGCAGTTTGATACAAGAAAACAATACAACAGTGTGTTAGTTTATTCAAAACTCTGGTTCCCTCAACATAAAGAGGTTAGTGTCTGTTTAAATATATAGAATTTGATTGCAAAACCGAACAAGTAGATCATTTTCTCTCTCTTTCTCTTCGTCAAAAGTGTCTCACATCACTTAGCCTGCTGACACAGGAATAAAAAAAACAACAACCTGGATATACATATAAAAAAAGAGATTAGAATTGATTGATTTCAGACCAGAGAGAGGAGAGTAGACACCTCGTTTCATTCCTGCCGTCCTTCCTTCATCCCTAGCTCCTTAGTGTCTCCTCTCTTCCTCACATTTACTGTATATATTACTCAATGTGATTGCCTGATATAAAGTTGGACATCTGTTTCACCCTATCCCAGTGTAACGCCCGGGATTCGAACCCCCGGTTACCCACATGGAATGCCAACATCTTAACCACTATAGGCTCTATGCACAGCAGCCATATTGGAAATACATTGGGCCTCTTCCTTACTTCCTTCACAGGTGTTACCAATTATTCTAATGAAGGCTCTGTTCTATTTAGTGTAGCACAGTGGTTCTCAAACCTTTTAATTTCAAGGACCCCCGTAACTCTGAGAGAGTACAAATGGAACCAAATGGACCCTTACGAGTTACCAACCCGTAAGGGGCCATTTGGAACCCCCTCAAGGAACCATGAGGGTCCCTGGACCACACTTTGAGAACCACTGGTGTAGCAGAGTGTTTCCAGTGAGCCAACATGCAGAAGATATTATAGGCGTTTGGTCATCAGGCAGAGACTCTTGAGCCACTACTGCTACACTCACGCCCCTATTGACCACCCCCCCCACCGGAAAACCCGGTCCGGGTCACGGCACCAATGTATCACCCGGGATTCGAACCCCGGTCTCAACAGTGGTTAAAGATGTTGGCTTTCCCGCGGGAGACCCAAGGTTCGAAATCCCGGGCGTTCACCACCAGCATTCCTTCCTTTCTCTCTCCCCTTGCCTCTCTCTTTTTTTTATCTCTCTCTCTCTTTCTGCCCCTCTCCTTTTCATCTCCTCCATGTCTTTCTCCATCTCTCTATTTCGTTGCTGTCGGGTGGAAACCTTGTATGTCCAAAACTGTTGCTTTTTTGTTATTTTAAAAAATATTTTAAAATAATGAAAATATCTCTACAAGTTGTGAGCTTGTAGATATGTTATTTTCACCACTTTTGTGCGACACTCTTGTATGATGAAATAGGGCATCGATTAACCCATTGAGACCTGGAACGCATCTGTGTCATTTTTTTATTTGAGCTAAAAAAGCATTATTTTACACTTTGGCTATTCAAAAATATTTTTTAAATTGTGAAAGTGAAAATGTGTGCAAATCTTTGAATATATATATTTTTTACATCGAAAATTTTTAACTCAAATCTTTGCTTCTGGGGGTCCCTGGAACAACATATTTTGAGATGGGGGTCAGCGGCCAAATACATATCATTTTGGGGGTCCTTGACATGAAAAAGTTTGAGAACCACTGATATAGAAACCTAGGTTTTTCAGAATACCGTTGGGATTTGGAAGACATTTGTAGAATCGGCTTCAGGTCTTAACTTAAAGGGTTGACGGAAGAACGTAAACAGTTAAAATATGGAGATCCGAGGTTTCTGCCCGACAGCAATGATCTGTAACATCATGGCTGCTTTCCCCCTGCATGGACCTGACTCAACTCCATTCCACACGACTAGCTTAGTTTTCCAGTCCAACTCCCTCTGCGTAGGAAAGTGCTTCTAGTCAGACTTGAATGAATAAATGCAGACTGTCTGATATGTTATATAATATATAATAGCATCACAATTTAACAATTTAATTCAAATTAAAAACCCCTAAAAACTTGCAGTGAATAGAGGGAGTGGAGTTGAGCTGGGGCACCATGCATGCAGTGGAAAAAGCGCCACGTGTAGTTTGCTGGCAGCATGCTGTCTGTCCCCTTCCTCCATCTTTTTCTACTTTTAACCCCACTAAGGCCAGGAACGCATCTGTGTCATTTTTTGATTAAATTGGCTATTCAAAAATAGCAGATCTATATCTATATCTGCTATTTAAAAAAAAAAAAAAAAAACGTGAAAATGTGTGCAAATCTTTGAATATAAACACTTTTAACTCAAATCGTTGCTTCTGGAGGGGGGGGGGGGGCTGTGGAAGAGACAAAATATTTTGAGATGGGGAAAAGTTTTGGGTGGTCCTTGACATGAAAAAGTGTGCAACATAGCATAGCAACATAAGTTTTCGTTTTTTTTTCCCCGTTAGGATTTAGAAGACATTTGTAGAATCGCCCAGAAGCAAAGATTTGAGTCAAAAATGTTCACTTTAAAAAATATATATATTCATAAGATTTGCACACATTTTCACGATTTTTCCCAAAAAAATGCAGATCTACAAGCTCGCCGCTCAGCACTCGGTGCCGCACTATGAGCTTGTATATCTGACATTTTTTAATAGTCAAAGTATAAAATAATGCTTAAAGTGGTTACACAGATGCGTTTCCGGTTTTAATGGGATAACACTCTACATAGTTGGCTCAGCTGACAACATGCCTTATTCCCCTTCCTTTCCATTTCTCTCTTTAGTTGCAACACTCTACGTAATTAGCTGGCAGCATGCCAGACTTCCCGGTGCGTTGCACCGTCCCGTACATCCAGCCCTCGTCGATGGGCTGAGCGTTGATGATGATGTCGCCGTCTCTGAAGGACACCTCGTCGTGGTCCTGAGCCGCGTAGTCGTAGAGTGCGCGGTACACACGCTGTCGCCGCGGCAACCGCCAAATCAAAAAAGGAAAAAAGAGACAGTTTCAGCTTTGTATGGAATGTAACCAAAAAAAGCAGTGGTGGGAAAAGTATTCACATTTTTTTACTTAAGTAAAGGTATCAATACTGCATAATTCTACATAATGTAGAATGTACTCTGTTACAAGTAAAAGTCGGGAATTCTAAATTTACTTGAGTAAAAGTGCAACAGTATTGGTATCAAAATGTGCTTTCAGTACCAAAAGTAGAAAGTACTCATTATGCAGGATGTTTTCAAATGTATATAAAATGTATACAAATATTTTGATAATAGCAGATCTACAAGCTCAGCTTGTACATCGGCTATTTTCAAATGGACGAAATGTATATAGGGTTGAAGTGGTTAATGCATGTTTTGTAATAATAATCCAAATCTAATTTACAAAGTAACGTAACTAAATTGTACTTTAGTAAAAGTACAATATTTGCCTCTGAGATGTAGTGGAGTAGAAGTAAAAGTACTGAAAATTGGAAATACTCAAGTAAAAATACCTCAAAATTGTACTTAACTACAATACTTGAGCACACATGAGCAAATGACAGGCATTGCCCCTATTGAGTGAAAGATTAACTGTTTCTAAAATAAATACATTTAAGGTGTTTTTAATTAATGTTAATAATGTTAATAATGTTAGTTATAGAGGACAATTATAATGTATTAAGGCATATTTGACTTACTAGCCAGGGATCCTTTTAAACCAAACTGAATTAAACAAACTTAACTAAACTAAACTAAGTTAAACTAATATTGGTCAGAAATACAAACCGTTTCAGCTTTCTATTGAACAGCAATACAGCATAGAAATGTACTTTCATAGTTCACACCTGTACAAGTCAAAATCAAACCAAACCAAACTAATAACTAAACTATTAGTTTGGAAATAGAGCACTGAGCGCACTGGCCAATACAAACTAATAGGCGAGTGCGCGCTGGTGCGCAATTTCCAAACGCACCCTAAAGTAGTTAGGGAATGCAAACACCAAGTATCTTCTGGGCCGTACCATGGTGGTGGAGTGCGGGGGGGAGGTGAGTGATCTCACTGATGACATGCTGGTCTGGTGCATGTAACCATGGTATCCCTGTGGCTGCTGCACCCCCTGGTGGTACGCGCCGGGAAGTACAGGAGCTGAGAAAGAGGGGGGAGGGGTATTGTTAAAGGCTGATTTGTACTTTGTTGAATGACCATGGCATACGACAAAAAAAAAAAAAAACTACTGAAAAAGTGTTGTTTGGCAAAGTGCAAAATGAGCCTTACAGAGATATTTCACTTCTGTTTGAAAGTGAAATATCCCTTTGAGTATATAAAGGCTACACAGTCTGCTGAGATGTGTTGACAATGTGTCATTAAGTACTTAACCAGCCTTTTTTTAATGTCCCACCATCTGAAACAATAATATTAACATTAATAAAACAAAAGCAGAAAGATGGATAATAGAGCATTTCACATATCTCACATAGAACAAAAAGCACACATGTAAGCCATTACATGTAGAGAAGCACTCACAAACCATAGTCTGAACTCAGACGATTTAATGCTGTGATTCTGAATCTGAAACCTTTTCATGTCAACACCTCCATATTGATGCTTACAAGGCTGTGGAAGCCCTTTTGAATATATTTTGTGCCAGTGTGGTCTATGGTTTGTATTTGCATTATTCTCAAGTCAAGTTACGCTACATAACGCCAAATTCACACCAGCAGTTGCGGATTCGCAATACTGCAATACATCGGCAGTGTCCGAGGTTATGAGTGAGGTTGTCTCTGGCAGCTCGTTTGTAAACCATGTATGCATTTTAGATAAGAAATAGGCCATGTAGTTGCTCAATTGACTCTGTCTAAAAGCGTCAAAGCTTTGTTCCTTGACTTTTTGCTGGCTCACCATCTGCCACAATGGGGAAAGCGGTGGTCGCTCCTCTCCACGGACAATGCATTGATACTCGCTACTTTCTCAGAACGTGGCTGCGAAAGCCTAGCGTGGCATTGGCCAGACTGATAACGTGGATTCACTCTTACGTTCCTCCCCGGTATCTGTCAGGACTTCGGCCCATAGGGAGCGAGTATGAGAAATCAGAAAATGGTCGGGCCAATCAGTGACTGCGTTTAAACTGCTGTCCGTACAACAGTGAAAAGCATCAAAATAAATTTCTGATTTCTCATACTCGCTCCCTATGGGCCGAAGTCCAGACTGATACCGGGGAGGAACGTGAGAGTGAATCCACGTTATCAGTCTGGCCAATGCCAGGCTAGCGAAAGCCCCGCTCCTGGTGTGAACTCAGCGTAAGCCTACAGCATTGTTTATTTTATTATTTTATTATTAAGTAGCACAACAAGGTCAAGTGAATTCAAACTGTAAGAATGTGAACAATTGATCTGTTGATGATCAACAGATCATCATAAATCCAGACAGCCCAGTGGCTTCACACGTGCACCTGTAAACAAGAAACAAAGCAACCACGTCGCCAAAGAGAAACGGCATTACAATCTATTTCGAAATTGCACATAGTACTTGATTCTTAATGAATTGAGTCCCTAAATGAAGTTCTAGATCCTCATTGGAGCCACGCCGTTCCCATGTGTATCCCGAGATCCACATGATGTCATTTTTCTCAGGCAATCAGGATGTAAATAGGTGATGTTAGTTGAATATGTGGGTTAAAAGACATGCTTCAAAACTGCTAGAACAGAGAGACATCAAAGGCCGTAAAATCATCGTGACCATGAGTGAGTGTGTGTGTGTGTGCGTGTGCGTGTGCGTGTGCGTGTGCGTGTGCGCGTGTGTGTGTGTGTGTGTGTGTGTGTGTGTGTGTGTGTGTGTGCAGTGATATACTCTGTTACAAGTAAAAGTCCGGTATTCAAAATGTATTTGAGTAAAAGTACAAAAGTATTGGCATGTACTTAAAGTACCAAAAGTAAAAGTACTCATTATGCCGAATGTCCTATTTCACACGTGTTCAAAACGTGAAAACATCTTTAGAAAATCGCAGATCTCCAAGCTCACAACACGTCGCAAAGCGGCACGTCGTGAGGTTGTAGATCGGCTATTTTCGAGTACATAGGGATAAAGTGGTTAATGCATGTTTTGTAATAATAATAGAAATCTACAAAGTAACTAGTAACTAAAGTTTTCAAATAATTGTAGTGGAGTAAAAAGTACAATATTTGCCTCTGAGATGTAGTGGAGTAGAAGTAAAAGTACTGAAAATGTAAAATACTCCAGTAAAGTACAGTACTTGAGTACATGTACTTAGTTACTTTCCACCACTGCGGTGTGTGTGTGTGTGTGTGTGTGTGTGTGTGTGTGTGTGTGTGTGTGCGTGTGTGTGTGCGTGCGTGTGCACGTGCGTCATCAGTGTGTGTACCAGGTGTAGAGGTGCTGCTACGGTCCCATAGCTCAGAAGGCAGAGAGCTGACAGATTGAGGCTGGCTGTGGACAGACAGCTGAGAGGTCTGTCTGCTCAGTCTGCTACTGGCACGCTCTGATACGTCACACCACCACCAGAGGGCAGCACACACACACACAGGAAATGGTACGGAGAAAGAATGAGAGAGAGAGAGAGGAAGACGGTAACACAGACACAGAAAGATGAGGATAAATACATATTAACCCTTTAAGATCGGGAAAGCATCTGTCATTTTAGATTTGAACCACTTTATCCATTATCTTACACTTTGGCTATTAAAAAATAGCAGATCTACAAGCTCATACGCTATGAGCTTGTAGATCTGCTATTTTTTTTTTTATCATGAAAATGTGTGCAACTCTTATTTTTAATATATATAAATATATATTTTTTTACATTTGTAACTCATATTATTTAAGTTACATTTGTAACTCAAATCTTTGCTTCTGGGGATTCTACAAACGTCTTCTAAATCCTAATAGTTTTTTTGGGGGAAAAAACGTATGTTGCTCGTGTATAATATCAGTGCTTCACAAACCTTTTCATGTCAAGGATGTATTTGGCCCCGGACCCCCATCTCAAAATATTTTGTTCCAGGGACCCCCAGAAGCAAAGATTTGAGTTACAAATGTTTGCTTTAAAAATATTTAAATTCAAAGATTTTCAAGATTTTTCAAAGATAGCAGATCTATAAGCTCATGAGCTTGTATATCTGCTATTTTTTAATAGTCTAAAAATCTAAAAATGACACAGATTCTTTCCCGGTCTAAATGGGTTAAGAACTAAAAAATGGCAAATACAAAGAATAGACAGAATGAAGGAGAATATGAGGGAGGAGTGGAAATGTGAGAAGAAAAGAGAAGAGGAGAGGAGAGGAGAGGAGAGGAGAGGAGAGGAGAGGAGAGGAGAGGAGAGGAGAGGAGAGGAGAGGAGAGGAGAGGAGAGGAGAGAAACACAGGAAATAATACAGAGAAACAAAGAGAGCGAGAGGAAGATCAAATGTTAAGAACTAAAAAGACAAATGCTGTGAATAGACAGAATGCAGAAGATGAATGATAAGAGGAGACACGCTGATGGATGGAGAGACAGTGGTGGAAGAAGTGCTAAGATCAGAGAGAGAGAGAGAGAGAGAGAGAGAGAGAGAGAGAGAGAGAGAGAGAGAGAGAGAGAGAGAGAGAGAGAGGGCAGGCAGGTACCAGACATCCTGCGGAGGCTCTTAGACTGGATGTTGTCCTCCACAGGATCAAAGTCAAAGATGGAGCCTGGGTCTGTTCTCCACACCTTCAAGTCTTCACACGGGGGGGCCAAAGGTCATTTAGAGGTCAATCACAAGTCACAAAGGTCAAATCGATATAGCCTATATTACATTTTACAGCGAAGGGATAGATCAGGGATTTATTTCATTGAATACAACATTATTTTAACCGATATGTATGGTGCATTCTTACAATGCACACCTGCAGTGGTTGGGTGTGGTCTCCCTACTCTACTACTAAGGCAGGAGAGTGTCGTCAAGGTGTGTAGGGATGGATGGGTGAAGAGTAGGGATGTTCGATATTTACTTTTTTACCGATAACCGATATACCGATATTGTCCAACTCCTTATTACCGATACCGATTTATGCAAACCTTTTCACCAAAAGTCAACTAATTGTCAGGTAACATCACATATCTAATAAAATAAAATAGCTATAATATCAATATAATGTCTAATACATCTAATATAATGCAGTGATGTTGTTAGGTTTTCAATTAAGTGAGTCCTGGGACTCACTGGTGGTCATTTGAATGAGTCCCACTAATCTTAGATTAGATGTTGGCCTATTTGACAGTGCAGAAGCTTTGATGCCTATAACATTAACGAGCGTCAACGAGCATCACCTGGACACAGACACACACACACACACACACACACACATATTTTCCGATATTACATTTTTATGCCAATATCGTCCGATAATATCGGGAGGCCGATAATATGGGACATCCCTAGTGAAGAGCATGCCATAATGTTCCAACAGGCGTCTAACAACCAGGCACCAGCAGAGTGAGATAAACATGAAAGGGAGACAAAAGGTTTTTTTTATCGTCGAGGCAGACAGGAAGTCCATTCTCCTAGAGAGGAAACACCTGATGAGCGAAGGAAAGTTTACAAACATACACACACACACACACACACACACACACACACACACACACACACAGACTGACCTACGATGATGCCGCCAGGCCTCCTGTCCATCTCCACCACCTGTGGGTGGATCCCTTTGTTGTAGCCCGCCTCCCCTATCATCTGATTGGCTCTCTGATATCGCTCCATGCTGGGCTCGTCCATCCCTGGCGTAGAGCCTCGGCCACGTGCGCGCTCAAAGTCCTCATGGTACTTTGCCTGTTAGAGAAACACGCATGTGCGCGCGCACACGCACACGCACACGCACACACACACACACACACACACACACACACACACACACACAGTGACAGACTGTTAGAACAGAGATGAGGTGAGAGATGTTAGATTAGACAAGTCAGTTGAAGCCACACAAGAAAAAGATTCTCTCACACACACACACACACACGCACACGCACACGCACACGCACACGCACACGCACACGCACACGCACACGCACACAAAGGTCAGGGGGTGCATTTTGTCAGTGAGCAAATAAAACTCCACACGGTGCATGGTACAATATTTTATTTTCACACGCACACGTACACGCACGCGCACACGCACACGCACACGCATACACAGAGTCCTCCATGCTGATTGGCTGTGGTTGTTAGTATCGGTGCGTCAGCCCCACCCACGGTGCTCGTCAATCACACGTTAGCTCCTCCCAGCATGGCGGTGGTCGCCATGGCGATGGGCCGCTACCATGGAGACGGAGTCCTGTGACTTCCTGGCACGCCTGTAGTCGGGCGTGTCCAACTCTGAGTAGCTCCGCCCTCTCTGCTCCTGCAGCCCACGCTTGTACCTGATCTACACACGCACGCACGCACGCACGCACGCACGCACGCACGCACGCACGCACGCACGCACGCACGCACGCACACACACACACACACACACACACACACACACACACACACACACACACACACACACACACACACACACACACACACACACACACACACACACACACACACACACACACACACACACACACACACACACACACACAAACATGGTCACTGCATATAAAATCATCTACCTGAATGAATGAGACATCACCAAATTAATAGTTTGATGTGTAAAAATGTAATAATCGCCTTTTCACATTGTTCACACCGTAACCCTAAGGGGCTGTGTCCACAGAGAACGCCTTTTGAGAGGAGGGGTGCTTTGGATATCATGTTTATAGCGCTCACATGCAGCGCCTAGAACTGGAGGAACGATTGTTGGGGTCATGTGATCAGTGACATACGGAAGGTGCACTCTTTGGCCCCGCCCTCTAGGCTGTCTCATTCACTAGACTGGGGAATCTCACTTCCAGCTGAAACAGTGCGACTTGCAGTAGTTTATAATGGAATATGGTTATATATCACATTTCACAAGACATTGTGCTTGTAGATCAATTGGCTTTGTGCGTGCGTGCGTGCGTGCGTGCGTGCGTGCGTGCGTGCGTGCGTGCGTGCGTGCGTGCGTGCGTGCGTCTTACAGAGCTGATATTTTCCTGGTTCAGTCTGACTCTCTCCAGTTCAGGAGTCACTCCCACACTGGTGGCCTGCAGACCCTGTTTATAACGAACCTACAGAGAGAGCAAGAAAGAAAGAAAGAAAGAAAGAAAGAAAGAAAGAAAGAAAGAAAGAAAGAAAGAAAGAAAGAAAGAAGTAGTGTGTATAATTGTATTGTTGTCATGGGACCTCATTAAAGGATTGATTGGCTGAGAGGCTGACCTGCTCTGGTCTCTATGGCGCCAGAGCTCCTTTTGACTGGATGTGCTTCTGTGTGTGTGTGTGTGCTTGTGCGTGTGCGTGTGCGTGTGCGTGTGTGGTGTGTGTGTGTGTGTGTGTGTGAGTGTTTTCCTGCTTTCTGAATGGACGATTGTTCTGCATGGTCAGTCAATGTCTGCAAATGACATTGAGTGTGTGTGTGTGTGTGTGTGTGTGTGTGTGTGTGTGTGTGTGTGTGTGTGTGTGTGTGTGTGTGTGTGTGTGTGTGTGTGTGTGTGTGTGTGTTGTGAGGTCCAAATGTCCCCACAAGTATAGTAGAATTAGAGAAATATAGAGACATTGTGGGGACAATTTGGTCCTCACAAGAAAGATTAGCCTGGCTCCACCCCCTGAATCGTTTGCCTTGCATTTAGGGTCTGGTGTCGAAGGCGGGTGTTTCTCGGTTGAAAATCTGTACGACGAATCGGGATCAGGATAATCCAGTATGAACCAATCGCCAAAGAGTTTTTGAAGGAAAAAAATGGTTTGGCCACGCCCCCATCTCAGAAATCGGCTACATTGAGATGGCTTTCAGACTGAATAATGGAGTGAAACGAAATGAAAATTCAGGCTGAGTGTCAGGCTAAAGAAAGATGGTTGTTTCATGGTTAAAAAAAATATGTTGAGGAAGGTTTATTAGTTTAAGATTCAGGTTTTAGAGGTTACGTTTTGGGGTTAGGTTGGAGTTACACTTGATTTATAGGCTACTTAGTTGCACACTGGTGTCATGCACCGAAAACATTGCCGATCTACAAGCTGACAACATAATAGGCTGCTTTTCCAACCTACTATGCAGAGCACAATGTTTTTTTCCCCCTGTTTGTCGGCCTGACATGATCTTACAATGTCAGCATTAATAGATCAGTCAGCGATGAGCCACATACATAACACATTATATTGCCTTTTGCCATCTGTTAATATTATAGCTGTGAATTGTGCGTATGCGTGGATACGTGCGTGTGTGTGTCCCCGAAGCTAATACCGAAGCTTCCTAAAAATAATGACCTTAGTTTTAGTCTTTGTTAAAAATAAAAAAATAAAATCAACAATAGCCGATCTACAAGCTTGAATCGCAGCACGTTGAGAGCTTGTAGTATGTAACCAGGAGAAATCACAATGAAGTTCGAGACCTAATGTGTAAACAAGAGATAAGACAAAAATGTGCAACAATTACATAACCCCAACAAATTAAAAAACAATAAAACTCCCAACCTAACAAATGATCTGCTAGTTTGATTTGTTAAAACTTTCTTAAATACTTGAGTATTTAAGAAAGCACATATAAAGCATATATACTTTTGAAATATTTTTTTTTAAATAAAAATTAAGTGCTCCAGTATTTTGAACTCAAGTACAAATTTGACGGAGCAACTTTCACTTGCAGTTGAGTAACATTGGACCACGAGTATCTATACTTTGAATCAAGTAATGGGGTTGAGTATTTTGTTCACCACTGGGTATCCTTGACAATGGTATGTGTTTCATGTGATGTCACACCAGAGCTCTGGTCAGCCTATATAAGGTGGTGCATGGTGAAAGAAGAGAGTTGTCGAGTGAAGACATATAGAAGAGGGACGGACGGGGAAGCAGAATGTTTAAATGGATTGTGACCAAAGAGAAAAGAGGGAAAGAGAGAGCCGGTCAAGCTGTGGTAGCGGTGGGGCAGAAAGTGTACTCCTTTACAGATTCCAGAAGGTACAGCGTGGCTCAGATTGACGTGCGCATCTTCAACACAGTGTCTTTAAGCTGGGTGGGTTTGCCCCCGATTACAACAGGAAGAAGGCAAGGAGGTCACAAGCGCTACGGCCACACAGCTGTGCTGATAGATGATGTCATCTACATATGGGGGGGTGTTACTACAAGGCGGCAGATTATATCAAAGGAGTACTGCGTAATGCTTTATGCATTTAATGTCGACACGCACTTGTGGTTCAAACCAGAGATTTATGGGACTGTTCCAAATTCAAGGTCCGACCACTCAGCCTGTGTCTTGGGGAAGGTCATGTATATCCATGGCGGTTGGACCCGGCTGACTGGGTACACTAATGATATCTACAAGTTGGACACCACCACAATGGTCTGGGCTTTAATTAACACCAGAGGAAAACCACCACCTGCTTCAGGAGGTCACTCTGCCACCATCATTGGGACAAAGATGTTTGTATTTGGGGGCCAATGGGACCAGGTCAACAAGATTAGATTGTTTGACACAGAGACCAACTGCTGGCTGAGCACACCTTCTGCACAGCCTATTCCAGGAGGACGCAGGGGTCATTCATCCTTTGCCTACAATGGAGAGCTGTACATATTTGGCGGCTTCAACGGTAACCAGATCTTCAGTGATCTGTGGAAATTCAATCAGGAGACCTTCTCCTGGAAGAAGGTTGACCCCAAGGGGAAAGGCCTGGGTTCACTGACGGATAGGACGAGGATGTGCTATTGCATGGTGGGAGATCGTATCATCATATTTGGAGGATACATAGAGGGACCCGAACGTACACCAGTTCTAGTGGATGACTTGTACATCTTAGACTTGAATCCAAGTCTGAAGACGTTATGCAAACTAGCAGTTATTCAGTACGATCTGGAGCAGTCAGAACTCCCTCATAACATCAGGGGGGAACTGACAACCATGACTAACAACAGCAACACATGACAACAGCAGAGAACCTGTTCCAGACATAATGTGTTCTCTGTCTCTTTTTGCCAGACCCAAGGGGTCGGGCTTACATGAGGCTTTGTACCTGTTTCGTCCATACATGGGCATGGTCACTTTGTCCTCCGGCCCCAGCCAAAAAAAAGTCTGTCACTTTGTCCTCCGGCCCCAGCCAAAAAAAAATCTGTCCCCCAAAAAAGTCTGTCCATACATGGGCATAGAAGGGACACACGTCGTGCGAAGCCCGGCCATTCAGATTTCAACCACTAGGGCATGGTCACTTTGTCCCCCGGCCCCAGCCACAAAAGTCTGTCCCCCTTTCGTCCCCTTTCGTCACGAACTATTCATGACATCATTATTATGTCACAAGTATGTAATTAAGTGTATAAAGTGGTTTGTAGGTGTGTTACATACTAGGACTTCATTCTGGGTCTGGCAGAACCAGGTCTCCTGGTCTTGTTTTCTTGTGCATGCTGCCAATAGGTCAAGGAAGTAAATCCCTGAGTATGTTTATACATTTGGAATGTCACAACACTTTGTCAGAAATCGTATTTACTCTAAAATACATAAATAAATACATGTCCTGTACGTGGCCAGTGCCTCCTTGATTTCAGTATACACAAATAAAAAGTGTAATATTGTTTAGAAAATCACTATGTTGTGGATTGGTTATTATTAAAAATGTAATGAAAGGAGACAAACCCATCACAAGAGCACACCTGATTGTGTATAAATGCTTTGACTACTGCATCTGTAGGGCACCTCTGTGCAGTGGCTTCCTCATGGACAAAGTCATCACTGAGCTGCTCCAAGAATGTTTCAAACAGATTTTTTGGCTCTGATGGCTGACTGGAACTATTGAAGAACTCTTGAAGAGTAATTTGGTCAGTGGTTGAGTTTGCATTAACCTTCATGATGGGATTATCAATGCTGAAGCCGGTGCAACGTAGCTGTGATGTAGCTGATCGGGCCTAGATGTGAGGGCTGCGAAGCGGGCCTAGATGTGAGGGCCGCGAAGCGGCCCAAACCTCTTTTCTGTGACTACTTGAAAAGGTAAGAGAATTTCAGAATCCTGGCACTGGGACCACACAGCCAGAAATAAGTCTGGCACTGAATGAGTTAATATTACTAGAACAGTGCCCGTTGGGTACCGGTCTACTCGGGAACAATGCAAGATGGGATCGATGCAAATAGGGAATGCATGCCGCGCCCTGTTATGCAATACCCGTTATACCCGTCTGTGTCCCTTTTCACTGATATAATCAGTATTGGCCATTGTGGGCATGCCCATATATGGGCATTACTGGGGGATCGGCAGTTCTTGAAAGTTCCAGTGTGCAGTGTGAAACCTCTGTGGAGAAAGTGTGGAGAATGTCTGAAGAGTGCAAACTAATTGTGGAAAGTAGACTGACTAAGTGATCAGGTGGCAGGTGTGGGGAAATAGCCAAATCAAGCTTATAGGCTGGGTTTGCCATGTTGGCTCATTTGGGCCATGGCCAGAGCCTTTTCTGCCCGTTCTGGACAACCGCCTGTCCGACTGACTTGACGCTGGGCACTGCGGGACGTCGGAATAACGGGCCGTCGGAATAATGACATGGCACCGAACGATGGTGGTTGCGTTCGGAATTACGCTCGTGAGAATCTGTCCCGATTTCACCGCGTTCAGGTTTTGTCATAGAGCGCTCTGATATCACTTAATCGGTTTATTTACTCATTAACGCCTTTACTAACGTTGCAGTTTTCATCTTAAATAATTCATTAATTCCTTGTATAAACATGATTGTTACCTTTTGGATACTAGAGTCGATGACGACTCTAGACGCTAGACTCTAGAGTCTGGTACTCTAGAGTCTAGTGCATTGGTTCTCAAAGTGGGGTCCGGGGACCCCCAGGGGTCCTTGAGGGACTTCCAGGGGGTCCCCGGCTAAATGATGGATACTGGTAGTTAGGAACCATATGGACCGTAACAGTAGCAGACTATATCACTGCGTGGATATGAGTCTGGTGCTTCTATGAGGATGTTTTTTTTCCAAGGGGGCACGATCAAAACAATGGCTCTGGATGCAATTGGTTAGAACTACAACCAACTACCAATTAAAGTCTCCCATATTTGAATACTGGGCCCTGATTGGTCACCCCAGACTTCAGGAGCAGGAAATGGATTGAAATGGAGCGGTGCCAGACCCAAATCGTAGAGGGCATTTTTTTTTTGCACTGGCAGATTCGTCTGGTCCAAGGCAATCTGGGAACCCAGATCCAACTGAAAATGAAAAACAGCGACCTCTGCTGTTTGTTCTATGTCTGTTGGCTCTGGGCGGAAGAAAACGTAACACCAGTGCGCAAGGAAACCGGTGTTTGTGTATGCCTTCAGCGCATCACTTCCGGTTGGTGCGACTATGTTTTCATTCCCACTAACAATATTTCTACACGGAACACTAACACCACTTCTCCCAGAGAACATGGATCGTTTTGGTTATAAGCCCACTTGTTTCTATGATGAAAGAGTAAGTTAAAATGTGAATATCTTTCCGTGGTTTTGTCTGCTCCGCGGACGCTATTGTTAAATTAGTTTCGGTTTGTTTCGAGGGGGGAAGGATCGACGGACACGTGAATCCCGCCCACTACATTTGATTGGGTAAAGCGCGGCCTGCTTCCTGATCTGAAGGCACGCCCACTTGTAGCCAATGCGCACACGTTATGACGAACCTCCCCGACAGATTCCAACGCAGTGCAGAATCTGTTCTTGAGAGATTAGGTCCAAGGCTACCCTAACAGGTCCATTTGGTTCCATTTGTACACTCTCAGAGTTAAACTAGAAACAGAATTCCTACGAAATTTTAAGTGCCTGCAGCTGGCTGGAGACTCAAAATAGTGTCACTGCAAGTACCACCAAACAACTCCAAATGGCCAGAAACGTGCTCCTAACAGGTTTTTTGAGTGGTCAATTTTGGTGGGGTAAAAAAAAAAGCAGCACAAAAAAAAACTAAACCTAAAAAAGGGAAATAAAAAAGCAGAAAAATTGAAGAAAAAAATCAGCTTCTAATTTTTTTTTTTTTTAATCAAATAAAAAAGAAAGATATAGAAACAATTACTCAAACTAGATGAGTAATTGTTTCGCGGCATTTTGGGAAGTGAACAGATCCACTTCCGGGTTGCACCATTGAGCTCAACACCCCTCAGAGAGTGTATGGGTGAAGTTTCACGGCATTCCGACAAACCAGAAGTAGTAAGTAAAAAAAAAGATAATCTTCTAAACTATTATAATTGAAATTACCTCCAAAAGTTCGTCCGGGGTTGCTCAGCACAGGATCACTCGATTTGCCTCAAAACTTGCCACAGACTGTTGATCAGTGCTCTGGCTAATACTTCCTTGCCTTCAACGTACTTACATATTGTACAATTAATATAAAATTACATTTTAACATTTTAGCCACAGCATATTTCCTTCTTTTTGGCCGCAGCAACTTTCCATACTCATGTCACCATGATCAGTCATAACCATATAAGGACTTTCCGATGCAGAGCTCTGCCACTGCCAAATATGGACTGTGTGTCATCATGGCATCAGGACCTGATAAATCAGTCGTCATATATGGCCATACACGGGACACAACGACTCCACTACACTACACAGTACAGAGGAGAGAACACTACAGGTATTATTCAGGAATGTACTCCACTACACTTACACAGTACAGAGGAGAGAACACTACAGGTATTATTATATTATTTGAAACATTCTTGAAGCAGCTCAGTGATGACTTTATCCATGAGGAAGCCACTGCACAGAGGTGCCCTACAGATGCAGTAGACAAAGCATTTATACACAATCAGGTGCTACTTGCCATTGATGATGAGCTGTCACAAATGGGAAGTAGTCTAGCCAACTACAAGGACATGCCACAGCCAAGACCGCTGACTCAGCAAGAAAAGCTAACACAAGTTTTCAGATTTGAACAATTCAACAGAACAGAGCAGGAACAAATTATACAGTTGCTTTGTCCTCAACTAAATGTGGAACAAATGGAACTCTTTGAAGCTGTCTATCAGGCAGTCCATGTACCAAAGGAGGACCCCACTACCTGCAGGATATGGAAAAAACTTTACTTTTAAGGTAATTGCAGCTACGATTAGAGCAAAGAATGGCATTGTGCTATGTGTCGGCAGCACAGGCTTAGCTGCTCAAAACCTTGAGGGTGGTAGGACAGCACATTCAAGATTTAAGATCCCAATACCCATCTTTGAAGACTCTGTCTGTGATATCAAAGCTGAGTCCTCTCTGGCTAAACTAATCAAAGAGAGCAACTTAATCATCTGGGACGAGATCTTCAGCGTTAACCGCTTTAATGTTGAGTGTGTGGAAAGAACACTGAGAGACCTGATGCAGTCAGAACAGCCATGGGGTGGCAAAACGATTCTACTGGGTGGGGACCCTAGGCAGACACTCCCTGTTATCAAGAGAGCAAGCAGGGCCCAAGCAGAGGTGATGATTGACAGGCAAAATCCCTCAACAGCGACACCCGCAGGCAAAGATTTTTTTTTTTCATTGCAGTTGAAAAGGCTTCAGGAATGTTAGAGAAAAACACCTGCAATGGCTAACTGGAATGGAATTTTCAGTTAAAACTTTTAATACACGTTTGAAGGACCATGAAAAAGACTTTTAATGTGTTGTAAAACTGAATGTCATGAAAACTTTAAGGACCCCCAATTTGAAAAGATATGCCATGGACCCCGATAAGAGAAGACCTTTTACAGCTATAGCAATGATTCTCAAACATTTTAATTTCAAGGACCCTCCATTTTATATGCATTAGGCTTTTTAATCTGTGAGCCCAATCTACACTGTATAATCAGTGTCGATGTAACTCTGAGAGTGTACAAATGAAACCAAATGGACCCGCAAGGTTCCATTTGGTTATATTTGTACCCTCAGAGTAACAGAACCCATAAGGGTCCATTTGCTCCCATTTGCTCTCATTTAGCTGGGGAACCCCTGGAACCCCCTCAAGGACCCCTGAGGGCCCTTGGACCCCACTTAAAGAACCACTGATCTAGAGTATGGACGGCCCAGCACCACCTATCCGAAAGTTGCTCACCAAGAGAGTGAAGCCACGAAAGTACACGCCAAGCATGCGCACTAATATTTCAGATGACAAATCTGGAATTGCAAGACTTCTGCCATTTAAAACGCTACCACACATGACCACCAAGTCACGGCAGCTTTGATAATCCTCTGCGGTCCCGGGGCTTGGCAGCATCAGGGACAATACGGTCTTCATCTCCGAGTTGTCACATCATAACATCAGCTGAAGGGACAATGTTAGGTAACCATGACAATGCTTTGTGATGTGTGTGACATCACACCAGAGCTCTGCTCAGCCTATATAAGGTGGTGCAAGGTGCAAGAAGAGCATTGTCGAGTGAAGAGGAAAAGACATATAGTAGAGATAAAACGACAGACGGAAAGAGACATAATGTTGTACTGGACAGTGACCAAAGAGAAAGGAGGGAAAGAGAGATCCGGTCAAGCTGTGGTAGCAGTGGGGCAGAAGGTGTACTCCTTTACAGATTCCAGATTGACGT
>NC_137623.1:13911182-13931182 GCF_963280865.1 Gymnoscopelus braueri | reverse complement strand
TTCTGCAATGTAGAAATACTCTGTTACAAGTACAAGTCTGGTATTCCAAATGTACTTGAGTAAAAGTACAAAAGTATTGGCATCAAAATATACTTAAAGTATCAAAAGTAAAAGTACTCATTATGCAGAATGTCCCGTTTCACAAGTTATTGTATGTATATATAAAATCATTTGAAAATAGCAGATCTACAAGCTACAAGTGTCGGTGTGTGTGTGTGTGTGTGTGTGTGTCTGTGTGTGTGTTTATACATCACTGATCTTCTTGTTGTTCTCTCTTGCCAGGACTATCTCCGGAGTGTCAGTGACTGAAGACATCAGACCCTTCATCGTTTTAGAGTCCCAGGCATACCGCAGCTAACACACAAAGTTACAACACAGATACACACATTATAAACACACTTAATACACACCGCAGCTAACAGACAATATACAACATAGGTGTGTGTGTGTGTGTGTGTGTGTGCGTGTGCGTGTGCGTGTGCGTGTGCGTGTGCGTGTGCGTGTGCGTGTGCGTGTGCGTGTGTGTGTGTGTGTGTGTGCGTGTGTTCTCTCACAGAGCTGATGTTTCTCTGGTTGGTTTTGTTTCTCTCCATCTCTGGGTAGTCAGACATGCCGCCATAACTACACCTCATCCTCTCTGCTTCATCCTTATACTTTTTC
Organism: Gymnoscopelus braueri; assembly: GCF_963280865.1. Lineage (NCBI taxonomy): Eukaryota > Metazoa > Chordata > Actinopteri > Myctophiformes > Myctophidae > Gymnoscopelus > Gymnoscopelus braueri. Next base: position 13,930,522 of record NC_137623.1, on the reverse strand, counting down.
TGTAGAGAAAGAGGGACAGAGAAAGGAGGGGGGAGAGAGGGAGAGAGAGAAAGAGTGAGAGAGCAGGTGAGACAGTGAGAAAAAACATGCCATTGTGTGCTTGTTTGTTAAGTGCGTAATATTACTGTAAGTGTGTAATAATACTGAGTAAGTGTGTATGTACACCATTTGGTTCTCAAACCTTTAATGTCAAGGACCCCCACGTTGGTATGCATTAGGGCCACGGACCCCCATAACTCTGAGAGTGTACACATGGAACCACATGGACCACTCCCAGAGTTACAGACCTATACGGGTCCATTTGGTTCCATTTGTACACTATCAGAGTTAGTAATGGCCTCTACACACTGTACGATATTTGACCCGATTTGGCTCTCGGGGATATTTTTTGGTGATCGCCGAGAAAACCACCGATCTCAGTCCAGATCGGGCGTTCCTCGGCGAGGTGTTGATCGCGCAGTGTGTAAGGTACTCCGAGAAGAAACACCCCGATAAATTGCGCTCGGCGAGCGGTTCCCGATAATTTTTACTTTTCTAGCATGTTGGATATTTGGGTTTGTCGGATCCGATGAGAGCCGTGCTACACCCAATCAGAGCAATTGATAGAGTGAGCGAGCCTGCTCAACGATAGAGGAATAGGGGCTTGCAGACAGAGAGAGAGAGCTGTGTGTGTGTGTGTGTGTGTGTGTGTGTGTGTGTGTGTGTGTGTATCTCTGAACAGTATTGCCAGGTTTTGCGCGAGAAATAAGCAACCAGGTCTATGAAAACAAGCCCAACAATGAGCACTTTAAACCTATATACAAATAAAATAGCCGATCTACAAGCTCACAACGCGTCGCAACTATTTTTAAAGAAAAAAAGCAACATTAAGAAATAAAGCCAAATAAGCAACTACACTTTGGAAATAAGCTATAAAAAGAGACGCAACCACCAATATTTTTTACAAGCAACTCGCTTATAATAAGCGGACACAGCAACACTGGTTGACTTTTGAAACGTTCGTTTCAGAGAGGGAGAGAGAGAGAGAGAGAGAGAAATACAGAGAAATTGAGAATGATTTAATGTCAATCATTAGCGTCCTGTCTCGGTCTCGCGCATATATCACGGGAGCCTTTCACGTTTTCTTGAGACGTTTGGAATAAAAACAAATGTATGTATTGGGTCGGGATCACATCATGGCGAAATATCTTGGAATCAGTGAACCCCTGTCGCCGACCAATCAATCGTGCGAGAATCACAACGATATATTAGCCCGATTTCAAGAGAGAAACTCGTGCAATGTGAAATGCTTAACGATCTGTTCACTCGCCGACCATTTCAAATGTCGGGCAGTGTGTAGAGGATCGACCTTCCTCAGAGTCATGAAAGTAAGTAAAGGTAAGTAAAGGTCCATTTGGTTCCTAATCCTAACTATCAATCATTTAGCTGGGGACCAACTGGAACCCCATCAAGGACCCCTGGGGGTCCCCGGACACCACTTTTTTTTTTGTAATACATTTTTTATCCCAAAATTTTGTAACCCTATTTTTCACCCATGCAGTGCCAATGCCTAAGCTTGTAATCCTGGGCGCTACTCTCCCTCTGCCAGCCTGGGGAGAGACCCAAACTGAGCTCATGCTTCCTTCAATGCATGAGGAGTGAGCAGGCCGCTTCTTATCACCTGACAGGGGGGAGTTTCCCCAGTAGCACGTAGCGCGTGGAAGGAACACGTTATTCCAACCAGTTCCTTTCCCCTCCATCAGGCACCCCGGCTGACCAGGGGGAGGCAGTATAGAGACACCACAGTTTGTTTTGGATTTTGTTCATCCAAACAAACTTTTTATCTCACTGTGATTGCTGCACTGACTGTGCTAATTTATGCCGTGTCAGCAGGTGCGCACACACACACTGTGAACGCACACGCTTCATCAGCTCCCATCAGGAGCCCCTTTGTAGATAGCTGTCTGATTTCCATTAGCTCGCCGCCAACAGCCCTAGAATGCAGTGGTGGAAAGTAACTAAGTACATGTACTCAAGTACTGTCCTTAAGTACAATGTTGAGGTATTTGTAGTTAACTTTTTTGTTGTTGTTGAGTATTTCCAATTTTCAGTACTTTTACTTCTTACATCTCGGAGGCAAATATTGTACTTTTACTCCACTACAATTATTTGAAAACTTTAGATACTAATTACTTTGTAGATTTGTATTATTATTACAAAACATACATTAACCACCTCAGCCTTATATACATGTCCGCCATTTGAAAATAGCAGATCTACAAGCTCACAATGCGTCGCAATGCGACGCATTGTGAGCTTGTAGATCGGCTATTTTCTCATAAGATTTTAATACATTTGAAAACTTGAAATGAGACATTCTGTATAATGAGTGCTTTTACTTTTGGTAACTTTAAGTACATTTTGATGCCAATACTTCTGTACTTTTACCCAAGTACATTTTGAATTCTGGACTTGTACTTGTAACCGAGTATTTCTACTCGGTGGTAGATACTACCATGGTAAACTGAGTAGCACTCTACAACAGCACTTACCAATGTTGTACACACACACACACACACACACACACACACACACACACACACACACACACACACACACACACACACACACACACACACACACACACACACACACACACACGCACGCACGCACACACACTGACCTGGCTGTACACGTCTTTGAGGTAGGCTGCATGAAGCAGTTCAGGCGTGTCCGTCACTGAGCTGTAGGAGCTCTCTCTCATATGATCCGCCTGCTTATAGGCCCTCTGCAACACACAGTTCATCGGATAATTAGCATCCATCCAAAAATGTGCATGCGTGACATGCACACGCACACTCAGTCAACTGGATAGGTACCTGGCTCTGTATTTCGGTGGCGTTCTTTGCTCTCTGCATTTCCAGAACGCCAGAACTGAGCTCCATGCCTTTACCCACGATCTCCGTCTCCAGGTCCTTACGATACTCCTTCTGTTGGGGGCGCGCGTACGCACGCACACACGCACACGCGCACACACACACACACACACACACACACACACACACACACACACACACACGTAACACTGTCAATATACATAAATGGAAGCTGGTCTTGTCTACTATATGGTTCCTGTTACAGAGAGGAGTCAGTATCAGGGTGTCAGGGTGTCATAGAGGTGACCTGTGGTTAGCCTTGAGGTTTGCGTTTGACCTGTGGTGACTCTTAGCTCCAAACGATTGAGTGTAGAAAACCATGCCTTGTCTGATACATAGAACACAGCTGTGTTGGTCGGAGCATCCGGCTGAGCCAGAAGCTCCGCTGATTACCAAGTAAGACTAAATTATATTTTGTTGCATTGGGGACAATTAGATATACAAGCCCGCAATGCATCAGCGACGTGCCGCGAGCTTGTTAGATCTACAAACTTTTCAAAATAATATATTATGTATATTTATGTATTTATTTTTTGACATCTTTACTAGAATGGAACTGCATTGTGATGACATCACACATGGAGGAAGTTACTAGTGTATGTGTGTGTGTGTGTGTGTGTGTGTGTGTGTGTGTGTGTGTGTGTGTGTGTGTGTGTGTGTGTGTGTGTGTGTGCGTGCGTGTGCGTGTGTGTGTGTGTGTCACCTGGTTCAATATTTGAGTGGCATGTTTAACTCTCAGTAGCTCAGGAGTCTCTTCCAGGCCAAGACCAGACAAGCCTCGCCCCTTTACTTCCTGTTCCAAGTCTTTCCTATACTCTTTCTACAAAGAGAGAGAGAGAGAGAGACATTAGTTTGTGTGTGTGTGTGTGTGTGTGTGTGTGTGTGTGCGTGCGTGCGTGCGTGCGTGCGTGCGTGCGTGCGTGCGTGCGTGCGTGCGTGCGTGCGTGCGTGCGTGCGTGCGTGCGTGCGTGCGTGCGTGCGTGCGTGCGTGCGTGCGTGAGAGATTGTGTGTGCGTGCGTGCATTAGGGTTGCCAACCGTCCCGTAAAATACGGAATCGTTCCTTATTTGGAAACTAAAAGACGTGTTCCGTATTGAACTGTTACGGGACGCACTATGTTCCGTATTTTGGGGTCGTGGAATGACGGCGCGAGAGAGAGTATTTCTCACTCACACTCACACACACAAACGAGACGGGGCAGCCCGTCCTGTCTCTTCTCTGTGTGAGTGAGAGCTGGGTGTCAGTCAGTGTTGTTGCCAAGTATAGTGAGAGAAATGAGCCAGGCCGACATACAAAAACAAGCCAAAAAACAAGCCAAATTTTGTTCCAGGGAAGTTGCGGGAAATAAGTAGACTTGGCAACGCTGGCTATGAAGCCATTGTCTGGGAGTGCGCTCAGCAGCTCATTGGCTCATTACTCATAACACGACCAATGAGAGTTAGCGCTTTCACGTTGCTAGGATACGTTCTGCCCTAGGCTGCGCTGCCTGTGACATGGTTCAGCGCGCACAGTGGACTGGTTGACATCAAGTGTCACAGTTCTTCATGACTAAAACATCTCCTGGGATCGATTCGGTATGGGATATTACATCTTATTTATCTGTTTTTTTAGCAAGATGTCAGTATTTCTATTTACCTGCCCTGGCAGCCTACATATTGGCTGCTGATGTGGGCATAGTCTAGGCTATTTCAGTAGACTAATATGGTTGATTGTTTATTAATGTTGAGTTTTTCAAGTCTAATAAATAAACATTTATTTAATATATATTAATCAATATAATTAAATAGTGTGCCCATTTAAAGAATAACTCTTATATATATTAATCAATATAATTAACTAGTGTGCCCATTTAAAGAATAACTCTTATATATATTAATCAATATAATTAAATAGTGTGCCCATTTAAAGAATAACTCTTATATATATTAATCAATATAATTAAATAGTGTGCCCATTTAAAGAATAACTCTTATATATATTAATCAATATAATTAAATAGTGTGCCCATTTAAAGAATAACTCTTATGTTGTTATGCTCATCTGGAAAACGGAATTCTTCATAATGGATTAACAGTTAATAAATACATAAATAATATAATTAATTTATAATAATTCAATATAATTAATATAAATTTCTTAGATTTTTTTATTAGATTTCATAGATTTCTATGCATTTCAAGAGTTTGGGGGGCTGGCTCCCCCAAAATAATTAAATAACCCTAACAACCCTAACCGTAAAACCGAAATAAAGTATAAAAAAAACCTCCCAAATCCGCGCAAAACCGCAAAAAAAATTTCGCGTGCGCATGCACATCCGACGCGTGCACATCCGCGTGCACATCCGCGTGCACATCCGACGCATGCAAGCGCGCTGCGCGCGCGTGCATGCGTCCCGTTTTTCCATTTCTGAAAGTTGGCAACCCTAGCGTGCATGTGTGCGTGCGTTTGTGCGTGTGTGTGTTATCTCACTCAGCAGGCTGCTAGCATGGCATGCTGTGTGTGTGTGTGTGTGTGTGTGTGTGTGTGTGTGTGTGTGTGTGTGTGTGTGTGTGTGTGTGTGTGTTACCTCACTCAGCAGGCTGCTAGCATGGCGTGCTGTGTGCATGTGCGTGTGCGTGTGTGTTACCTCACTCAGCAGGCTGCTAGCATGGCGTGCTGTGTGTGAGTGCGTGTGCATGTGCGTGCGTGTGCGTGTGCGTTACCTCACTCAGCAGGCTGCTAGCATGGCGTGCTGTCAGGTATGCTGGCGTCAGATCAACATCCAACGGAGCTCTGCCTTTCATCTGGTCCTCATAATCTCTACGATACTCCCTCTGATGGAGAGAGAGAGAGAGAGAGAGAGAGAGAAAGAGAGACACGGGAAAGTGACAGACAGAGACAAGAGAGAGAGAGAAACGGGAAAGTGACAGAGAGACAGACAGACAGACAGACATAAAAGTTCATATATTCACACAAGTCCTCAAAGTAGATATAGGGAACCCAATGTCTCGTAAAAAATATTATGAGACAAAAATATTATATTAGGACATTTATTTATTGAGGAAAATGTACGTTCCAATACACAATGTTGCCACTGTCAGGTGGAACTTCTATGTCCAAAACTGTTACTTTGCAGGAAAATGAAAAAGAACTGGATCCAATGTAGTAATTATTTAGTCACAAGCTGTTGTTAATACTTTTCATTGGTTGAATATCTATAAAAGCAACACATTTAACCACTTTCACTTTGATACAAAAAGAAACGGAAAACATCTAAACCAGGGGTCTTCAACGTTTTCAGGCTAAGGACCCCCTAGCTGAGAGAGAGATGAAGCAGGGACCCCCTCTATATTGTATAACATTGTGTTTCATATTAACTTCTTTTTTTTAATACTTGGTCTGCTCTTTTTTCCCTCTACAGTCTACACCAAACCTCTTTGCCAAAAATAGCAGATCTACAAGCTCACAACGCCTCGCGCTGCGAGGCGTTGTGAGCTTGTAGATCTGCTATTTTAGGCTGAAGTTCTCCTCAGAATGGATGCTAGGGTTCAAGTGGTTAATGTAAAACTTAATGTAATAAAAATCATATCACACAAAGATTTGGTGGCCCCCCTGCAGTAACTCTGAGGACCCCCTAGTGGTCAAGGACCCCCTGTTGAAGACCCCTGATCTAAATGCGAAGCGCTGTGAGCTTATAGATCGGCTATTTTGCTACTTTTGTGTGACAGTGTACAAAAAAAATACTGTAGATAACTGTAATATTGCTATCTAACAGCAACAATATGTTAAATAGATGTACTGTATTTCTATAGATGGATAGATTACAGAATACAGATAGATGTGGATATTATAGATACCTCACTCTGTATCATCTGAGCCTCTTTAGATACTCTGTATGTTTGAGTGTCTCCAAACTCCATCAGACCACGACCCTTATTTTTCTCATATTCCTCTTTGTACTTCACCTGAAAACACACACACACACACACACACACACACACACACACACACACACACACACACACACACACACACACACACACACACACACACACGAACACGCACACACAGTTGATATAATTTGTCGCACAGCGATGTTGGAGAATATCCAGTTTGGTCAACATGATATTCGCTCATCTGTCAAAAAAATATGCTTTAACCCCTCCTCAAAACTCATTATTAAAATTATTGAATTACCACTGTGTGTGTGTGTGTGTGTGTGTGTGTGTGTGTGTGTGTGTGTGTGTGTGTGTGTGTGTGTGTGTGTGTGTGTGTGTGTGTGTGTGTGTGTGTGCGCGCGTGAGTGTGCGTGTGCGTGTGTGTGTGTACTGAACAGTACAACTAACCTGGCTATGCAGTACTGCATTCTCCCTGTGGTGGCGCTGTTCAGCTGTTTCCACAGTCACATGGGACTGTCCTATAGACTGCTGATACTTTTTCCTGTACTCTACCTACACAGACAGACAGACAGACAGACAGACAGACAGACAGACAGACAGACAGACAGGTAAATAGGCAGATAAGACAGGTCATTCTGTTGCATTGTGTATAATGTAGTATTGTGTGATATGTTTGTTTGTTTGATTGATTGATTGATTGATTGATTGATTGATTGATTGAGTGATTGATTGAATACTTTATTAGCAATTTGCAAACCCAAGAAAGTCTATGGCATTTTGGGTTACCATTGGGGTCCTTTGTACTCAATTCACCGAAACATTTAATGACAGACAAATATACACTACTATGCAAAACCTCATGTAAACAGTTAGAACATAAAAACAATAAAATATGTGCAGTAAACTGTTCGAGGGGGGCGGGGGCGGGGCTAGGCTTTGACTTTTACAGGGGCCAGTTTCGAATTGCAGCCACCTGTTGTGCTCTTTTAGAGCGGTTTTGAAGGAGAGTAGGGATTTACACTCCTTTACGACTGTTGGTAGGGCATTCCACATTTTTGTGGCATATCAGGAGAACAAATTTAACCCCTTGTTTGAGCTAAATCTGTGTTGAATTGAAGGTTGTATTATTAGTTATATTTTATACATACTTTTGTATTTTATGTACAAAGACATTAGACTTCATAAGATTATACTGTATCAACCAATCACATTGTGTGATTTGACCAACCCATTTTATAATGTATAGTGTCATAATGTGTAGTATTGTGTAATGTAATTCATGGTAACAATACCTATGAAGCCCATGTCTATAACACATTATAAACATACTCATAATGCATTACGATTTGCTAAGAACACTGTAGAATTACAGTTACAAGCACTGATACTCATCCGTTATAACAATAATCATAAGACATTATAACTTATGTTATAATTACTTACAGTCAAATTGTGTAACAATTCATAACTGCTGGGCACTCAATTTATTTTGGTAGGGCTCATGGTCTATCATAATTATCATAGTTGTTGTAATACATTCTAATGATTTTATAATGTATTATATTCACTGCTATAATTAATTATAATGTGATTATAAGTTACTAAAAGTTATTGGATTCTCTAAAAAGATTATGACATTCCTGGAGTGTAGGCAGAATTCTTTTGTTTTGCTATTTTTTTTACTTTGACTGAGTCACTTATAGTGACTTATAATCACACTCTAACACATTGTAGCAGTGATATCGTGTAGTGTGTATGGTGTAGTAATGTTGTGTACATTGCTCTGCAGTTTGTTGGCGTTCAGGATATGTTCCAGATGTAGCAGCTTGGGCAGGTCAGTAGAACCTTCTGCTTTCGGCTTGGATTTATATTTCACCTGATGGACACAATAATAAACACATACACATCATCACCATGATCAAATAAGTAAATAAAGCAGCTGCAGCTAATAAAATCAATAATGGGTGTGATCAATTTAAGGAATTGTTGATTGTCCTGACAACCGATCTAGCTGGGTGTGGCTTACACAGTGGTCTGACTGTACTGTGTCGATTTAATCAAACCTTTCACACATCAATGTTTTTTGTGTGTCGGTGAGACTCCCTCACAGCCCACACAGTCAGATCATCTGGATGTTGATTTACTCTTGTTTACTCTCTGTTTATTGATCACAGTAATCATTGTGATCAGTCACATGGCTGTCTAGCCATGTGAAAGCCTTTACTCCTCCTCCTTATTACCATGTGACAGCCTTCAAAGCCTAATTTGAGTAAAGTGTATAAAAAGTAACTGCATGTACTGTTCTGGATACTCAATCATCTCATGCTGGAAGGTGGTTGTTCTTTAGGGATCCCTATTAAATTAAATTGAATGTCTCATCACATATTGTACTCTCCTTGTATTTTGTAGTACAAAGTAGTAAGTATTAGTATATTTATTCCACGAAATTCTGGAGGTCCCGCCGAGACTGATTCATCTGCCGTTCCGGGCGCTGGTTTCCTAGGACAATATTCTCAGTACTTTAGTTATTAGACAGTATGTTCGGGGATGAATCTCAGTACTTTAGTTATTAGACTGTATGTTCGGGGATGAATCTCAGTACTTTAGTTATTAGACTGTATGTTCGGGGATGAATCTCAGTACTTTAGTTATTAGACAGTATGTTCGGGGATGAATCTCAGTACTTTAGTTATTAGACAGTATGTTCTGGGATGAATCTCAGTACTTTAGTTATTAGACAGTATGTTCGGGGATGAATCTCAGTACTTTAGTTATTAGACAGTATGTTCTGGGATGAATCTCAGTACTTTAGTTATTAGACAGTATGTTCGGGGATGAATCTCAGTACTTTAGTTATTAGACAGTATGTTCGGGGATGAATCTCAGTACTTTAGTTATTAGACAGTATGTTCGGGGATGAATCTCACACTCCTGTTTGTGTTTAATTAGTGTAACTGGTTGCATCTTTGTGTTGCAGCTGCAGCTGTTGAGGCCGTGCTCAAACGGACGGACGGACGGACGGACCCACACGGTCAAGTGTAGGAGCGATTGGCACCACTCAAAAAAAAAAAGAAGAATACCCCTCAAGTACAGTGTGGGAATGTGACAGAGAACCAATATCAGTCATTTTGCCAAGTCAACATAATCACAAAACATTTTCCACATATTTCTTCTCTGAATAGTAGTGTGGTATACCTGAGGTATAGTAGTGTTATAGAATGGACAACAAAAGGTGGCTTTGCCACCAACGCTTTCTGGGCCAGCAGTGTCAATGGCCAACTCTGAAAAGTTCATCTCAATATTTTCCAATAACCCGCATGAAGCTGAAGGCCTTCCTGGAGCACACGATCGAGGTAGAGCCCTTATCTTCCCAGGGCGTCTACGACACACTGCTGGAGCTTCGGCTGCAGGACTGGGCGCTCGAACAGAACCCTGAGAGAAAAGAGCTCCTCCAGGGGGCAGCACTGTCACTACTGAGGAGCGATAACACTGCCTTTGATAAGGCTCTTGTCCTCTGTCAGATGCATAACTTCAAAGAAGGGGTCCTCTACCTGTATGAGAAACTATACCAGCAGATTAGGCACTACCATATGCAGAACGAGGAGTATGGCAAAGTGGTGGAGGCCTGCAAGCGCTATGGAGACCAGAAGGTGTGCCTGTGGGAGCAGGCGCTGGGCTATTTTGCCAGGAAAGAAGAAGACTGCAAGGCCTATGTGTCAGTGAGGTGTTGCATCAAATAGACCAAAACAACCTGATGCCCCCTCTACTTGTGGTGCAAACGCTGGCACACAAACTCCACGGCCACGGTGTCTGTCATCAAGGACTACCTCATCAACAACAACAACAAGCTGCAGAGGGAGAGCCAGCAGATCGACGATGACGAGCGAGGCAGAGTGTCCCACGTGCACGCATAGCCGTGGGAAGTAGGGGTGCCGAGGGGGCTGCAGCACCCCCTGAAAATAATGTATAAAAAAAACATTTTTGCATAATGTGCCTGTTGTTGTTGGTCGTTATTTGGGGGGGATTTAGTGCAATATGTGTTCTGGTTAAAAGTTATAAGTATCTGTTATAAGTATTAGTATATTTATTCCACGACATTGGCCACCAACCTGAAAATGTATTTTCTGTTTATTAAAGATCTGGAGATCCCCCTGTTACTGAACAAACACTCAATAGCAATTATTACTATCACAATATAGTGCTTTAACCTTTTAACAAAAAAACATTTTGTTTTAACAAAAAGCTATCACTTTTGTATTATATATTTCACATTTTATTGATCTATTTTTGCCAGACCCAAGGGGTCGGCCTACATGAGGCTTTGTCGGTCGGTCTGTCCATCTTTTCCTGTCCTGTCCCTCTTTTCCTCTGCACACACGTCATGCGAAGCCATTCAGATTTCAACCACTAGGGGTTTCCCGAGAACCTCCGTAGCTGTTCCTTCGCTCGAATCTTCACTCCTCTCCTCCGCTCCGCTCGCTTCCATTCCGGGACGCCATGGTTCTCTTCCAAAGATTACGCCCGGAATATTCGTCATAAAGATTCATTCATTTTGCCTCACAAATTGAAGAACCATTTCTCTAAGTTTCGGTTTCTCAGTTTTTTTCAGCTTTGCCAGTTCCCACCTGATGTCGTGTGGGAGTTCTGACTGCTCCAGATTGTACTGAATAACTGTTAGCATGCATAATGTCTTCAGACTAGGCCTTAAATCTAACATGAACAGTTCATCAGTGTGAACAGGCGCTGCGTTATAACCATGGGATCTGAAGAAGTATCGCTTGAATCCATCAAAGATGATCATACGATCTCCCACCATGCAACATAACATTCTATACATTGATAACGGGGTTCCACCTTCTTCCAGGAGAAGGTCTCTGGATTGAATTTCCACAGATCATTCAAGTCCTTGTTATGGCATTGGCCACCAAATATGTACAGCTCTCCATTGTAGGCAAAGGCTGAATGATCATTGCGTCCTTGTGGGCGACGCTGAAAGAGCGCAGGAGTGCTCAGCCAGCAGTTGGTCTCTGTGTCAAACACACTAATGTTGTCGTTAAGCCATCGGTGTATGCCCCCAAATACAAACATCTTTGTCCCAATGATGGTGGCAGAGGAACCCTGGGAAGCAGTTGGTGGAGTGCTTCTGGTGTTAATTAAAGACCAGACCATTGTGGTGGTGTCCAACTTGTAGATGACATTAGTGCATTGAGCCCTCATTGCGTATATGGCCTTCCCCAAGACACAGGCTGAGTAGTCACAGTGCCCCTTCTCCGGAACATTCCCACGATCCCTGGGCTTGAACCATCTGTGGGTGTCGACATCAAATGCATAAAGATGTCCGTCCACCAAAATGTAGATGGAATGTTCGATCAGCATAGCTGACTCCAGGCCACATATGTAGGGAACCTCAAGGGGATGTTCTCCTCTTCCAACTATCACAGGGGGTAACATCATCCAGCACAGAGACACTGTGTTGAGGACATGCACTTCAATCTGATTACACTTGTCTCCTTCAAAGCAGTAGACCTCGTGTCCAACTACCACAGCACCATGGAAGTAATTATTTTCTCTTCCATTCAGATGTACCACCCAGTGAGACATTTCACTCACCAACACGAATCAGTGCTGATAACCAATTTACAAGAAGAAGTTGTAAGAAAGCAGGTTGATTTCTTGGTAAATCACATTTGTACCTGGGACAAGTCATTTTAAAGGACAGTTACATGGTTGTGATGATGTCATTGCGTGATGATGTCATCAAAATAAGTAAATAATACATTATTACACAAGCCAGTGATTGCCAGACCCAAGGGGTCGGGCTTACATGAGGCTTTGTATCTGTTTCGTCCATACATGGGCAGGGGTCATTTGTCCTCCGGCCCCAGCCAAAAAAAAGTTTGTGACGTCATACATGGGCAGGGGCCATTTGTCCTCCGGCCCCAGCCAAAAAAAAGTTCGTGACGTCCCCTTTCGTCACCAACTATTCATGACATCATGAACTTCAGTTATAAAGTGGTTTGTAGGTGTGTTACATACTAGGACTTCATTTTGGGTCTGGCAGAACCAGGTCTCCTGGTCTTGTTTTTAAATTAGCAGCTGATTTTATTCATTTTACTCCAATATATCACACACACACACACACACACACACACACACACACACACACACACACACACACACACACACACACACACACACACACACACACACACACACACACACACACACACACACACACACACACACACACACACACACAACTAGAAGGTATTATGTATAATAAAAGTTTTACTTTAAGCCTAGCTAAAAGCTTGTGTGGGGGGGGGGGTCTGCTTTTAAAAGAAGACTCTGTTGTAGCAGACCTTAATTCAAGTGGAAAAGAATTCCAGAGTATACTGTAGGACCATAATGACTCTAGCCAGCACCATAAGCTGATTTAGAATGTATTCTAGGTATAATGAGGAAAGCTTTATCTGATGATCTAAGGGATCTGTTCGGCGCTTATTCAGTGAGCATCAACAATGTAGGAAGGAGCTAAGCCATTCATAGGTTTAAAAACAACAAGAAGTACTTCAAAATCAAACACTGACTCACAGGCCAGACTAACTGGAATCCAAGCCTACATGAGGCTTTGTCGGTCGGTCTGTCCCTCTTTTCTTACCTGTCCCTCTTTTCCTACCTGTCCCTCTTTTTGATTGGCCAAGCTTCGCGTGACGTAGTGCTCTGATCTTCAGATTTCAACCATTAGGGGTCTGGCAGTGCTCCGAGGAGCACTTTTTCTAGTTGCCAGACCCAAGGGGTCGGCCTACATGAGGCTTTGTACCTGTTTTCTCCATACATGGGCATGCCCCCTTTTCCCTCAGGCCCCAGCCATAAAAGTCTGTCCCCCTTTCGTCCATACATGGGCATAGACACAGGCTGACACGTCATGTGAAGTCCGGCTTAGCCGTGACGTAGTGCTCTGATCTTAGAAAGTACTTATTCTGGGTCTGGCAGAACCAGGTCTCCTGGTCTTGTTTTTATATACATCACTGCTATTATCCTTGTTAATTCCCTTTTTTCTCTCTCTCTCTCTCTCTCTCTCCTCAAAATTCAGTGTAACGATAGTTCATGTAGACACGGAAGGCAGAATGTTTATATTCTTCATTCACACTCCCCGGACCCCCCCCCCCCCATTCGCTTACAAGCCTATACAGTTGTACTCCTTTAAGGCAGTACGTTCAACCTCTTGTCATTCTCATTCGCTACAAGCCAACTCACTCACGCCCTCATACCCACAGTGCAACACTGGCGGGTCATTTAAGCAGCTTCTGCTCTCTGTTCAGTCTACATGCTTAGCTGTCATTGCAGGTTGTACAGCTGTAGGTTTTCAAATTCCCTCCACCTCCCCGGCCTCCTCCCTGTGGCATTCAGTTCATATTGTTATAGGTTGATTCTGTGTATTGTACTGTGGTTCTATGGATTATACCATGATTCTGTGTATTGTACTGTGGTTCTATGTATTATACTATGATTCTGTGTATTGTACTGTGGTTCTATGGATTGTACTATGATATGCGGTAGTTTAATTAGGCATTGAAGGTTCAATGTTTATTGTCTCCGCCAGGCCGAAGGCATGGTGGAGAGTATGTTTTACCCACTGTGTGTGTGTCCGTCTCAGCCAAGCTAACATTGGTCAAGCTTCGCGTGACACGTGACAATATGTAATATAAATAGGTAAGACAGGATTAATCAGGAACAGTACTCGCCTGGCGGAGACCTGTGCTCCGAGGAGCACATATTCTAGTGCAGAGGTCTTCAACAGGGGGTCCGCGACCCCTAGGGGGTCCGCGGAGGTACTGCAGGGGGTCCGCGAAATTGTTGTTTGATTAAACAATATTTTTGTTTGAAAAAAAAAAAAAAAAAAAACGTTTTTTATTTTTTTCCCCCAAAATGTCAAAACATAACATGAATCCATAGCAAACAGATAAATGGAGGCACAATGCACAATAACATGGTATGTTTATACATATTTTGTAGATAATTTTTATTTTGCACACCTACTGGGGCAGGTGCGTATAGGAGCAGGCAATATAAAACACAATTGTATACATAAATATACAATATATGTGGTATCCAACCCTACCCTACGAGGTAGGGGGTCCCTGCTCCATCTCCCCATCAGTTTGGGGGTCCCTGGCCTGAAAAGGTTGAAGACCCCTGTTCTAGTGTAAAACTGTATTTATGCTCTGCTCTGGGGGTTTTGTGATTGAAGATCTGTGACATATTTACACAGGGAATCTTTAATATCACAGGAGCAGAGTCACACCGCCAAACTTGAATGCAATATCATTGCATATATGGTAAATGGTTAATATAGTAATGGTTAATAAATGGTGAATGGATAATTAATGGTCTGGTTATTTCTGAGCTGAAGTGTCTAAATGAATTCTAATCTATTTTTCATTCCCTTGAACATAATTTTGTGGGTTTTTTTTTCTTCCCCTGTCTCTTTAATTATGTATCCTACTGTATTTATTTGATCGTGTACATGTATTGTTGTTTGTATGTCTGGCCTCGTGGGGAAGAATGGTGGGTGGATGGGGAGGACTGGGGAGGGGTGGATGGGAGTTGTGGGAGAAAATGTAAAACCGAAGAGTTGTTTAAATGTTTGTAAAATTGAATACAATGTCATGTGTACTCTTTGAATACATTTTGCTTAAAAAAAAAAAAAGCTATCACTTGCACCAATGTACTAATCTGTAAAATAGTCGGTGCCTCTGGAATCAATGTATTGAATTATAAGTATTGAATTATAAGTCCCAAAAACGGGAATTCCCGTCCGATGGCTCTATGGCTACTATCATGGCCAGGGACGGAAATGACGAAAATATGAAGAAAAAAAAAATTGGATTTTTTTTTTTTTTTTTTTTTTGGTTTATCTCAAAGGAACTAGGAGATAATGCTATCCAAAAAATTGCTGCTCCATTCACTTCAATGTTAAAAAACAAACACCTTGCAACAAAAAAAAAATGCACCTTTTTCCTGGCACTGGGACGACACAGTCTGAAATAAGTCTGGCAGTGAAAGAGTTAATGTACACAACATTGGGCGGCAGTGGCTCAGGGGGTAGAGTGGCCGGGTAGAGTGAATTGGAAAACCGCAAGGTTCCCAGTTCGATCCCGGGCTGGGGCGCTCCCCTAGAGTTAGTGTCGAAGTGTCCTTGAGCAAGACTCTGAACCCCTAAATTGCTCCCGATGAGCAGGTTGGTGCCTTGCATGGTTTCCTCCGCCATCGGTGTATGAATGTGTGTGTGAATGGGTTAATGGCACAATCAATGTAAAGCGCTTTGGATAAAACGCTATATAAATGCACCATTTACCATTTAACAAATGGACAATACTACAAGCTATAACATCAACTACTGTATTTGTCATTTGGATCAGATATCATCAAAGCCTTATCTTCTCTGTCTCTACCAAACTGTCTCCCTCTCAGCTTCCCTACTGTCTGTCTCTCCTGTCTCTCCTACGCTATCTGCCTCTCAGTATTCCTTCTGTCTGTTTCTCCTACACTGTCTCCCTCTCAGCTTATACACTGTCTGTCTGTCTGTCTCTCCTACACTGTCTAACTTGCAGCTTTCCTACTGCCTGTCTCTCCTACATTGTCTCCCTCTCAGCTATCATACTGACTGTCTCAATACAGAATAAATTCAACGGTGGTTGGTTTTGCAAAAATAAATATTGTTCTGCATTCATTCATCCGTAAAAAATATTCAGTGTTCTTATTTATCAGCAGCTCAGCAGCCAATCTATGTTCTCATCTCTCTCTGTGTGTGTGTGTGTGTGTGTGTGTGTGTGTGTGTGTGTGTGTGTGTCTGTGTGTCTGTGCGTGCATGGTGAAGTGTGTCAGGTTGTTAATATTCAGAGCTTCAGGGCATCACAACCTCTTATATAAGAATGACACACAGTAACACTCTCACAAACGTGTGCATGTTGCCCTTCAACACGTCATTCAAATTTCAGGCTGTTGTGTGGGCGTAACTATGGTAACGGTTCTAAAGGCTTCGTGGGAAGATTTACTTTCTGTTTTAACACGCGCGCGCTCACATGCACGCACGCACACACACACACACACATACACACACACACACACACACACACACACACACACATTTACCAAATTTAAGAAGTTTCTAAAATCGCTTCTCTTAACAACCAAATACTTTCCATATGGTCTGCCTAATATAATATAATAACATTTTCCCTAGAGGTTTATGTTTTGGTTCACTTGACTTTTATTGTTGTTATATGTTTTTGCTGATTCTTTCTTTTTTTGAATCAGTGTCCATTTTGGTCTTTTCCGTTCTGTTTCTTCATCTGTATGACATGTCTATTAGTGTTTAAACTGTAATGGATGTGTATATTCCACATTGATGTTAATTTTATCCTATGAATGTACAAATATTCCCGGAGAATGCCACTTCTCAAGCCCCTGGAGGGTTTTTAGGCATTCTCCTTCACATTTCTACTGAATCTTTGTGTATCATTTTTTAAATGTTATTGTAAGTGATAATAAACAAACAAACAAACAAACACAGCCCCCTCTTCCGTGTTTTATGTGAGAAGTGGTGAAATGGCTAATGTTGGTTTCCAGTTTGACCGGAGACGGAACAGAGCTTTTCAGGTTTCTGCATTCATGTGTGTGTGTGTGTGTGTGTGTGTGTGTGTGTGTGTGTGTGTGTGTGTGTGTGTGTGTGTGTGTGTGTGTGTGTGTGTGTGTGTGTGTGTGCGTGTGCGTGTGTGTACCTGACTAGCCAGTGCGGAGGCGGCCTGTGTGTGTTTGAAGGACAGACAGTCGACAGGGTTGTAACACGGCCTTTGACCGTGTTCCTTATCAAACTTCTCCTTGTACTTCACCTAGAGAGAGAGAGAGAGAGAGTATGTTTTTAACATACAGAAAACAAAAATAAGATAGGCATTAAAAGTAAACGGTTGTAAGCTGAATTTATTTTAATAAAAGGCAGTGGAGAGAACAACATTCTTTTCAAGCCACAGATCCTCTGGAGGTTTGTTTCAACTGTGTCTGAAATAATAACTGTGTAAATGTTTTAGCTCAGGGAACAGACCGCTCGAGGATATCTGTTCTATGACTCACTGGAAGCCAGTGCACAGATCTGAGAATCCTTGTAATGTGTGTGCCACTTTCTTAGTTAACCCATTAAGACCGGGAACGCACCTGTGTCATTTTAGATTTGTTTGGCTATTCAAAAATAGCAGATCTACAAGCTCATAGCGCAGCGGCACCGAGCGCCCGCGCAACAAGCTTGTAGATCTGCTATTTTTGAAAAATCTTGAACATTTTGTGCAAATCTTTGAATAAATATATTTTTAAAGCGAACATTTGTACCGAAATCTTTGCTTCTGGGGGTCCGTGGAACAAAACATTTTGAGATGGGGGTCTGGGGCAAAATACATATAATTTTGAGGGTCCTTGACTTGAAAAAGTTTGAGAACCACTGATATAGCAGGCTGCACTAGCCTTCCTGATTTCGTGTATAGAGGGGCGGGTTTAAAATCAGCGCGGAGAGAATGCGCCTCATCCCATTGGTTCACCGATCTGTCCGTCAGCCCCCGCCCCGTCAACACAACATCACGAGCGACGCCCACTGCACTCTGGTTGGTTGGGGAAATGAAACACTTCCTATACCGGGTACACCGACACGCTGGTCCAGGCTTTTATTTTTTAGCAAAACTAAACAATAAAAGCCTGGAGATCGAGGCTACTGATATAGCGACATAGTTTTTTTTCTAAAAACTGTTAGGAATTAGAAAGACATTTTGTCAAATCGGCCTCAGGCCTTAATGGGTTAAAGATAGAACTCTGGCAGCTGCATTCTGAATGAGCTGTAACTGTCTGGAGACCATGAGAGAAGATCCTTACGTTAGTGTAACCTGTTGGAGATTAATGCATGGATACTGAAGTGTTGTTTGGACATGAATCGTCTAATTCTTTTTTTAACCCATTCAATCCGGGAAAGCATCTGTGTCACTTTAGATTTCTTTGGCTATTCAAAAATAGCAGATCTACAAGCTCATGTAAATCTGCTATTTTTGAAAAATCGTGAAAATGTGTGCAAATCTTTGAATACATATATATTTTTAAGCGAACATTTTTAACTCACATTTTTGCTTCTGGGGGGTCCCTGGAATAACATATTTTGAGATGAGTGGTTTTAGAACCACTGATTATAGCAATGGAAGTTTTTTCCAAAAAAACGATTAGGATTTAGAAGACATTTGTAGAATCCCCCCAGAAGCAAAGATTTGAGTTAAAAATGTTGGCTTTAAAATATATATAATATTCAAAGATTTGCACACATTTTCAAAATGTTTCTAAAATAGCAGATCTACAAGCTCGGTGCCGCGCTATGAGCTTGTATATCTGCTATTTTTGAATAGCCAAAGAAATCTAAAATGACATGGATGCGTTCCCGGCCTTAAAGGGTTAAAGATGATAACAGACTGGCTTTTGTATTGACTTGATGTGGCTATTCAAAGGTATATGT
>NC_137623.1:13821182-13906182 GCF_963280865.1 Gymnoscopelus braueri | reverse complement strand
GGCTCCACCCCCTGAATCCTTTGCCTAGCATTCAGGGTCTGGTGACGCTTTCGAAGGCGGGTGTTCCTCGGTTGAAAATCTGTACGACGAATCGGGATCGGGACAATCCAGTATGAACCAATCGCGTTGGTTCATAGTGGAGTCCCACTTTGGCCACGCCCCCATCTCAGAACTCCGCTGCATTGAGAGGGCTTTCAGACTGAATAATGGAGTGAAACGAAATGAAAATTCAAGCTGAGTGTCAGGCTAGGGGAACGCATCTGTGTCATTTATTTATTTATTTGGCTATTAAAAAAAAAGCAAACATTTTTAACTCAAATCTTTGCTTCTGGGGGGTCCCTGGAACCACTGATATAGTAACATACGTTTTTCAGAAAACTGTCAGGATTTAGAAGGCATTTGTAGAATTAAAAATATATAATCAATTCATTGAAGGAGTGAGTACAATGTTTTACTGACATATACTATATTTATGTTGAAATAAGACAATATTGTCTTATTTCAACATAAATATATTCAAAGATTTGCACACATTTTCAAGATTTTTCCAAAAATAGCAAATCTTCAAGCTCATGGCGTGCGCGGCATTCCCACTCGCGCTATGAGCTTGTATATCTGCTATTTTTGAATAGCCATAGAAATCTAAAGTGACACAGATGTGTTCCCGGATTGAATGGGTTAACTACTTTTGGCTCTGGGTTAGCGTTAGCTTTTATCTCTCTGTGTTCTGTCTAATACTGCGTGTCAGAGTTAAGGTGTGAGTCCTCACATCGCTCTGGTTCCTGGACAGTTCTTTATTGAGCACCGTCTCGATGGTCTGAGGCATGTGGCAGTACAGACTGGTCTCTGCCTCCTTCTTGCTCAGTGCACGGTACTCCTTCTGCAAACGCAAACCACACACAGACGTTCGATTCATTTTTGCGACCTGACACAATATCAACACGTTCACACTGTATTCACCTAACATGAAACACTATTAAAGGTAGGGTAGGCTATTGGTTAAAACAAAACGTTTTTTGTTAAAAGGTTAAAGCACTATTTTCTGAGAGTAATCATTGCTATAGAGTGTTTGTTCAGTAACAGGAGTCTCCCTGTCTCTCCATCTCTTTGATAAACAGAAAATACATTTTCAGGTAGGTGACAACATTTCAGCCAATCAGGAGGAGGACCCATTTATCAGCTTGCTGCTCATCTCTTTGTGTTATCCCCTCCAATTTCACTTGTTTAATCTGTATAGTGACTGAGTTCTCTCTCCTGATCGGATACAATGGTATTCCGACCTGAAAATACATTTTCTGTTTAATCCAAAGAAAATCACTTACCCTACCTTTAAATGTTATAGGACATATGAGAGACAACACACAAACAAAAACCTGTAAACACACACGCACACACATTTGTGTCCACGCACGCACGTACACATGCATGTAAACACGCATCTACCTCACTGTGGAGATGAGACATTTCCTTGGCATGTTGACTGTCTTTGGTCTCTGACAGTACAGAGTACAGCGAGTTCACCAGATCCTTCTTCCCAGCCTCCTTATATTTGCTCTGAAAACACAAACAACATCAAACTACATCAAACAACCCGTGCGCGGTGCGGACCGCCTTCACAGCCAAAATGTTTGCCAAAGGTGGGCTTGTCGCTCCAACCCTCTGTGTAGGAGAGGCTTGTATGAAAATGCTTTCTACTGCACTGTTTTCAGATTCATGTCACATCTACAACTGCTAGTTTGAAACGTTGTACTTTCCACAGAGTTGCACTAGAGCCTGTTTCTGTCGATCTCAAGTGGTGTCATATGTCACTTGCTGATGAAACGGTTGCTATGTGGATGACTGGCCGCCGCTGCAGCGACTGCTGCAGAAACTTTTCGCTTCGCCAGTGGGGTGACGGGTGCTTTCGGCAACCTTTTAGCGCTACTTCAGCAGATCTAGGACAATATTTCGGCACTGTTACTTGCAATAGTAAAGTCTTTTTACATTTTGGCCAGGCGTTTGGTGCCCCCAGAGCTCTGTGCCCAGGGGATGCACCCCTAAAGCCTGTGCATTAAGCCGGCCCTGGGTACTTGACCAGGCATCAAATTATGATGAGTTGGGATTGTGAATATGTTGGCGATAACACAGTGATAACACATACACACACACATATATACTACATAAACGCAGAGTGACCCACCTCACTGTGAGTGTCGGCCATCTCTTTAACGAACTGGGTCTGCAGGGTTTCGGGAAGCAGCGAGTACAGAGTACTGGACAGATCCTCTTTGTCCGTCTTGTACTGCATAATGTAACACACACACACACACACACACACACACACACACACACACACACACACACACACACACACACACACACACACACACACACACACACACACACACACACACACACACACACACACACACAAATGTTAAAAATATATTATATGTTGAGATATATATTTTTAGCAACAATATACATACACTTGTATAGTATGGATTCACACATACACTCAAAATCTATCACATAATGTATGTAAAGTTCTTGAAGTTCAAGTTCTTGTCGGCAAGCAACGCCGTCGCAGTATAGGGACCATAAATAAGTCTCCAAGTTGTGTCTCTTAAAGGACGACTTCACCCATTTTCAACCTATCTTCCTATAATACAGATCCTCATTAATGCTCCTGATAAAATGGTGTCATTTTTTCCTACTCAGTCTGTGTCTCATCTTCAATATTTAAATTGTTTTTATATATTTTTTATTAACGCAAGAACAATGGCTTCCATTATAGCATGCTAACTTTCCAGGAATAGAAAGCCTATAGTTTCTATTAGCTTGGATTCCCCATCGATGATGTCACTGGTAGACGGGTTTCTGAACTGTCCACAGCCCTCCTCTGAGTAGACAAAAATTGTGCCATATTATAATAAGCATTAGTGAGGACCAATTACATGAAGATGGGTTGAAAATGGGTGAAGTCCTCCTTTAAGTCTAGTTTAAAACCCATTAAAACCGGGAAAGCATTTGTGTCACAGTGTCATTTTAGAATTTTACGTTGGATATTCATAAATAGCAGATCTACAAGCTCACAGCGCATCACTTTGTGCCGTGCTGATTTGTAGAATCTGCCTCAGGTCTTAATGGGTTAAAAATACTTGTGCGTTGTTGATGCACACCGGCAATAGCCAATCAGCAATTGTCAGTGGGCGATACCGATGCTCACCTAAGTAATATACCACTGCTCAAAATAATTAAGGGAACACTTTGATCCCCAGTTAGCAGTATGTACACAGTTCATGAAAACTCAAAATAATTAAGGGATCAAAGTGTTCCCTACATTTCTTTGAGCAGTATATATCAGGCTTTATTATGACCATGCACTTTGTTAGTTGCTCTGGTTAAGATCGTCTGACAAATGCCTACATTGTGAATCGTAAAAACACACACACCTGACCCTGTAGTTCTAAGATGTGTTTAGCGAACTCCGTCTCCAAGGTTTCTGGCATCTGATGGAAAACACAGGTACTGATCTCCTGCTTCCCCTTCTGCTTGTACTTGTTCTGTGGAGATAAATATCATCATAAAACATAGTAGCATGATATCAATAACAACAACGTAGATGTGGACAAGACGTGGTTAAGGGCCCTATCTTACACTAAGTGAAAAACAGCACACCGATTCTGATGCAGGATTCTGAACCGCATGTGCCTCAATAGTAGTATTCCACCTCCCGTTTCCACTTTTGCGCCATTCGCGGTGAGTGGCGAGCATTTATTTTCAGATGTTCCGAGGTTACGCTGAAAGCGTCTCAAAATGCTGTCGGCACTGGACGGACATTCAGGTGATTCCAGAAGGCGTGGACACGTGTGTGAGCAGATCCGTTAACTCAGCAGGAAAACAGTTCTCGCTTCTCCTCCAACTTGTCCAATCTTATTTATCTTATTTAAATACCAATTTGCAAGATGCATGAGCACCTGGCTCTTAAAGGCAATGGTAGATTACCCTGATTGCTTTGATTAATGCTACGGGCAAAACACACCAATTACTAATTCATAGACATTCCTTACTTTGTTCCCAGATTATGCGCCGTTTAACAAGCAGAGTTGGACATGCCCAAATGTGCTTGCACCATGTGTTTTAGACCATGCACTACTGACCAGTTAACACATCGAGTGCCATAAACGGTCCGGACCGTTTTTGAGGATCCAAACGAGAAGTGCCGAAAACGGTCCGGACCGTTTTTGACCCAATTCTATTTTTATACCCACGTGGGGCGCTAAAACGAAACTTTGACATCACCCAAGGAGTTTCAGAGAAGAAGAGGCTGGATGTGGCTCCATGTCAAAAATCCTCCCAGTCGGCGTTTTCAATGTTATCTCCTTGACTAAAAGCTTAATATCTCCATTTCTTTTTAACGTGGTGGAAACGAGCCGTTTTCGATCGGCGATCACGCTGCAATGGAGGATCGCGTTGGAAATATTATTGTTCGAGGCGTTAGTCGGGACCCTCCGCCGTCTCGCACGCACGCTTTGTTTACATGCACTTCCGCGTCGGGGCTTCTACAGCAC
Organism: Gymnoscopelus braueri; assembly: GCF_963280865.1. Lineage (NCBI taxonomy): Eukaryota > Metazoa > Chordata > Actinopteri > Myctophiformes > Myctophidae > Gymnoscopelus > Gymnoscopelus braueri. The sequence continues at coordinate 13,901,629 of NC_137623.1, read as the reverse complement.
GAAACGTATAACGCAAGTGGATGGAAGAAATGCAGGCACTCAACGTATAATATTTTAAGAAACCTCTGGCACCCAATGTGTTAATTGGGGCCTGAAAACATTATTTTAGTCAAACCAGCCCCCCACCTAGAACTGTTTACTGAACATATTTTCTTTTTTTTTAAACTGCTTATATGATGTTCTGCATAATAGGGTTGTGCCGAATCGGCCGATACACTAATTTCATGAAACGATACGATATTGGGCTTTTTTATTGGGGAAAAAAAGCTTATGAAAATAAATGGGGGGGGGGGGGAAGCAAATGCAAATAAATACTTCTGTTTTTGCATTATTCAGACATGCAAACTTTTCAGCTACAATAGCCGTTTTGAATCCAAATAGGGCAATTGTGTGACACCTGACCCGAAAAAAAAATATGTTGTTTGCATGCCTGATTATTATTATTCCCAAAACAATATTTTTTTCCCCCCAAAACGATACATATCGTCACGAAAACGTTTCCCGATATATCGCGGGACGATATATCGGCACACCCCTACAGCATAGTAGTGTATTTTTGTCTGTGATTTAATGTCACTATGAATTGAGTACAAAGGACCCCAATGGAAACAAGCCAATGGCTTTCTTGGGTTTTTGCCAGACCCAAGGGGTCGGCCTACATGAGGCTTTGTCGGTCGGTCGGTCGGTCGGTCTGTCCCTCTTTTCCTGTCCTGTCCCTCTTTTCCTCTGCACACACGTCATGCGAAGTCCGGCCATTCAGATTTCAACCACTAGGGGTCTGGCAGTACCAGGTTCTAATAAAGTATTCAATCAATCAATCAAAACAAATTAAATGTTTCTACTCACGTTACTCTGTAAGTCCATGACAGATTTCACAAACTGCATCTCAGCCGTCTCAGGAAGCAGAGAGTAAAGATTAGAACTCAACTCCTTCTTACTGCCTTCTTTATACTTGACCTGGAGAGGAGGAGAGGAGAGGAGAGGAGAGGAGAGGAGAGGAGAGGAGAGGAAAGGAGAGGAGCAATCGTACCAATTGTGAAACCAGCCTAAGAGTACAATTAACCTCTAGAAACCCACCATGGGAAACAAATATAAGTAGATAAATGAGTAGATAAATAAGGATAAGGGTGTGTGTGTGTGTGTGTGTGTGTGTGTGTGTGTGTGTGTGTGTGTGTGTGTGTGTGTGTGTGTGTGTGTGTGTGTGTGTGTGTGTGTGTGTGTGTGTGTGTGTGTGTGCGTGTGTGCGTGTGTACCTGGCTCTGTAACTCAGTGGCCTCTTTAGCGTGTTGGGTATCCATTGTTTCGGGTAACAGATGGTACAGACTGCTGGCTGTGGTCTTCTTCCCTGCTTCTTTATATTTGGCCTGCGTGGAAAACACCAGCAAGAGATTAGATAACAACCACAACACAACCATAATAATGGACGAAGGGAGCCGTGACGTCACCCATTGGTTCCTACAGACCAGTTTTGAAGCCACTTTTTCAGCTAATTCAAACCCACCATCTTGAATGGAACCAGAAAACGAATGCTATTCGGTGGAAGGGCAGCAAGAGTGGGTCTTCACTCCGTACAAAAACACATATTATAATAATTAAAAGAAGACTATCAATAAACATTAAAGGATGCAGACATTATAATTGGTCCTCACTAATGCTCATTATAAAATGGTACCGTTTTCGTCTACTCACTCTGTGTCTCGCTGTGGACATTTCAGAAACCCGCCTACCAGTGACATCATCGGTATACAGTAGGGCTTTCACCAACTAGTCGACAAGTCGACTAGTTGTTGGTACTAGTCGAATAGAGGACTAGACGAATAGAGGATGTACCTAGCTCCTCCGTCCTACTAATCCCGTTCAACACCTCCAGCTGACAGGTGCCCCCCAGCCCATAGGAGTATGCGCAGCAACCCCCAGCCCATAGGAGTATGCGCAGCAACCCCCAGCCCATAGGAGTATGTGCAGCAACCCCCAGCCCATAGGAGTATGTGCAGCAACAAAGTATCGTATGTTCAACCACAAATATTGCCCCTTCCCACCTGGCTTCCCTCCCCCGAACATGGCCAGTTGCATTCGTATAGAGTAGACCATTGGTTGCCAAACTTTTTAGCTCAAGACCCAAAAGAAAATAAATACGTTGCCGTTGCCGGAAGGTTGCCGGTTTGATTCCCCGGACAGGCAGGAAAATCTGGGTGGGAAAGTGAATGGTCACCACTCACCACTCCCCCAACACCGCTGAAGTGCCCTTGAGCAAGGCACTGCTCCAGTGGAGCTGCTTAGTGGCCAACAGTAGTATAAGACTGTGGTTGTACTAGTCAGCTCCCAGCTTTTAATAATATGTGTCTGTGTGTTTCTATGTGCAGGGCGTGGCTGAAAATGAGCACTTGTGCTCAGCTACTACCCTGGGTAAAACAAATGTATGAAAAAACCAACACGAATCCAACATGGCAGTGCTCTCAAACAAGTCCACGAAGCCATCCATGATATCCACGAAAAAGCTGAATCCGCAACACAATTCAACATGTAGTGGGGGTCCCTGCTTCATCTCTCTCTCAACCAAGGAGTCCCCGGCCCCGAGAAACGCTGAAGACCCCTGCAATAGGCTCTATGCACATCAGCCATGTTGGAGAGAAATTGGGCCTCTTCTCACTTCCTTCACAGGTGTTACCAATGATACTAATGAAGGCTCTGTTCCATTCTGGTCAAACAGAGTCAGGGTGCTGATGTTGTGCATGTTGGCTCACTGGAAACACTCTGCTACACCAGTGGGTCTCAAAGTGTGGTCCAGGGACCCTCATGGTTCCCTGAGGGGGTTCCAAATGGCCCCTTGCGGGTGTGTAACTCTGAGAGTGTACAAATGTTCCATTTGTATACACTCAGAGTTATGGGGGTCCTTGAAATTAAAAGGTTTGAGAACCACTGTGCTACACAAAATGGAACAGAACCTTCATTAGAATCATTGGTAACACCTGTGAAGGAAGTAAGGAAGAGGCCCAAATTCTTTCCAATATGGCTGCTGTGCATAGAGCCTATTAACAGCTTCACACATGCCGCTTCAACCGCTTGCGTATCTCTGTGTCTCATTCAGCTTTAGGTTCTTCTTCCTTGCGAGCGCGTGAGGACATGAGTCTGAAGAAGAGCGCGGGCCACAGCGTGCGGAGGTAGACGGTGAGGGTGGGCAGCGCCGCGGCCAGCAGGACGTCTTTGCTCCTCTGGCGGACGGCCTTCAGAACTGCCCGGGCCACGTCCCCGGGGTCTCGGCCCGTCGCCGTGGCCTCGTCTAAAACTCCATACTTGGAGCCGTCCCCGGTGACGGCATTGAGCGAAAGGTTGGTTCGGATGTAACCGGGGCTGATGACGGTCACCGGGATCCCGTAGCGCTCTACCTCTGCTCTCAAGCAGTCAAAGTAGGCGTCTGCTGTCGCCGAATGTCTGACAGGCTTTCTGCAAGTTCCCGGACCACTGCCTGTAGCCGGGTGGCATCTCGTCCACAGAGTACCAGTCGAGCTGCTGCGGCGCGGAAGACCCGCGCGCACTCTTTCCCCAGGCCAAAGCTGGCTCCTGTGACGACCACTACCACGGACAAGCATACGATAAAGCAGCAAAACGCCCACGCTGCCTAAGACCAAAGGCAACATGCCGCCTGCTGCCATCACACACTCCATGAACCGTGGCCTTGCCCCCGCTACGCCACACAACCTATCCAGAACAGAATAAGGTTAATAATACTAGCGACAGAAATATGTTATTAGCTAAGAACACTAAACACTAAATAGCCTGTAACAGTCACCACAAGCCCACTTGAGTTGTTGTTGTGGTGGTGGTACACCGAGGTCCAAGTCCAGTCTAGCATTTCTAATTTAGGAGACATTGACAATGCCTCTCAGCCAATAACCATACAAGGAACTGTGACATCACTGTGATTTGTGATTTCACCACCTACATAAAAGGGAGACAGACAGTGCAAGAATGTCAGTCTGTGTGAGTTAAGTGTTGCTTTCAGGTCATATAACAAATATCTAGATTCTCTTACGGCTGTTCACATAGTCACTCGACTTGCAAAAACATGCAGATTTTTGTGAAGACCCTCACCGGCAAGACCATCACCCTTGAGGTTGAGCCAAGTGATAACATAGAGAACGTCAAGGCCAAAATACAGGATAAAGAAGGCATTCCCCCCGACCAGCAAAGGCTCATCTTTGCTGGAAAGCAACTTGAAGACGGCCGCACCCTTTCTGATTACAACATCCAGAAAGAATCAACCCTCCACCTCGTGCTGCGTCTGAGGGGAGGAATGCAGATCTTCGTCAAGACGCTCACTGGCAAGACCATCACCCTGGAGGTTGAACCAAGTGATAACATTGAGAATGTCAAGGCCAAAATACAGGATAAAGAAGGCATTCCCCCTGACCAGCAAAGGCTCATCTTTGCTGGAAAGCAACTCGAGGACGGTCGCACCCTTTCTGATTACAACATCCAGAAAGAATCAACCCTCCACCTCGTGCTGCGTCTGAGGGGAGGAATGCAGATCTTCGTCAAGACGCTCACTGGCAAGACCATCACCCTGGAGGTTGAACCAAGTGATAACATTGAGAATGTCAAGGCCAAAATACAGGATAAAGAAGGCATTCCCCCTGACCAGCAAAGGCTCATCTTTGCTGGAAAGCAACTCGAAGACGGTCGCACCCTTTCTGATTACAACATCCAGAAAGAATCAACCCTCCACCTCGTGCTGCGTCTGAGGGGAGGAATGCAGATCTTCGTCAAGACGCTCACCGGCAAGACCATCACCCTGGAGGTTGAGCCAAGTGATAACATAGAGAACGTCAAGGCCAAAATACAGGATAAAGAAGGCATTCCCCCCGACCAGCAAAGGCTCATCTTTGCTGGCAAGCAACTGGAAGACGGTCGCACCCTTTCTGATTACAACATCCAGAAAGAATCAACCCTCCACCTCGTGCTGCGTCTGAGGGGAGGAATGCAGATCTTTGTCAAGACGCTCACTGGCAAGACCATCACCCTGGAGGTTGAACCAAGTGATAACATTGAGAACGTCAAGGCGAAGATACAGGATAAAGAAGGCATTCCCCCTGACCAGCAAAGGCTCATCTTTGCTGGCAAGCAACTCGAAGACGGTCGCACCCTGTCTGACTACAACATCCAGAAAGAATCTACCCTCCACCTTGTGCTGCGTCTGAGGGGAGGGCAGTAAATGATTCCATAATTCTAAATAAATTGCCAATAATATATCGACCAAACAATAAACAAAATAAAATGAATACAAATACAACAGCTGGCCATCTAGGCAGGAGATTTGAGATCCATGTGAATCAGAGGATGTAAATTGTATTCTAAAACATAAAACAAAATAAAAATACATAAAAAGGGGCGGATGAGTAACTCACTGAGTAAGAGCGCATATCATGATATATTCAGTCAATTACCTCAAACCGGGGTCAGCTGCGGGGAAGGACTATAGCTCTTACTCAGTGACCCGCTGTGTCCAATGATAAAAATAATAAAAACATTGTCTCTCCAAGTCCAACCCTACGTCCTCGTCGTGAGAGGTGGAAGCAGGTAATGCTGACCAACAGGGCTCTGGTACAACTAGGCTAATCACATGTGCAGTGGATGATCTCACTCTTGCACAAAATGCAATCCCTAAAGTGTGTGAGTGGGCAGTAGGTCAGATCTATCTCCATATCTGTCCGTCTGTCTGTGTCCCTTTTATGCCCATACAGTATATGGAGATCTCCGTATCGGTCTTTCCGTCTGTCTGTGTATCCTTTATGCCCAAATATGGAGATTCTGATGTCATCAATACTGATATCATAGTACTGACTCGCCGTGCGTATCACAGAGGACCCGAGGGCGTGATGCGCCCAGTGGAAAGTCTGTCGGAACAGCGGATCTAAAACACGAATCCGCAAATCCCCATATACAGTATGGAGTACGCTGATGTCAACAGGTACGAGGTGACAAATAGTTCCAAACATTACTACATACAATTTAGGCATTTAGCAGACGCTCTTATCCTGAGCGACGTACAATAAGCAAGGTAAACGCATACATGGAGAGAGACAGTGTAGTGCCTCAGTAAACAAGGGAACCAGGAGACCTGGTACTGCCAGACCCCTAGTGGTTGAAAGATCAGAGCACTACGTCACGCTAAGCTTGGCCAATCAAAAAGAGGACAGAAGACAGACCTCTTTTATGCCCATGTATGGACGAAAACGTTTGGAGAGGGGGACCGACAAAGCCTCATGTAGGCCCCCCTCTTTTATGCCCATGTATGGACGAAAACGTTTGGAGAGGGGGACCGACAAAGCCTCATGTAGGCCCGACCCCCTGGGTCTGGCAATTAGAATCACAGAGATTTGTTGACAATAATAGCCTAGTAGAGAGAGGTGCGCGCTTTGCGTCCTGTCTCCACAAAGCCATTGCAGTGTCTGTGTGCACTTGGCGGGTGCTTTTAGAACCCACTGTCCCCCCTCCCAAAGCCATACCCATGTGTGTGTGCAGAATAGCAATGTGGGGGATATAGCAACAACACGCCCACGGGCACGCCTCCACGCGCAAATAACGGTGTCGGCATAATGGGTGACGGGTAGAGCAGGTGCTAGAATAACATTTTGGGACAGGGCAGATCCCTTATCTGTATTTAACAGGTTTAGGGTAGGGTTTAGGCTTTAGGAGCTGCCGCTGAATAGCGCCGTAAGTGTCTTGCTCAGTTTGACGCTTTGACACATTGCTGAGGCCTGGAATGGAACCTGGGGCTTTGCCTTCCCAGGCGGGCTCTCTGACCATTCAGCTATGGCCGCCCCATGTTGCCATGGTTACCCGATGTGTCCAATCACAGTACGTTGAGGCCGGTCTGGAGTCACGTGGAACTCCATTTTTGGGAAGATGACGTCATATTTGATGAGTGGAGATTTGAGGAGCTGTGTTTAAAGGCTGATTCCACACAGTGTGAGGATATTAGAGAAAGAGAAGCAAGCTGTTCATCCTCCTAATGAAGCCATTAGAGCACCGAGTTGAAGTCAAAGCTGACCATTCCTGGATCGTAAACTTAAGACATCACTGGGACAGTTCTAGACAGCTGGAGAAGACGCTCAGTCAAGAGATGGAGAGCAAGCTGTGTGATGCTGAGATGAGGAGCATCCAGCAATATGAGGTGGATGTGACTCTGGACCCTGATACAGCTTACGATGAACTCATCCTGTCTGAGGATGGAAAACAAGTGAGTGATGGAAATGTAAAGAAGAATCTCCCAAAGAACAAAGAGAGATTCTCTCCATATGTCTGCGTCTTTGGAAAACAAAGCTTCTCTTCAGGAAGGTTTTACTTTGAGGTTCAGGTTGGAAGGAAGACTCAATGGGGTTTAGGAGTGGCCAGAGAGTCCATCAACAGGAAGGGATCGATCTATCCGGAACCCAACAAAGGTTACTGGACTATATGGTTGTGGAATAGAAATGCGTACGAGGCTGCTGCTGGCCCTGATGTCCTCCTCCCTGTAAGAGAGGAGGTCCAGAAAGTGGGAGTGTTTGTGGAGTATGAGGAGGGTCTGGTCTCCTTTTATGATGTGGAGAGTCCATCTCTACACTTTCACTGGCTGCACCTTCACTGAGAGACTTTATCCATTCTTCTGTCCATGTAAAAACCGTAATGGTACAAACTCTGCTCCTCTGATCATCTCCCCTGTCAATCACACTGATTGACAGGATTGATCCTTACATTTACAATGAGGGTTGCATTTACAATATAATGTGTAAATTACACAGTATAATTGTATCTCTTAACACATTCGGTGCCAGAGTTTTATTTAAAAAAGTGACGTTGAGTGCCAGAGATCTCACCGTTTGTAGCGCTACACTGTTTACAGCTGCAGACTCCACGGCGAGCACCCGATTGTAAACAATATATGCGTGCACGATGGTGGATGGTCCTGGCTAACGCCTGGAACAATAGCATCTCTCACGCGAGTCACCAGGGTGGAGTGATCTCGGATCGAACGGGACTCGTTTTCCCCACTGTAAAAAGTTAAGGAAATATGGAGTATTTTTTGGTCTTTTAGCACAGTGATGTGTTCGGCACCTATGCGCTGCTCTTTGAAAACAAGTTTTTTACCGTGTTCGGCACCCGATGTGTTAACACATTGATTAGCAAGATCGCATTGATGCGTTCTTTCAAATACATCACTTGATGGCCAAGATCGCATTGATGCATTCTTTCCAAAATAACTCAGATAAGTATTATGTGGAGTGACGTCAGCGCAAAAAACGTCACATCCATTCTTCCCAACGATGGGATTTTCAGAAAAACAGCTGTAACTCAGTTTCTTTTTTTTTTTGCATTGAAAACCACCAGTTTTCAGCGGGCCGAAGCCCCAAAATGGCGGATCACAGTTGGAATGTTGTCGTTCCTATGGATACACAGATCCCTCCGCTAACCCACGGGGACTATTTTGTTTGTGTTTTTGGGACACAATGTTGCTTCCACGGCGTTTCAAATATCATCGGATTGAGGTAATTACGCTGGCAAGGGGATAGAAAACTATGTTTAATATCTTGGCAATCAATGTGTTAAAAGGATCCCCATGGCCAAAAAGCCAAATATGCCTCAATACATTATAATTGTCCTCTATAACTAAAATGAAACGTTTAAAACTCTTCAATATTTTATTTATTTTAGGAACAGTTAATCTTTCACTCAATAGGGTCAATGCCCGTCGTAAGTTGATGATGTCATTTGTCTATGTGTGGTCTAGCCCTATTGAATTTATGGAATGCATGTGAAAATAAAAAAGACCAGGGGACCTGGTTCTGCCAGACCCAGAATAAGTACTTTATAAGATCAGAGCACTACGTCACGGCTAAGCCGGACTTCACATGACGTGTCAGCCTACGTGTCTATGCCCATGTATGGACGAAAGGGGGACAAAAGATGGACAGACATTTATCCCCATATATGGACGAAATAGGGACAAAGCCTCATGTAGGCCGACCCTCTGGGTCTGGCAACAACAACTAGGATCACAAGTAAAACAAGAACATCAGTCTAAATAATGTACTATCAAAATAATACCCTAGCATCAGTCTAAGCAATATACCCTTATCAAAATAATAATCTGTACATAGGATACACAGTATACTACTTGTCAGCTTCCAGGTTTTAATGTGTGTGTGTGTCTGTCTGTGTGTTTCTATGTGCAGGGCTTGCTGAAAATGAGCACTTGTTCTCGGCTACTACCCTGGGTAAAAAAAAAAAAAAAAACGTCTTTGATTTATTTATGAAATTCTTTTGGAAAATGATTCAATTTGTTTTCAATTCACAAAAGATTTAGCGGATTGTTTTGGAGATAAAAAAAATGAAAATTGTTTTAAATAATAATAATTAATAAGGGATATGTACTCGTGACCCATGAAAATGTGTCTGTGACCCACAAATGGGTGTTTGGGAACAGTGGTATAGCCGCTCTGCCAAACTGGTGTTCTTTATTTTTCAATATTTAGTTTATTTGTCTGAAAGAGACACTCATGTTAGTTGACGGGATCTCATGAACTCAATGACGAAAGACTAGTAAGTCTATGATTGTAAAATGTAATATTTCACCACCCTTGGAATGGATATGGTATATAAATGTATGTAGACATTGTTAAAGAATACATTTTTTTCTTATCTATGAATAATGGTGAATGAAGGCTTTGTACTGCCCTAAACCTTCTCCGTCGGCACAGAGATTCCCAAGTATTGTTCCCATTGCTGTGGATGTGGGCGTGTCAGTGATATTCCACCGATGATGTGCACGTTTGACTAATGACAGCCATATCTAACCTGCAAACAAATATGGTCCTCTCCTCGTCCCCTTTATCTAGAGAATCACGTATTGTAGGCTGGATAAGGAACACAGACGGATAACAACATGCAATGAAAGCCAATGTTCTGGTAGTGGGCTGTCCCATTTCAGTTAGGCCAACCTTTAAAATCCATTAGAGACTGGGCATTCCAAGTGTCATTACTTGGACCCACATGCTCTGTGAAGCTTCTCTCTCTTGCGTTCTCGCTCTACCACACGCATCGGTGAGAACCCGAAGGAGTGCGGTGCTCGGCGTCGAGTCGGTCAGATGGAAGGTTGTCCAGAACTGCCCATCCGGCCGATATGGCCATACATAGGCATATATGGAGATCTGGCCAAACCGACCAATAGGTATCCATTGATGACATCAGGGGTCTCGATATATTGCCATAAAAGGTACACAGACGGACAAACAGCTAGAAATATACAGATATCTCTAAATAAGGGCATAAACGGGACACAGACAGGTACAACTGGTACTCTGACAACAGGTATTGCATAACCGAGTGGGGCATGCATTCCTAACTTGTATTGTTCCCGACTTGCATCGTTCCCAAGTAGGCTGGTGCAATTTATTCAGAAGTTTATTTGTCTGAAAGAGACACTCATGTAAGTTGACGGGAATCTCATGAACTCAATGAGACTAGTAAGTCTATGATTGTAAAATGTAATATTTCACCACCCTTGGAATGGATATGTTATATAAATGTATGTAGACATTGTTAAACAATCCCTTTTTACTTTTTTTTAATTTTTTACTTGAACCCACATGCTCTGTGAAGATTCTCTCTCTTGCGTTCTCGCTCTACCATAACCAATAAACCAGAGGTCTTCAACAGGGCGGCCAATTTTTACATTTCATTAACCACTTGAACCCTCGCATCCCTATTCCGAGGGGAACATCAGTCGAAAACAGAAGATCTTCTATTTTCGGCAAAGGGGCCTGGTGCAGAGGGAAAAAAGAGCAGACCAAGTACAGAGTGAACGGTCAGGTTTACGAAGTATAAGTATTGATGGTCCAAGTGGTTAAATGTCTGAACACACACCAACATGAATCCAACATGGCAGTGCTCTCAAACAAGTCCACGAAGCCATCCATGAAATCCACGAAAGAGCAGAATCTGCAACACAATTCCACACAACATGTAGTGGGGGTCCCTGCTTCATCTCTCTCTCAACCAAGGAGTCCCCGGCCCGAAAAACGCCGAAGACCCCTGCAATAGGCTCTATGCACATCAGCCATGTTGGAAAGAAATTGGGCCTCTTCTCACTTCCTTCACAGGTGTTACCAATGATACTAATGAAAGCTCTGTTCCATTCTGGTCAAACAGAGTCAGGGTGCTGATATTGTGCATGTTCGCTCACTGGAAACACTCTGCTACACCAGTGGGGTCTCAAAGTGTGGTCCAGGGACCCTCATGGATCCCTGAGGGGGTTCCAAATGGCCCCTTGGGGGTGTGTAACTCTGAGAGTGTACAAATGGAACCAAATGGACCCGTAAGGGTCCATTTGGTTCCATTTGTTTACACTCAGAGTTATGGGGGTCCTTGAAATTAAAAGGTTTGAGAACCACTGTGCTACACTATATGGAACAGAGCCTTCATTAGAATCATTGGTAACACCTGTGAAGGAAGTAAGGAAGAGGCCCAATTTATTTCCAATATGGCTGCTGTGCATAGAGCCTAATAACATCTTCACACATGCCGCTTCAACCGCTTGCGTATCTCTGTGTCTCATTCAGCTTTAGGTGTTTTTACCTTGCGAGCGCGTGAGGACATGAGTTTGAAGAAGAGAGCGGGCCACAGCGTGCGGAGGTAGACGGCGAGGGTGGGCAGCGCCGCGGCCAGCAGGACGTCTTTGCTCCTCTGGCGGACGGCCTTCAGAACTGCCCGGGCCACGTCGCCAGGGTCTCGGCCCGTCGCCGTGGTCTCGTCTAAAACTCCATACTTGGAGCCGTCCCCGGTGACGGCATTGAGCGAAAGGTTGGTTCGGATGTAACCGGGGCTGATGACGGTCACTGGGACCCCGTAGCGCTCTACCTCTGCTCTCAAGCAGTCAAAGTAGGCCTGGGTGGCATGCTTGGAGGCGGCATACACTGATCTGTAAGGAATAGCTATTTTCCCCTGAACACTGCTGATGACCACGATATGGCCACTGCCACGGCAAACCATGGAGGCCAGGATGGCTTGTGTAAGAGCGACGGGCCCAAAGTGATTCGTATCCATGACGTTCCGCTGCACCGACAGATGCGTCTCGAGGATGCTGCCCCGGTAACTGATGCCGGCATTATTGACAAGGACGTCCACCTGGCCGTAACACCTCAACACCTCTTCTGCTGCGCTCTGCACTGCGTCGGTGTCAGCCAGGTCAAAGGTCGCCACGCAGGGGGTGTGCGTCTGCTGTCGCCGAATGTCTGACAGGCTTTCTGCAAGTTCCTGGACCACTGCCTGTAACCGGGTGGCATCTCGTCCACAGAGTACCAGTCGAGCTCCTGCGGCGTAGAAGACCCGTGCACACTCTTTCCCCAGGCCAGAGCTGGCTCCTGTGACGACCACTACAGCATCCTGGATAGTAGCTCCCGCTCGGAGACGGACGAGCATACGATAAAGAAGCAAAACGCCGACGCTGCCTAAGACCAAAGGCAACATGCCGCCTGCTGCCATCACACGCTCCATGAACCGTGGCCCCGCCCCCGTTACGCCACACAACCTATCCAGAACAGAATAAGGTTAATAATACTAGCAACAGAAATATGTTATTAGCTAAGAAGCCAAAAACAGAAGAGGGAGCACACACCTGTATTGATGAGGTGCTGGCCACGGCAGGTAACAGTGTTGACAAAGGATGAGGCCACACAGCTCTTAGCCACGATGCAAAAAGTTTATTAAAAAGAAGAAACGCTTCGACAGTAAAGCCTTCCTCAGGGTTTTGGGTTAGCTAATAAGCCAACACTAAATAGCCTGTAGAAGTCACCAACAGCCCACTTGAGTTGTTGTGGTGGTGGTGGTGGTACACTGAGGTCCAAGTCCAGTCTAGCATTTCTAATTTAGGAGACATTGACAATGCCTCTCAGCCAATAAACATACAAGGAACTGTGACATCACTGTGATTTGTGATTTTACCACCTACATAAAAGAGAGACAGACAGTGCAACACATTCAGTTAGTGTGAGTTAAGTGTTTGTTTCATATAACAAATATTCTAGATTCTCTTACGGCTGTTCACAGTAGTCACTCAAATTGCTAAAACATGCAGATCTTCGTCAAGACCCTCACTGGCAAGACCATCACCCTGGAGGTTGAACCAAGTGATAACATTGAGAATGTCAAGGCAAAGATACAGGATAAAGAAGGCATTCCCCCTGACCAGCAAAGGCTGATCTTCGCTGGCAAGCAACTCGAAGACGGCCGTACCCTTTCTGACTACAACATCCAGAAAGAATCAACCCTCCACCTCGTGCTGCGGCTGAGGGGAGGAATGCAGATATTCGTTAAGACGCTCACTGGCAAGACCATCACCCTGGAGGTTGAACCAAGTGATAACATTGAGAATGTCAAGGCCAAAATACAGGATAAAGAAGGCATTCCCCCCGACCAGCAAAGGCTCATCTTTGCTGGAAAGCAACTCGAAGACGGACGCACCCTTTCTGATTACAACATCCAGAAAGAATCCACACTTCACCTCGTGCTGCGTCTGAGGGGAGGAATGCAGACGACAGTGACAGTGACAGTGACAGTGACAGTGACAGTCACTCAATTTAAAAGCGTGTTGAAAAGGATAGCATAGCAGCCTTCAACAATAGAGCTACATTCAGTGGTCAGGTTCGTTCAGATATCAAGTGAAGACGGAGGAGGGAGCTTTAGCCACACGCGCGAACGCGCACATACGCACTACGCATGTGTCATTGTTTACATCGTCAGATGGTGTTAATTTGAAGGTTTAACAGGATGTTCAATGTGTTTTTGTGAGTTAAGATAACTGACCAGCGTTCTCCATGCCGTTGTGCTGTGTTAAGTTACACAAGTGACGTTGTTTTGGCGGAGACAGTGCTGCTCTCTGATTTTCACAATAAAATGTTACCTACCCGCGTTTAGTTCAGAACCGCCCGTCCCGTACCCGTGAACTTGTAAAATTATATTTTACACCCATTTTCACCCGTCAAACGGTTGCAGGACTCTGACTTAAAGTACAAAGTAGAAAGTACTACTCATTATGCAGAATGTCCTGTTTCACAAGTTTTAAAATGTATAAAAATCTTTGGAAAATAGCAGATCTACAAGCTTGTAGATCTGCTATTTTCAAATGGCCGAAATGTATATAGGGCTGAAGTGGTTAATGTGTGTTTTGTTTATAATATTCTAAATCTTAAATCTACAAAGTAACTAGTAACTAAAGTTTTCAAATAATTGTAGTGGAGTAAAAATATAATATTTGCCTCTGAGATGTAGTAGAAGTAAAAGTGTTGAAAATTGGAAATATTCCATTCAAGTAGAAATACCTCAAAGTGTTACTTACATTTTTCTTAAGTAAGCCTACAGTACATTTTTACATGTAAAAAAACCCCCAGGAAAAACAGAAAATGCCTATTTTCATTCCAGCTAATAAAATTCACAATATCGGTTGCATATCGGTTATCGGTGACCGATATAATCCAAACCTCTCTAAAATCGGTTATCGGTATCGGTCACAAAAGTCCATATCGGTCGGACACTACTGTGTATCCTTTATGCCCAAATATGGAGATTCTGATGTCATCAATACTGACTTCAGTCTAGCATTTCTAATTTAGGAGACATTGACAATGCCTCTCAGCCAATAAACATACAAGGAACTGTGACATCACTGTGATTTGTGATTTACCGGCACCTACATATAAGAGAGACTGTCTGTCTGGTACAAGACATTCACTTATTGTGAGTTAAGTGTTTGTTTCATATAACAAATATTCTAGATTCTCTTACGGCTGTTCAAAGTAGTCACTCAAATTGCTAAAACATGCAGATCTTCGTCAAGACCCTCACCGGCAAGACCATCACCCTGGAGGTTGAACCAAGTGATAACATTGAGAATGTCAAGGCAAAGATACAGGATAAAGAAGGCATTCCCCCTGACCAGCAAAGGCTGATCTTCGCTGGCAAGCAACTCGAAGACGGCCGTACCCTTTCTGATTACAACATCCAGAAAGAATCCACACTTCACCTCGTGCTGCGTCTGAGGGGAGGAATGCAGATCTTCGTCAAGACGCTCACTGGCAAGACCATCACCTTGGAGGTTGAACCAAGTGATAACATTGAGAATGTCAAGGCCAAAATACAGGATAAAGAAGGCATTCCCCCCGACCAGCAAAGGCTCATCTTTGCTGGAAAGCAACTCGAAGACGGACGCACCCTTTCTGATTACAACATCCAGAAAGAATCCACCCTCCACCTCGTGCTGCGTCTGAGGGGAGGGAAGTAAATGATTCCGTAATCTTGAATAAACTGGCAATAATATATTGACCCCAAAAAATTATAAAATGAATCCAAATAAAACAGCTGGCCATCTGGTTAGGGGATTTTAGATCCATCTGAATCAGAGGATGTACATTGTATTCTAAAACATAAAACAAAAGAGCAAACTGGGTGGTTCACTGAGTAAGAGCGCATGCCATGATATACTGTATGCAGTCAAGTACCTCAAACCGGGGTCAGCTGCCGGGAAGGACTATAGCTCTTACTCAGTGACCCGCTGTGTCCAATGATAAAAATTATAAAAACATTGTCTCTCAAAGTCCAACCCTACGTCCTCGTCGTGAGAGGTGGAAGCAGGTAATGCTGACTAACAGGGCTCTGGTACAACTAGGCTAATCACATGTGCAGTGGATGATCCCACTCTTGCACAAAATGCAATCTCAAAAGTGTGGGAGTGAGTGAGTGGGCAGTAGGTCAGATCTATCTCCATATCTGTCCGTCTGTCTGTGTCCCTTTTATGCCCATATATGGAGATCTCTGTATCTAGTCAGACGGAAAGACTTCCATCTGTCTGTGTATCCTTTATGCCCAAATATGGAGATTCTGAAGTCATCAATACTGACTTCAAACTCGGTGTGCGTATCACAGAGGTCCCCAGGGCGAGATGTGCCCAGTCGAAAGTCGGTCGGAACAGCAAAACCCCATATATGGAGTACGCAGATGTCAACAGGTACGGGGTGACAAATAGTTCCAAACATTACAACATACAATTTAGGCATTTAGCAGACGCTCTTATCCTGAACGACTTACAATAAGCAAGGTAAACTCATACATCAAATGCAGAGAGACAGTGTAGTGCCTCAGTAAACTAGGATCACAAGTAAAACAAGAACATCAGTCTAAACAATGTACCCTTATCAAAATAATAAACTGTACATTGGAACTATAGGATACGAGGTAAACAATGAACCTAGCATCTGTCTAAATGAAAAATGTAACATTTGCATACGTCTGTATGGTCGTCACTACTGTATACTATAGTTTCAAATATTGAATCCTAGTAATGAGTGTTGAAGCAAGTGTGATACATAAACCACGTGATCACGTAGCGGCCAGATTAAAGAGTGTCACATCTCTTTCAACAGGTCTGGAAATCCTCACCTCACTCTGTATTTCAGAGACAGTTTTAGCAAACTGAATCTCAGAGGTCTCTGGTAGATGAGAGTAAACACTCTGAGAGATGCTCTTCTTTCCTTCCTCCTTATATTTGACCTGGAAAACACACATAATCACGTTAGTCTCAATAATCTCAAATCTATACACAAGGATTAACTAATTTCATGATTTATGTGTTAAAACATATTTTTCTATATTATATATTTTTCTAATTTTGAAGTCCTAACTGTGTAACATTCATTGTCTTTTTGGCGACACCTCTGGTAGCTGTCCATGGTCTGGTAGAACTGCGATTCCCAGAATTCACTTCAAAACAAAACTGAGGAAGTAGGGCTCCAAAACGGACGCTAAAGGGTCCTAGCACTGAGGATATTTTGGAAAGCAACAACAATGTCTAAATATAGTGTTTAGAGAAGTTGTTCATGTGGAAGGGTTATTATAAAAAATACACCAGCCAAGATCATATTTTTCAACTTTTGCTTAATTGAAAAAGTTACACAGTATGACTTTAAATACATAAGGGAAAAAAGAAAAGCGTAGGCTATCTATTATTATACGTATATTAGGTTTTTCTGCTGTCCCTTTTTTTCTCTCTACAGAGAGACTCTGAGAGTCCAGATTAAACCCAGAAAGAGAGAGAGAGAGAGTGTGAGTGTGTCTGTGTGTGTGTGTGTGTGTGTGTGTGTGTGTGTGTGTGTGTGTGTGTGTGTGTGTGTGTGTGTGTGTGTGTGTGTGTGTGTGTGTGTGTGTGTGTGGTATAGTATGTTGTGTATAGTGTAATGCAGTGTATTGTGAACAGTGTTGACTGACCTGGCTCTGTAGTTCCGACATGGTCTTGTTAAACTGGGTGTCCATGGTTTGTGGGAGCTGAGAGAACGCACTGACACTCTGATGACTCTTAGCTTCTTCCTTATACTTGTTCTGCAGAGACACAATATATATATGTATAAGAACACTATATGACATGACAGAACACAACATGATATACACATGACATGCAGCCTGCTGGCTGGGTCTCATTGGTGTGTGGTGGTTGAGAGCTCAGACTGCATCCAGCGTTCTTGTCCTTGTACTTACAGTATTCTGGCAACATCGAAAAATAAGATGAACATTAAACCATTACAGTATATGTGGAGATATATATAGGAACCAATGTGTGTAGCTACGGGGGAACACATTAGGTGAGACACCGATTCATTCATGCTTGTGATTCATTCCAGTTGTCAATAAAGCTACCTAAAAGGATACATGACCGTCTCATCCATATTAGTTATAAAGTATACTAATAGAGCCTGTTACAGTATATACCACATTTATGTATACTGGTTTATAACACATTGAACCTTTAGAGGTTATAAACTCTAGGAATGGAACCAAATGGCCCATATTTGTACACTTTTTCTCCCCAATTTAGTCATTATGCCAATTCATTCCTCCCCTCACACATCTCTGTGTGACACAACTTCGGGGGCAGCGAAATCCCAACCGAGCGGGCCGGACCTAATCTGCAGAGGGCAATAATGTTTTTTTGCACTGGCAGAATTGTCTGGTTTTCCAGGCTAGAATTCCACAGCAAAGCAACAGTAAAATGATTTAGCACATTTAAGTCTGTAGAGAGCGTTAGGGTTAGGGTTAAGGTACACTATGGAAGAAACCAAATGATTTATGTGGACCCTGATGAAGGCTCTGGGAGCCAAGATGCGATGGCAACCGTTATATCTTCGCGAAGCCATGTTAAAATAAAGGCTTTTTCATTTGTTTCCAACTGAACAGTGTGGCTTGGACTCTTAAAGGAACTTAAAGGGATAGTTCACCCCCAAAATGACTTTTTTTCTATCGATTAGTCACCCCATGGAGACTTGAATGACTAATCGATAGAATTTTTGGGGTGAACTATCCCTTTAAACTCTGTTGCCAAATGTATGTGTTTGATTCTTGTCTTTGGTAAGACGCCTGTCCTTTTACACCTGTAGCAGTTAAGTCGGAGCATGTTAGACAGTACTAGGACTGTATGGAATGAATGATGGAATACCTTCCTCCATGAGGATTATGTTTCTTTATTCAGACTACCATACGGGACTACTCTCCTTATGTGGAATACTTCACCTGTTTTACCTTTGCACAAAAGGCCTATGCTCTACCTATATTGTTACTGTTCTATTGCTGCACGTTATGTACACATCTGCACCTGCTGCTGTTTAAAATAGCTACTCTTCTTTCTATCCCTATTCTTCTTCCCTTTCCTGAAAACTACAAATGATGGAGCTGGTACGAAAAAAAAAAAAAAAAAAAATCCCCCACATCCGTAAACCTGTGATGTGACATTAAAGCTGATTCTGCTGATTATGAAATGTAGATATCTGATGTGACCCACATTTGATGCTGTAGGAAAGCTTGTTAATTTGCCTAAAATGTGACATATTTCCGCACTGCACTTGTGCCGTTTTCTGGCTGTTCTGAACTGAAGTCAAGCCAAATCACGCTAGGGAACGATTGAAAGAGGAAGCGCAATATTAATTAGCTTATGTTCAAAAACACTGTCTCATATGTGTGTGTGTGTGTGTGTGTGTGTGTGTGTGTGTGTGTGTGTGTGTGTGTGTGTGTGTGTGTGTGTGTGTGTGTGTGTGTGTGTGTGTGTGTGTGTGTGTGTGTGAGTGCGTGCGTGTTTGTGGTGGTTACCTCACTCTGGAGTTCGGTGACCTCTTTAACTCGCTGCGTCTCCATGGTTTCAGGCATTCGATGGAACAGAGAGTTGCTCATCTCATTCTTCACCGCCTCCTTGTATTTATGCTGTACACACACACACACGCACACGCACACGCACACGCGCACACGCACACACACGCGCACACACACGCACACACGCACATGCACACAGATCAAGATGAATCAAACACATTTGTTTATGTACATAATGTTTGCTGAGATAATTCTATGATCAGAGATTGTATATCAAAGTGATCCCAATGCTGTTTTATTTTTTAACTACGCAAAATCTAAACCAATACAAGTTTTGAACTCTTGGGCCCTGGGAATCATGAAAGGGCATAGCAAATTCTAGTCTTTGAGATGTCTTGTATTAGATGGAAAAAAGCAAGAAAAACTAAACTAACAAATGAGGAATGATATGAGGGAGATATAATGACTCACACAGGAAAGAAGCAAGAGAGAGAGAAAGAAAGAGAGAGAGAGAAAGAAAGAGAGTAGCTGGCTTATCAACAGTGTTTGAATGTGAGTCTGACAAAGAGACAAGAATAGACCAGGAATTCAGAGTGTGTCTGTCAAAAGACACACACACACACACACACACACACACACACACACACACACACACACACACACACACACACACACACACACACACACACACACACACACACACACACACACACACACACACAGAGTTGCCCACCTCACTGTGAGTGTCGGCCATCTCTTTAACAAACTGGGTCTGCATGGTTTGGGGAAGCAGTGAGTGCAAAGTAATGGACAGATCCTCTTGGTCGATCTTCTTGTACTTTGCCTTAAAATCAACGTAAATAAAAAATATAATAAATACATGAAATACAATTATGTTAGTACTTAGTATGGTGCTCCACCCAGTGGTGTAAAGTAACTAAGTACATTTACTCAAGTACTGTACTTAAGTACAATTTTGAGGTATTTTTTACTTTACCATAATGGTTGTTTTCCAGTTTAAATGTATATCATTTGGAATGTGAGATTGGAGTCCTCACCTCACTTTGTATCTCTGTCACGTGTTTGGAAAACTGAGTCTCGGCCGTCTCTGGTAGCTGAGAATACAAAGACGTGCCGATGTCCTTCTTCCCTTCTTCTTTATACTTAACCTGGGAGGAGAGGAGAGGAGAGGAGAGGAGAGGAGAGGAGAGGAGAGGAGAGGAGAGGAGAGGAGAGGAGAGGAGAGACATCGAGTGCAGCGTTAGTTTAGGTACAGTAGGCACGGCAGGCAGGAGGGTAGGCTAAAGCAGTGGTTCGCAAACTTGTACATGTCAAGGACCCCCAAATTGACACTTATTAGCCCACGGATCCCCATTTGAAAAGATATGCCAGGGACCCCCATAAGAGAAGATTTTTACTGCTCTAGCAGTGATTCTCAACCATTTTAATTTCAAGGACCCCCCAGTTTGACATGCATTAGGCTACGGACCCCATTTCATGGCATTTATCCCTGGGACCCCAATTTATATTGTAAAATCAATGTTAATTTAACTGAGAGAGTGTACACTCTCAGAGTTACAGACCCATAAGGGTCCATTTGGTTCCTAACTAACTATAATTTTTTAGCTGGGGACCCCATAGAACTCCCTCAAGGACCCCTGGGGGTCCCCGAACCCACTTTGAGAACCACTGGGCTAGAGTATAGCTACACACTCACTCTACCCGGTCGTCGTCCCCCCCCCCCCCCATTCTCATTCGCTAACAAGGTTATGCATACATACACCCACGTGAGTCAGATTGTCTCTCCACATTCAACCTCACTCGGAATTCATGTCTAGGGGGGGGGGGGGTTTGTGATCTCAGATATTCTGTGTCATGCTTGCACAGATAATCTGTAGTATCACAGGAGAACAGAGTCACACCGCCAAACTGAACGCAATTAGTAGTGCAATAAATGATTACTCCTGACAAAAGTGTCTTAACTGAAATTAGGTTGAAATATATCTTGTGTGAAAAGACATGACATTTTTTTGGCCTGAGGTTGGCGCTACAAGAGAGGTCATGGGTTTATTCAAATGGTTAGGGTTCATCCTCCAAGGAGCATGAATGCACTCATGCAATGTGCCCATTCCAATACTGAGATATCTTGTGTACAAGTGGACATTTTGGCCCAAAGGGTGTTGTCAGAGCAATGGTCATAGGGTCACAAGGAAGGGTCATCCTCGAGATCATGAAGGTGTGTGTGTGGGGGTGTGTGTGTGTGTGTGTGTGTGTGTGTGTGTGTGTGTGTGTGTGTGTGTGTGTGTGTGTGTGTGTGTGTGTGTGTGTGTGTGTGTGTGTGTGTGTGTGTGTGTGTGTGTGTGTGTGTGCACACACGTGCACACGTTTGTGGTGGTTACCTCACTCTGGAGTTCGGTGACCTCTTTAACTCGCTGAGTCTCTGTGGTCTCAGGTAGATGGCGGTACAGAGAACTGGACGCTTCCTTTTTACTCTTCTCTTTATACTTCAACTAGAAAGAAAGAGAAGGAGAGAGACAGATACAATAAACACAATTTGCACAATTTAGTTAGGAATCTCTGTGTCTTCTTGGACGCCTCTTTGAATTTTAACAAACACATCTGTTGTGTTGTTAAAGCCATCGTTCATGCAGAACGAGATGATGCTGGTTGCTTACTTCTTCCACAGACGCCAGAGCAACCAGCGTCGTCTAGTTCTGCAGGAACGATAACTTGTGCGCGACTTTCAGTGCATGTTTGAGTATCATGAGACTCCACAATGAGCAGTAGTAGAGAAAAAACTAACTTTGCATCGGTTATAATAGACGAATTTCACTCTTACACGGGCTCCCATTATGCCAACGGAGGGGGTCGACAGACTGCAGTACACGGGACTCTCTGGAATAACTCAACGTCCATTTCAATGACGGTGAGTGATTAGCGACACATCAAAGATAACACTTAAAATGTCCGGATCTCTCCTTTAAGTGTTCAGCTTAGAACGATAGCCAAGTTAAAGACAGGACCTCTGTACAAACAGTTATCCACACTTTTACCACCGCTTGGCTAGCCTACTATAAATTCCTTACTTGGGGTTGACACAGTCCACTCTTTCTTGACTACAGACGGTTAACAATGCATTTGCAAGACCTTTATCTTGAACAAAGTACCTGACTCTGTAGTTCAGAAGCCTCTTTAGCGTGCTGGGTGTCCAGGGTCTCAGGTAGAGTGGAGTACAGAGAACTACTCACTGCTTTCTTCCCTGCCTCTTTGTACTTGGTCTGAAAGAAAGAAAGAAAGAAAGAAAGAAAGAAAGAAAGAAAGAAAGAAAGAAAGAATAAAAACAAATATGATTATTTTTGTGTTGTTTCGTTGGGTAGTGCAGTGTTCTGTTGTATATTGTTGGAGTAAACAATAAGTAATTGTTGATTACTTAGCCCCTGTGTTGAATGGTATAATGCTGTGATTTGTTTAATATGGAGCGCTCCTGTGACATACTGAAGAGAGTGTTGTACTGACAATTAGGCCTACAGTATGTGGGATTTAAAGGATTTTATTAGTTATTTATTTTTTCAGGAAATTGGTGTGCGTGTGCGTGTGTGTATTTGTATGTGTGTCCAAGCAGTGTGTGGGTAGGGTGACCTGGGTGGGTGTATGACTCCCGGCCTGAATTATTCTCCCAGTCCGGCCCTGGTAGTGTATAATGTAGTGCAGTGTAATGAAATGTTATGAAACACTTTCCAAAGGAGAACACAGCCCCAATTCTCACTCCTTTTAAATGTTTATTTTACAGTAAAGTGAAAAGTGTTGTCTGACCTGACACTAGTGTAGTGTAGTATTGTGTAGTGTTGTTGTAGTGTATTGTGAACAGTGTTGACTGACCTGGCTCTGTTTTTTAAGTGTAGTGTAGTGTGGTATAGTATGTTGTGTATAGTGTAATGCAGTGTATTGTGAACAGTGTTGACTGACCTGGCTCTGTATTTCAGACAGTGTCTTGTTAAACTGGGTGTCCATGGTCTGTGGGAGCTGAGAGAACACACTGACACTCTGAGTCCTCTTAGCATCTTCCTTATACCTGTTCTGTAGAGACACAATATAGGAGAGACACAATATAAGAACACTATATGACATGACAGAACAAAACATGATATATACACATTTACAATTACCTTTAATAAACCTTCAACAACTTTTGAAACCAGAATAATCATGTGTGTGTGTGTGTGTGTGTGTGTGTGTGTGTGTGTGTGTGTGTGTGTGTGTGTGTGTGTGTGTGTGTGTGTGTGTGTGTGTGTGTGTGTGTGTGTGTGTGTGTGTGTGTGTGTGTCTGTGTCTGTGTGTGTGTGTGTGTGTGTGTGTGTGTGTTTCCAGTACCTCACTCTGCATGTCAGTCATCTGTCTGGCGAACTGGAGCTCTGTAGTGTCAGGAAGCTGAGAGTACAGAGTTGTGGACCTCTCCTTATCGCCCTCCTCTTTGTACCTGACCTGAACACAGAAGGACGAGACCACACTGTAGTATCATTATTATGGAACATGAAACGTAATCCTCATTTTAATTCACCAAATCTCTATCTGTCTGTCTGTGACTCTGTCACCGGCGTAACTCGGAAAGCGTCCGGCCAAACGGTCTCAAACCTGACGTGCGTGTCTTACTGTACACGACCCCGAGGTGTGTCTCGTCGAAAGGCAATTAGGATGGACCAACGGTTTCCAAGAACAGGAAAAACACAAATATCTGTATCTGTCTGACCGCGGGACTGAGGAAGACGCACAAATTCTCTGTGTGTTTGAGAGATAGTATCCTGCATCGACTTCCCTGATTGGCCAACGGAGCGTAACGTCATGTTTGTGCCGCTTAGCCAGTATAAGTCCCTGATTGGTTAATATCAGGTTAATATCAAAATACTGATATATTATTGATTTCAGCTGTTACAATTGCAAACATGACCCGCTTTAATACTTCAGTCTATATTAGCTTAATGACTAGTATTAAAATAAAAAGACATTATTTTTATGTCCAATGTATTTGTATTTAAGTTCATAAAGTTAACATAAGTATAACTAAATGCATTTGAAATTAAATCAAAATGTTACTTTTCAGGATTCCAATTAAGAAATTGCAAAAAAAAATCTGGATTCCAATTCAAAAATAGCAAAAATAGCTGATCTACAAGTTCAAAACGCGTCGCAGCTTGACCCGTTTTGAACTTGTAGATTAGCTATTAGCTATTTTTGCTACTTTTGTGTGACATAGAATGGCCCGACAGTATAAATGTGGCTCTCTGGAGTGAGTGTGGAAATATAGTGGCCCTCTCCATCATCAAAGCTGCCCACCCCTGTGATAAAAGAATGGCAGTAATGTTGGGATGGAGGAGAAGTAAGGCATCTTCATCAGATTCAAAGAAAAGTGGGTGAGAACAGAAGGTACAGTATAACTGTAGGAGAGAGAAGGTCATCATAACATGTATGGTGACCATGTATTCCCCACTTGCATCGTTCCCGACATGCATGTCTAGTGTACAGTAATGTAACATAAAGTAAGTGTGCGTACCTCACTCTGGAGTTCCGTAACCTCTTTAACTCGTTGTGTCTCCAGCGTTTCAGGCAGTTTGGAATAGAGAGTCGAAGCTGCCTGCTGTTTCACTGCCTGCTTGTATTTAACCTGAAACACACACACACACACACACACACACACACAGACACACACACACACACACACACACACACACACACACACACACACACACACACACACACACACACACACACACACACACACACACACACACACACACACACACGCACGCAAAATTAATATCCAAAATAACAACCACACAATCAATCATTGGTGTGTAATAGAAGTCAGTAGAGACATACCCTGCTCTTTCCGAGCTGAAAACAGAGACAATGAAACACTGGTCCCTGTCATGTTATCAGCCCTGCATCCCCATTGGCTAATGTTATCAATTCTACGTCATTGAACGGTGACATTTATCAGTAGTGGACCAATGGGGTTTGAACAGCCTGAAACGGACCGAGGTTAGGACCGGAGGAGGAGAATAAATGATCCTCACTAGAAACCACTGGGTTCATGACAGACAGTGGTGTAAAGTAACTAAGTATATTTACTCAAGTGCTGTACTTAAGTACAATTTTGAGGTACTTTTACTTCACTGGAGTATTTCCAATTGTCTATGTTACTTTGCAGATATAAATGATCACATTATAAAACATACATTAACCACTTTAGCCCTGGAACAATGGAAGTGAAAGTGAACAGCTTTTTTTAAAGACTTCTGAGGCTCAGTCCAGGCACATGGATGGAGCACTGCCAAACACTGTCTGAGATACATGTCAAGTCCTACCCCAGTTCCATTTGGCTCCATTTGTACACTCTCAGAGTTATAGGCTAGTAAGGCTCCATTTGGTTCCTGTCAATCATTTAGCTGGGGACCCCCTCAAGGACTCCAGGGGGCCACGTGCAGACAGACAGACAGACAGACAGACAGACAGACAGACAGACAGACAGACTCTCTCTCGTGTTATCTAGTGACATGTGACTTCCTCCTTCCTAAAATAGACCTTCCACTTTACACCCCTCCTCAACACTTATCAGAACGCTGTCCTCGGTCCAGTGGTTTGCGGGATTAGCCACACGAAGTCAGGAAACAGATGTTTGTGAAGGAGAAGAACTGTTATTTCTGATTTCTGTTTGATATGACAGTGAACACAACAGAGAGATACGCTAGGAGAGAGAGAGAGAGGGGGGGGGGGGTGTCATGCAATAAAGTGTCTCTGGTCGGATTCAAACTGGGGTCAGCTGTGGGAAGGACTATAGTCAGTGGTGGAAAAAACTACTAAAATGTTGTACTTAAGTAAAAGTATCATTACTGCAATGTAGAAATACTCCATTACAAGTAAATGTCCGGATTTCAAAATGTACTTGAGTAAAAGTACAAAAGTATTGGCATAACAATGTACTTAAAGTACTCGTTATGCAGTATGTCCCATTTCACAAGTTTTCCAAAATAAATCTTTTGAAAATAGCAGATCTACAAGCTCACAATGCGTCGCATCGCAACGCATTGTAAGCTTGTAGATCGGCTATTTTCAAATGGCCAAAATATATATAGGGCTGAAGTGGTTAGTGCATGTTTTGTAATAATAATCAAAATCTACAAAGTAACTAGTAACTCAAGTTTTCAAATAATTGTAGTGGAGTAAAAGTACAATATTTGCCTCTGAGATGTAGTGGAGTAGAAGTAAAAGTACAGAAAATTGGAAATACTTCAATAAAGTAAAAATACCTCAAAACTACTTAAGTACAGTACTTGAGAGTAAATGTACTTAGTTACTTTACACCACTGACTATAGTCTTATTTATGTAGTATGTGATCTTACCCAGTGTTTTATCCATCTATGTGTCTACTGTATGTGTGTGTCTGTCTGTCTGTCTGTCTGTCTGTATGTCTGTCTATATACTTACCTATTTATTTATTTGCTGCTCTGTCATAATTGAGGCAGTAACAAAGTGAGCAGTAGATACTGTATGAGATCACATTAAAACGAACTGTTTACTGTATATATTTTTTGTTTTTGTTTGTTTTTTATGATGTTCTGCATAGTAGTATATATCTGTCTGTCATTTAATGTCTTATGAATTGAGTACAAAGGACCCCAATGGAAACAAGCCATAGGCTTTCTTGGCCTATTAGCTGACCTTGTATTGAACTGTACTTTCATGTGCAAACTTCTTATACTAGTATTCAATCAATCAATCAATCAATCAATCAGTGTGTGTGTGTGTGTGTGTGTGTGTGTGTGTGTGTGTGTGTGTGTGTGTGTGTGTGTGTGTGTGTGTGTGTGTGTGTGTGTGTGTGTGTGTGTGTGTGTGTGTGTGTGTGTGTGTGTGTGTGTGTGTGTGTGTGTGTGTGTGTGTGTGTGTGGACTCACCTCACTGTGAGTGTCGGCCATCTCTTTAACAAACTGAGTCTGCAGGGTTTCAGGAAGCAGTGAGTGCAAAGTAAGGGACAGATCCTCTTGGTCCATCTTCTTGTACTTCAGCTGTACAACAGAATCATCAACAGTATCAGATAGCATATGGTTAATATACACACATAATGTATCTCTGTGTTATTGATATTCAACTGAATGGTATCTAAGAGATTAGATTACAACCAGTGGTGGAAAAATTACTCAAATGTTTTACTTAATACATTGTGTGCCAAAAACGGTCCGAACCGTTTTCGGCACTCCTCGTTTGGATTCTCAAAAACGGTCCGGACCGTTTTTGAGAATCCAAACGAGGAGTGCCGAAAACGGTTCGGACCGTTTTTGACCCAATTTTATTTTTATATGTGGGGCCCACGTGGGGCGCTCTAACGAAACTTTGGGATCATCCAAGGAGTTTCTGAGAAGGAGAGGCTGGATGTGGATCCATGTCAAAAATCCTTCCGGTCGGCCTTTCCAATGTTAACTCCTTGACTAAAAGCTTAAAGGGGTAGTTCACCACCAAAATAACTTTTTTTCTATTGATTACTGACCATCTGGAGCCTTGAATTCATAGATATTTTTTTGTTTTTGTCACATTCCTAAGCCAATAATTTGATTATAATAAATGTGTCCCCATTGATTCCGGTAGGAGACACAAATGCATTTGTGTCTCCTACCGGAATCAATGGGGCTAAATTTATTATAATCAAATAATAAAGGAAGGAATGCGACAAAAACAAATAAATATCCATGAATTCAAGGCTCCATGGGGTGAGTAATCAATAGAAAAAAAGTTATTTTGGGGGTGAACTACCCCTTTAATATCTCCATTTATTTTTAACGTGGCGGAAGCGAGTCGTTTTCGATCGGCGATCACTCTGCAATGGAGGCTTGCGTTAGAAATATTATTGTTCCAGGCGTTAGTCGGGACCCTCCGCCGTCTCGCACGCACGCTTTGTTTACATGCACTTCCGCGTCGGGGCTTCTACAGCACGAAACGTATCAACGTAAGTGGATGGAAGAATAGCAGGCACTGAACGTATAAGATTTTAATAAACCTCTGGCACCCGATGTGTTAAGTAAAAGTATCTATACTGCAATGTAGAAGTACTCTGTTACAGGTAAAAGTCCGGAATTCAAATTGACTTGAGTAAAAGTACAAAAGTATTGGTATCAAAATGTACTTAAAGTACCAAAAGTAAAAGTACTAAAATGTTTGAAAATAGCAGATCTACAAGCTCACAACACATTGCGACGCGACGCGTTGTGAGCTTGTAGATCGGCTATTTTCAAATAGTGTACAAAATAGTTGTAAGTGGTTAATGTATGTTTTATAATGTAATAATTTATATCTGCAAAGTGACTAAGGTTTTCAAATAATTATAGTGGAGTAAAAGTACAATATTTGCCTCTGATGTGGAGTAGAAGTAAAAGTATAGACAATTCGGAAATACTCCATTAACACATTGAATGCCAGTCGCGTAGATCTACGCGAACCTATTTAAAGCCGCAGCGTGCCAGTCGCGTAGATCTACGCGAACCGCGATTCCCATTGAAATTGCCCCAGGTGCACTTTCCGAATTCTTTTGATCCATTTCCGTTTCCGGTTTCCGGTCGGAAACAGAATTATTCGGGTTCCGTTTTTTTCGATCGTATCCGCTTCCTGTCTGGGATCCTGTTTAAAACTCGATTTTCTCGGTTGTTGTTTTTCTCCTCGCTGATCACTGTTTAGCGTTGATCGGCTGTATCTTCAAGATGGCGGCTCGCATTTGGAAACTGTTTTCGCTGGCCGTTTCTCACGGATCCGCTGTGTGTTTAGAACCAAATGAACGCGCACTTTTAACTTATTTAGCGAGGTCTGTGGCGACATGAAAAAAACAAAAAAACAACAATAAAACGCTGGCACTGGTGAGTACATTATGAGATTAAACTCTGGCATGGAATGTGTTAAAGTCAGGCCTACCTCAAAACTGCACTTAAGTACTTAGTTACTTTACACCACTGATTACAACTGCCAATCCAATGTGCAAGAACAGCGACAAACGTAATTTAAGAAGAAAATAGAAGACAATAAAACTAAGACAGAGAATACAGTAAGCCCGGCCTTACCTCACTCTGTGTGTCAGACATCTGCTTGGAGAAGTGTGTGTCAGTGGTCTCAGGGAGGAGGCGGTACAGCGCGGACGAAGACTCCTTCTTACCTTCCTCCTTGTACTTCAACTACAAGACAAATTTCATTTACTCATCGATTTATAGTTCACAATTTACATGATGCTCAGGAAACGAGCGAGGTTGTACACCTGCTTCACCCCTTAAAGCTGTAATCCGTAGCGTTACAGTTAGGGGTGTGCCGATTCCACGATACGATAAGATACACGATATCGCCAAAAAAAAAAGTCAAAAAAAAGTCAAAACAAACATATCGTCACGAAAACGTATCGCGATATATCGCGGGATGATATATCGGCACACCCCTAGTTACAGTATGTCCTACCCGAGATTCAAACCCTTCCGATCCTCTGTGCGAGTGCATAGATTTCTACTGCTGAGCGAATACAGAAAGTCTGTTTGAGCTTCGTGCAATACTGTACCTCTTGTCAACCACAGGCTATGTACATTTATCAATAGAAGAGCAGGTAGACGACTTCGGTAGTGTTAGTTAGTTATACTGTATTGTATGTTGTATTAACGTATGGCAGATCTACAAGGTCACAATGGGTCACATCACGACTTGAGCTTGTAGATCTGCTATTTTGTAGCATTTTTTATTTTTTTATTCTTTGAAGATTTCTGAACATTCTTGAAAGCTTTCGCCTATAAATGACATTCGCCTATAAATGACATCTTGTCTGGGATGCCAGACAAGAAAGTGGATAAAGTTGAGCTATACTTGATCGCATGCCATATCTTTTCAACTGAACGCCAAGTAGAGATTGTGGCTTTTTCTGCTTGACAACGGTATCAGGTGACGACGCAGGGAGCTGGTTTACCTGACTCTGGATCTGCGATGCCTGCTTGGCTTGCTGTGTCTCCATGGTTTCGGGGAGAACTGAATACAGAGTAGAGGTTCGATCCTGCTGATGGTCTTTCTTATACTGAACCTGATAGAGACAGAGCAGAAGGCATTGGTATGGCACTCACACAATCATATTCCTGTGTGTGTGTGTGTGTGTGTGTGTGTGTGTGTGTGTGTGTGTGTGTGTGTGTGTGTGTGTGTGTGGGGGTGTGGGGGTGTGTGGGTGTGTGTGTGTGTGTGTGTGTGTGTGTGTGTGTGTGTGTGTGTGTGTGTGTGTGTGTGTGGGGGTGTGTGTGTGTGTGTGTGTGTGTGTGTGTGTGTGTGTGTGTGTTGTGTTACCTGGCTCTGTATATGCGAGGCCTGCTTTGCATGCTGGGTATCCAGAGTCTCTGACATCACAGAGTACAGACTGCTGCCTGCATTCTGTCTGCCTGATGTCTTATACTTCACCTGAAAACACATCCAGCCTTTATCACTGCTGTCTTATACTGTAATTCATCGGAAAACACAGGAAACACATCCACACTGGATTGTGCCTACAGCAGTGGTTCTCAAACCTTTTTATGTCACGGACCCCCATCTCAAATATGTTGTTCCAGGGACCCCCAGAAGCAAAGATTAAGTTACAAATGTTGGCTTACATTTTTTTCCCCAAAATGTCCACAAATTTTCACAATTTTTCACAATTTTCCACAATTTGTAAAAAAAAATTCAAAATTTGTAAAACATTTAAAAAATAGCATATCTATAAGCTCATAGCACGGCACTCGGTGCCGCGCTATGAGCTTGTATATCTGCTAATTTTTGAATAACCAAAGTATAAAAAGGCAAAAATTATTGTGATGCTATATTAACACATTTTGCTGGGGACCGCCTGGAACCCTCCCAAGGACCCTGGGGGTCCTTGGGAGGGTCTTTGAGAACCAATGGCCTACAGTATAGTTATCTATAACATTTGAACAGGTTTTTGTTTTTCTTCTTCTTTTTTCGTGTTTTCGGAACATTTATTAGGTGTTTTATAAATCCGTTTTTATTAAATGCAATTATGGTACAGCCTTATGGTACAGAGAAGGTAGATGAAAGAAATAAAGAAAGAAACTCACCTCACTCTGTAGTTCAGAGACAGTTTTAGCAAACTGAGTCTCAGAGGTCTCTGGTAGCTGAGAATAAACACTATGAGACATGCTCCTCTTTCCTTCTTCTTTATACTTGTTCTGCAGATACAGACAGAAGACTTTTTATGTTTTTAAGACCGTCCTGACATAGTCAGACCCATATATACATAAAGTTGTCACCGTTATTGTAAATGACGGTGACACGATGAAACGATGAAGCAGGAACAAGATGACCTGAAGCGAAAAGAAGAGGAGGAGAAAAACAAGGAACAAGACACTGACGCTGACGCAGATGCTGAAGAGGGTGAGGAGGAAGAGGATGAAGATGAGGAGGAGGAAGAGGAGGAGCCTGCAGAAACTGGAGAAGAAGATGATGCTAAGCTATTGCTATATTTTTGTGTAGTTGTTTCGGGTATGCTTTTTGGTGCTTTTGAGTAGTTTTGGGTAGTTTTGGGTACGCTTTTGGGTAGCTTTGGGTAGTTTATACGCTTTTGGGTAGTTTTGTGTAGTTTTGGGTATGCTTTTGAGTATTTTGGGTAGTTTGGGGTATTTTTGGGTACTTTTGGGCAACAAGTGTGACCCGTTGTTTCTCTTGTTTTGTCCAGTTGTTTGAGTGTTGAATTTTCAATGGACCACAATGGAAACAGGCCTTTGGCTTTTCGTGTCATTCATTTGCCGTGTTTGTAACTTGTGTACTACTGCCTGTGCATTTAAAAATAGTCAATAAAGTATTCAATCAATCAATCAATCAATACAATACATTGCCAAATCAGGATAGATGCAAATAATGCAGCTTACAGAACTAATGCACTGTAGATATATTTTATGATCTGTTACCACAGTATACACAACTAATGATAGATTTTACAATGTCAATCTGTTAAAACACATACAATATAAAAGTTATTGCCTGATACTGTATTTCTTTCTGCACACAACTTAAGAGTCACTAAACAGAGCTACTGTAAGAAACCTCATACATAATATATTGATTAATCAGGTCTGTATCCAAGTATAGAGATGAAAGAATGTATTTAACCAATTAAGACCGGGAACGCATCCGTGTAATTTTAGATTTTGTTGGCTATTCAAAAATAGCAGATCTACAAGCTTGTAGATCTGCTATTTTTGAAAAATCGTGTGCCAATCGTTTTTTTCAAGCAATTTTTTTACTCAAATCTTTGCTTCTGGGGGGTCCCTGGAACAAAATATTTTGAGATAGGGGTCCGTGGCCAGATACATATCATTTTGGGTGGTCCTTGACATGAAAAAGGACCACCGATATTATAGCAACATAAGTTTTTTCAAAATACTGACATTTGTAGAATCCCCCAGAAGCAAAGATTTGAGTGAAAACTTTAATATATTATATTCAAAGATTTGCATACATTTTTCACGATTAAAATTTTTTTGCAGATGTATATCTGCTATTTTTTAATAGCCAAAGAAATCTCAAAATGACACGGATGCGTTCCCGGTCTTAATGGGTTAATGTGTACAGTATAACAATGAGTCCAGAAAACTAATGTATGCTGCTGTACCCTCCAGGCACTGTACAGAATAAGAACACATTATATAAGAGCAATATGATTACATTACTGTTATGAATATGGTTAGTCAGACTATAGTCAACTGTGCTTGTAAAGAATGCAAGTGAAATGGGAAACTCTTTGATCCAAGTGTGCCGTGGCGTGGCATTTCAAACCTGTGACATTTTAGCCTCGATTTCCAGGCTTTTATTTTTTAGTTTTGCTAAAAAAAGCCTGGACCAACAACCAGTTGATCTTCCGGGAATAAGAAGTGTTTCATTTCCACCAACCAACCAGAGTGCAGTGGGCGTCGCTCCAAATGTTGTGACGTCAGGGCTCTCAATAGACCATATTCACACGGCGGCCATATTGCCATTAAGTCAATGAAATGCCACCCCAGTTGCCACAGCAACGCAATGTTAAATTCCAAAATGGCCACCGTGTGAATATGGACTATGCTACACATTGGGGAGGAGGAGGGGCGCGGGGCGGGGGCTGACGGACAGATCGTTGAACCAATAGAATACGGCTGAAAATTTCTCTGCAGATTTTTAACCCGCCCGTCTAGACATGATATCAGACATGCTAATAGGGCAGTGTAGTGACATTGTGTTCTAAAGTGTGGCAATATTTTATGGTCCAAGAGTGCAGGAATCCGTCAGACTTTGGGATCAAAAACTAAAAAGAAAAGCAGCAATATGATTTATGCCGACAGCAACGATAATTATGCTTAGATGATTTATTATTTATATTAGGATAAATTTGCGCGACTGTAAAGACGAAACGGAAGTGGGGAGGAGGAGGCGTCACATTCACTTTATCACTTGATAACTTTCAGAGCTTCCGTTGCTCCAGACTGTATGACGGAAGCATTTGAAAAATTGTGGGAGGCAACAATCTGTCTTGTGAGACTACAGGTACAGGTACAGCATTGCAGTCCTTCTGCACGTGTCATCATAATGAATATCATTGCTGTCTGGCAGAAACCAGCTAACTCCATTTTGACGCTTTAGCATTTTTTTCCCATAAATAAGTGCTATTGAACACCCTTTACGTCTGTGTGTTGGTAAAACAACATATTGAACCAATGGAGTTAGCTGGTTTTGTCATTTCCTGAAAAATGGAGTTAGCTGGTTTCTACCCGACAGCAGAGATATGATCTATTGCAGGGGTCTTCAACGTTTTCAGGCCAAGGACCCCCTAGCTAAGAAAGAGATGAAGCAGGGACCCCCTACTCTATATTGTATAAAATTGTGTTTCAGATTAAAGTTTTTTTTTTAATTAGTCTGCTCTTTTTTCCCCCTACACCTATAGCCTCTTTGCCAAAAATAGCAGATCTACAAGCTCTCAACGCCTCGCAGCGCGAGGCGTTGAGAGCTTGTAGATCTGCTATTTTTGGCTAATGTTCCCCTCAGAAAAGGAATTCTAGGGTTCAAGTGGTTAATGTAAAAAAACTAAATCCTATCACACAAAGATTTGGCGGAACCCCTATAGTAGCTCTGAGGACCCCCTAGGGGTCCCAGACCCCCTGCTGAAGACCATAGAAAGGAATACCAGCACTCACTTAAGTCCATTTAGGCTCTTTATTTATTAGCTCATAGCTCCCCAGTACACAGCGTCAAAACCGGACGTTTCGGCCCAGAGGCCTTCTTCAGCGTATAATGACATCACACTGTTTTTGTGTCACTTATAAAGGGACCTTGGTGCAACGCACAGAGCGGTCCGGGTAACAAAAAAATAAGTCATTTTCTAACAGTCATTTTTTAACACAAAGGGTCACCATAAAACAGAAAATAAGTATATAGAAAAAAAGAAAGAAAGAAAAAGAATTATTACCTAGAACACAATTTTTTTGCAGTAAAGCGGCAGTTTTAAGTGACACATAAGTGACACACATAAGTGACACAAAAACAGTGTGATGTCATTATACGCTGAAGAAGGCCTCTGGGCCGAAACGTCCGGTTTTGACGCTGTGTACTGGGGAGCTATGAGCTAATAAATAAAGAGCCTAAATTGACTTAAGTGAGTGCTGGCATTCCTTTCTATGAACTTTATCTGCCTGAGCCGTGCACCCTGTACTTTGGTACTTCGAAAACTCGTCTTGAGTGCTTGCTTCCTTCCTTTTCAAGTTCCCCTGTTGAAGACCCCTGATCTATTGACAGGTAGGTGCAGCAGTCATTCTGCAGGGTGTTTACCTGGCTCTGCAGGTCGCTCATCTCCCTGGCCATCTGGGTCTCCAGTGTCTGAGGTAAGAGGTGGTAAACTGGTGCAGACAAGTGCTTCTTACCAGCCTCTTTGTACAGGAGCTATCACACACACACAAACACGCACACACACACGCACACACACACGCACACACACACACACACACACACACACACACACACACACACACGCACACGCACACGCACACGCACACGCACACGCACACACACACACACACAGTTAACTAAAAGGGAAAGTTTTTAACCAAAACAAACTAACTTATTTTTTCTTCCCACCATCATATCTGATGCCATGCATTATTTCAAACTGGGTTAGAATCCCCGGTAGGAAATGAAAGTTACAGAGTGCAGTTTTAACTACTGTTAAAAATGTATGTCCCAGCCTTTGTGAAGTCAACCATTCAAAGGCTCTAAGCCTGTGTGTGTGTGTGTGTGTGTGTGTGTGTGTGTGTGTGTGTGTGTGTGTGTGTGTGTGTGTGTGTGTGTGTGTGTGTGTGCGTGTGCGCGTGCGTACCTCACTCAGTAGTTCTGTGCTCTCTTTAGCGTGTTGGGTTTCCATTGTTTCCGGCAGTTGTTGGTACAAAGAGGTGGAAGCCTGCTTCCTACTGGCCTCCTTGTACTTAGCCTGCACAACAATAACATCAAGTTACAGTATACTGAACCACTTGAGCTAAACACTGCAAACACTGCTTTCTCATTAGTGTGCAACAAGTGCTACATGAATTAAATAATGAATACATCTGTTTGTTAAGATGTTCATCACTTCAGCAGAAATTTAGCAAAAAGAGCATGGTCATCCATGTTTTGGGCATGTCATTGTCGCCAAAAATGTCAAAGAATTTCAACGATTTTCTTAAATGATCGAACATAGCAAAAATAGACAATCTGCGAGCTCACAACGCATTGCGGTGTGACACGTTGTGAGCTTGTAGATCAGCTATTGCTGCACAACGCCACTGTACGATGAAGTATAAAACAGAGCTTAAAGAGAGGGTAAGTGATAAATTATGTTTTGGTAAAAAAACAACAACACTATATTCTGATAGTAATTGAGTCTCCCTGTCTCTCAAGCTCTTTAATCAACAGAAAATACATTTTCAGGTTGGTTGCCTATTTCAGCCATTCAGGAGAGAGCACCCATTTACAGTATCAACTTCAATTTGATAGTGTTCCAGTTCCAATTTTATCTGCTCATTTCTTTGTGTCATTGCTTCCAATTTTACTTGTTTAATCTGTATCCTGTGTGAGTTCTCTCAGTGATTAGATCAAATTGGTATGCATGATGTGTTTACTAAAGAGCTAGAGAGACAGGGGGACTCCCGTTACTGAATAGCAATGAGTACTATCAGAACTATTTATTAACTTTTAACTATGAACTTATTTTAACAGAAACAATATCCCTTACCATATCTTTAAGTGGTTAGGGGTTACAAGAGAATGGCTTGTTGAGTTAAGCTAGCTATGACAGTGACACGTTCAAGCTTGACATTATCATCATCTTCATCAATAGTAGCAGCATCTACCTATACAATACCTCACTCTGCATCTGTGTCAGTTCCTTAGCGTGCTGGGTGTCCATGGTCTCAGGAAGCAGAGAGTACAGGGTAACACTCATCTCCTTCTTGCCATCTTCTTTATATTTCATCTGGGGGGGGGTGGAGATGGTAGTTCAGCTGCATGAGATGTATTTTACTGCATAAACACGGTACATAAAAGTTACATAAAGGCCAATACATGCTCCTTCTGACGTCCGAACCTTTCTTCAGAAAGGGAGGTGATTACATACAAATTGACACAGGGGCGGACTGGGACCAAAATTCCGCCCTGGCATTTTGGTCCGAACCGGCCCACCACCCCCCAGACCGTTTTGTCAACGGGGGGGGGGGGGGCAGCCTAAAAAAAAAACGCGTTTCACTGTTTTAACCCAGCAACCCTTAACGTAACTAATAATTGGGCCGCGCGACCCAGAAAAGACCATAATAATCCTAAAACGGGAGCAAAACAAATGTTACAAAAAAAAAGTAACAAGACTATAAGACTGTGGGGAATTTGGGAATTGGCATAATGAAAGTGCCACTAAAAAAAAAACTACTCTTCTTCTTCTGGGCTTTACAACTCTTTTAATAACTTAAGACTTGAGCTTCATGCCTCCCATTAATAATAATAATAATAATAATGTACACATGGAATACCTCACTGAGCATCTCTGACTGCTCTTTGACAAAGTGTGTGCGGTTGGTCTCCGGCATCAGGCGGTACAAACTGCTGGAGTCTTTCTTCGATCCCTCCTTGTACTTCAGCTGGAGAACCAACAGAACACACACCGTCACAACCTCAATCATCCCTTATTAACCCATAAGACCGGGAGAGCATCTGTCATTTTCCATTTTAACCATTATCTTATACTTTGGCTATTCAAAAATAGCAGATATACAAGCTCATAGCGCGGCACCGAGTGCCGCGCTACGAGCTTGTAGAGCTGCAATTTTTTGAAAAATTATGAAAATGTGTGCAAATCTTTGAATATATATACTTCTCCAATGTGTAACTCAAATCTTTGCTTCTGGGGGATTCTACAAATGTCTTCTAAATCCGTTTTTTGGGGAAAAAAACATACGTTGCTATAATATCAGTGGTTCTCAAACTTTTTCATGTCAAGGACCCCCAAAATTATATGTATTTGGCCGCGGGCCCCCCCATCTCAAAATGTGTTGTTCCAGGGACCCCCCAGAAGCAAAGATTTGCGTAAAAAAAATTGCTTTAAAAAATACATACTTTCAAAGATTTGCAAAAAAAATAACGATTTTTGGATGGATGGATGCATGGAGGGATGAAACGGTAGACAACATGAATGGAGTGTGGTTGAATGACTGCTCTGTGTGTGAGCACGTGCGTGCGAGTGTGTTTGTGTGTGTGCGTGTGTACCTCGCTCTGTAGTTCAGAGGCCTCTTTAGCGTGCTGGGTGTCCATGGTTTCAGGTAGAGTGGAGTACAAAGAACTACTCACTGCTTTCTTCCCTGCTTCTTTGTACTTGAGCTGATATGCAAACACAAACAACAAGAGAACAACTCAGATCACTTCCTAATGTCAGACTTCTGCAACAAAACACGTTTATTCTTTAATCTTCATACCTCACTCTGTAGTTCGGAGACAGTTTTAGCAAACGTAATGTCAGAGGTCTCTGGTAGCTGAGAATAAACGCTCTGAGACAAGGTTCTCTTCCCGTCCTCCTTGTATTTGACCTGAAACGATTTACAACGAGGAATACGAGAGGTGAAAACGTGTCATCGCTATCGGGTGTTACACGCGGTTGTCACGAATAAACCGGAAATGCGTCGGCGGATATTTCACATCTAACAATTCATACGCTGTAGCTGAAGTTTCATTCATACAGGTCGATGCCTTTTTCACTGTGAAATATCATGAGCGTTTGAGTTGCTGAATTACATTAGCCTGGGACCAGACAAATCTGCCAGTGCAAAAAAAATAAAAAAAATTGCCCTCTGCGATTTGGGTCTGGCACCGCTCCGTTGTGAATCCAATTTCCTGCTCCCGAAGTCTGGGGTGACCAATCAGGGCCTAGTATTGAAATATGCGAGACTGTAATTGGTTGTAGGTCTAACCAATTGCGTCCAGAGCCATCGTTTTGATCCCGCCCCTTGGGGAAAACGTCCTCATAGCAGCACCAGACTCATATCCACGCAGTGATATAGTCTGGCTATGCGAGGCTAACATTACATATCAGCAACAACACAAAAGCAATAATAGATATAAAATAGGGCATTCATTAATTAAAAAAAACATTGAGATTAAAAATTTAAACCCCAAGATTTCCACCAGACGATGATATTATACTGTATAATATGAGTCATTATGCTCTGGCCTCAGATCAGACAGAACAGAGCATTTGCATTGCAGAGTGAGAACTGGAGCGTGACTCAATCTTTGATCCTTTTGGGATGATAATCAGAGCCTGTGATGTTTGTCCAGGGTAGAGACATCAGAAAGCATTTGGAAAGCGGAAAGGAACCAATCAAACGCCGCCGTTAGCGTCTCTCTGCATCGCAGGTGTTCAGCCTGCTGTCAACAATGGGGATGCAGGAGGTATAAACATTACTGTGACCCATTAACCCATTAAAACAGGGGAAAGCGTCCGTGTTGTTTTAGATTTATTTGGCTATTCAAAAAATAACAGATCTACAAGCTCATAGCGCGTCACTTCGTGCCGCGCTATGAGCTTGCAGATCTGTTATTTTTTTAAAGTCGTGAACATTTGTGCAAATCTTTGATTATATATAGATTTTTAAAGCAATTTTTTTTAACTCAAATCTTTTCTTCTGGGGGTCCCTGGAACAAAAATATATGTGTTTTTTTTTTTTTTTTTTTTTTACAGATTTAAAAGATTTATAAGACATTTGTGGAATCGGCCGCAGGTCTTGATGGGTTAAATGGGATTTTAGGAACGCAAGGAAAACTTGTTTCTGGTTTATTTCTATCCTAATTCTCTCTCCTCTCCTCTCCACTCCCTTGCCCTCCTCTTCCCCCCCCTCCTCTATTTTTGTCCTCAACCCTTCACTTCGCTCCCCTCTCCTCCATTCATACTCTCCTCTCCTCCATTCATACTCTCCTCTCCTCCATTCATACTCTCCTCTCCTCTCCTCTCCTCTCCTTTCCTCTCCTCTCCTCTCCTCTCCTCTCCTCTCCTCTCCTCTCCTCTCCTCTCCTCTCCTCTCCTCTCCTCTCCTCTCCTCTCCTCTCCTCTCCTCCAGTACCTCACTCATCATGTCAGTCATCTCTCTGGTGAAGCTGGTCTCTGAGGTGTCAGGCAGAGTACAGTAGATAGAGCTGGACCTCTCCCTCTTGCCACTCTCCTTGTACTTGATCTGGAGAAACAACAATTCATGAATACGATTAGAATAATCTGGTTTATGGCCCGGACCGCTGGCCTATCGGTCCGGGCACCTAGGCTCCAATGCATGCGTGTCACTGCCCGCCCCTGCCGGTTCTCTGAATTTTTATTTTTAAATAGGCTCTGTCATGATTAATTCACCACATATATGAAGTCAAACAACTAAATTCTATCCGAACGATATCTTAAAAGTAAATTCCGTGCCTCAAAAAAGAAGTTTGAGAGCGTTTTGAAGTTTTAAAAGAGAGACGAAAACAGCGGACAGAATTTCAATGGCGGCCCGTTCCATTTTTGTCGGCTGCACTCGGCTCCATTCGGGTTCACTCGGGTTCCATTGGCCAACCTACACTGTCAATCACAGAACAATGAGCGAGGACGCTGATTGGAGAGTTCATGTTATGAACTCCGGAGAAACGCCCAGACAGGCCTGCGGGTCAGACTCCTTGAAATCAAATGCAAATGAGATTTCCAGAAGGGGGGGGGGCGGGTTTACCAGGCTAAATGGTCAATGCTCATATGCAATGTCAGACCGATTGACCAATCCACTGAGGGGGGAAACTGGATGAGAATGGATGAGCATGGACAGAGTATTCTCCATTTTATAGTAGGATGATATATATGAAAAGCAATATATTGTATGTACCATAAGGTCATGTGCGTGGGTGCATGGCTGCGCGCCAGTGTGTGGGTGCGTGCATGGTGGGTGGGTGAGTGGGTGCGTGCGTGCGAGTGAGCGAGCGTGCGTGTGTACCTCACTGAGCAGTTCTCCAGCCTCTTTAGCGTGCTGTGTCTCCATGGTGTGAGGCAGTAGAGAGTACAGGTTGGTGCTCGCCTCTTTCTTTCCAGCCTCCTTGTATTTGGCCTGTAATTCAAACACAAACGCTCTTTATGGCTCTTCTGGAATTCTGGCCATTATCTTATCGTTTCCAACCACATAGCAATAGTCCGACCTTTTGGAGATACAAATGGATAAATGAACGCGGAGGATACTGTGTGGTATTAGCGTTTATGCCCTGTTCTTACCGATGTCAAAAACCCATTACAATCTGACCTTTTGCAAATCTCCAACTGCACATTAGTTCGTTTCTAACAGAGGTTCACGGATAGCAAAGACTCTAAACAGTTGAATGATAGAAAACCTACATTTCACATTCAAGTGCATTAGACTAAAGCATGCAATTCGCCCCTTGGAAATGCAGGTTCCACACAGAGATTTATGACTAATATCTACCCAGTGATATTAGTCTGGCCATGCCAGGCTAATACTGACACATGCAGTCCAGCTGTGTCATTATTGGGTTTGTTACAATGGGACTAAGCCAATCAGAGTAAAGGACTTGGAACTATCCATTTTTAGAAAGAAAAATACCACACAAAGCACCATTACTGGTCTATGCTGAGAAAGGTGTGTTCAGCGTCCGTGTACCTGACTCTGCAACTCAGAGTGCTCTTTAGCCATCTGTGTCTCCATGGTCTCTGGAAGCTGGTGGTACAAAGTGCTCTGATTCTTCTGCTTCAGTCCCTCCTTATACTTCACCTACACAACACAGCAGCAGGTCAAACACAGAGAAGTGGAGGAAACATGAGAAGAACACATACTTCACCTATAACACAGCAGAGGCCAATAAAAACACTGAATCACAAAGCTTCCAATGAAAATAAGTCGGTTTTGACGAGTCACACAAGAGCGTCCAAGTGTAAGCGAGTCATGTCGTGAACAGAGAGGTGTTGCATACCTCACTCTGCAGGTCAGATGCTTCTTTAGCGTGCTTGGTATCGATGGTCTCAGCAAGCAGAGAGTACAGGTTAAGACTCATCTCCTGCTTACACTCTTCTTTGTACTTGATCTGGAAGAAGCAGAGGAAACAGAGAGTTGAAACAGCTGAAAGGTGTTGATTTTGTCGACTAAAACTATGACGGAAAATGGTCGTCTTTTTTCACTGACAGAAATTAAATCAAAACAAAATAAAAACTAAGCTACGATGACTAAAACCATGAATAAATACATTGACAATTTCGTCAACAAATAAAAACTAGACTAAAATGTCAGGGAGGGACTAGTGGAGAAGAGATCCAGTAGAACTAAGACATTTTATTTTTGTTTGAGCTCGGGTGTTGCGCTCTGAAAATAGCCGATCTACAAGCTCACAACGCGTGAGGCATGCAACCAAGTGTAAATCAGCCATTACGACGCCATCAAGGCCCACGAAAATACATTTTAGTCGACTAAATCAACTGTAGATTTAGTCGACTAAAATCTTATGATATTTAGTCGACTAAAACTAGACAAAAACTAAAACATTTCAGATGAATAGAATATGACTAAAACTAAATCAAAATTTGCTGTCAAAATCAACACACAAAATTCCAATGATTACACTTTGGATTGTGTAGTTCTGAATCAAGGGGCTTAAAATAAATTGTCCTACAGGTTAAAGTTGAGTAAAGTAGATAATAATGGGCTCTATTAGACATTCAACTTTGTATGTGTTTTATGTGTTGCTACACCACCCAAGAGGAATCGTTTGAAAATGTATGACTTGTGTGACAGGACTTCTACAACCACTCCCATGAATATACAGAAAAACATCACATTTAATAGTTATCTGCTGCAATACGTTAGCTCAGCGCACTAAAGGAATGTCTCTGTTGTGTTCACTGTGTGTAAAACAGACAGAATGATTTGATACAGCAATGTAATGTGTTAATTCAGTGTTAAATGCACAGCTGGAGATGTTGCACATATGTCAATGATTCTCTTACGTCGCTGAACAGCTCTGCCACCTCTTTAGCGCGTGCCGTGTCGATGGTCTCTGGGAGCTGGTGGAACAGACTGGACTGCAGACCTTTCTTCATAGACTCTCTGTACTTCAACTGGAAGAGGATATTAGATTATAAAACCACAGTCACGATCAGCTCCGCCTCCTTACAATCCGAATCACACCCTGTCGGAGCTCAGGTCCTCCTTTTTAAAGACAGGCAACCGATAAATACTGTATGTAATGTACTATTCTACTGTACTTCTCATCTACATCTCATCTACAGCACTTCTCTCTCAGGTGCAGCACTCAGGTGCTGTATTAATAGCGCCCACTAATAGCTAGGATGGGTAAATGCATTAATAATAATAATAATAATTATTATTTAATCTTTATTTATAGAGCACCTTTCAGACATAAATGCATTTCAAAGTGCTTTACATTCAGGTTAAAAACACAAGTTAAACAAAACAATAAGTTAAAATCTAGTCAAGAGAAAAATAAAAACAGTGAAAAAAGTGTGTGTGGGGTGGGGGGACAGTTATTTTATAGCCCCTTTAATAGTGCTCACTGCTCTGAATACTTAGGATGGGTAAATGGGAAAATGGCATTTCCATGATCTTTCTGTTTACTGTATATGAACTCTTCTGAGCCGTGCGACAGGTACAGAGACTATTTGTTGAGACTTGAGTTGTGCTAGCATTCTCTTAAAAGATTGTGTAAGTGATATGTTTTGGTTAAAACTATATTCTGATAGTATTCATTGCTATAGAGTATTTGTTCAATTACAGGGGTATGTGCGTCCCTTCAAAATACATTTTCAGGTGGGTGGCCAATCTTCAGCCAATCAGGAGAAAGTACCCATTTATCAGCTTAAATTAATTTAGATAGTGTTCCAGGTCAATTTTTTTCCAGCTCATTTCTTTGTGTCATTCCAATTTCACTTGTTGAATCTGTATCCTGTGTGAGTTCTCGCTCCTGATTGGACAAAATTGGCATCCCGACCTGAAAATACATTTTCTGTTTAATCAAAAGCTGGAGGGACGGGGTGACCCCTGTTACTGAGCAAACACTCTATAGCAATGAGTACTATCAGAATATAAAGCAATTTAACACCTATTTTAACAAAATATTAAAAACAATTACTCTACCTTTAAGCTTCTGAATATGAAAGCATGTTAACATGTATTGTATACATGTACCTGACTCTGAACTTCAGAAGCCTCTTTAGCGTGCTGGGTGTCCAGGGTTTCAGGTAGAGTGGAGTACAGAGAACTACTCACTGCTTGCTTCCCTGCTTCTTTATACTTGAGCTGAAATAGAAAGCAGACATTCATATCTCCATGGATTATATTGTGAAATACTTGGGACTCTTGAATCAAACTAGGACTACGAGGCAACAGCCCGTTTCCTTATTTGTAATATGAAAATGCACATCATTGTACATTTCTGCCATCGGGTGTGATTTATTCAACAGACAACAAACAGCGAGGATCTCACCTCACTCTGCAGTTCGGAGACAATTTTAGCGAAATTAATCTCGGAGGTCTCTGGCAGCTGAGAATAAACACTCTGAGACAACGTTCTCTTCCCGTCCTCCTTGTATTTGATCTACAAAAGACACAACATCAAAGGAGGAAACAGAGTCACTAAACAACAACAGCTTTTGTGTGCAAACCTAACTCTCAACTCAACTCATGTGATTTGAATGCGGTTACGTCACACTATCTATTATCATCTACATCTAATCCTGTATCTTCTCTATCCAGTGCATCATCAGTTCTCAGTGTCAGCCCGAGCCTGACGTGGGCAGAAAAATCCCATCGGGCAGAGCCGGGTTCAGGCTGTCAATATATGCTAATAGGTGGGGTCGGTGTTGGGCTTGGACTGCGTAAAGCAGTGGTTCTCAAAGTAGGGTCTGGGGACCCCCAGGGGCCCTTGAGGGGGTTCCAGGGGGTCCCCAGCCAAATGTGTTAAGTATAGCATCAAAATCAGTTCAACCACTTTAACCCTATATACATAGGCTATTTAACCCTTTAAGACCTGGAACGCATCTGTGTAATTTTTTGATTTGAGCTAAAAAAGCATTCTTTTACACTTTGGCTATTCAAAAATAGCAGATCTACAAGCTCATAGCTACGAGCTTGTAGATCTGCTATTTTTTTTTTAAACTTGAAAATGTTTGCAAATCCTTGAATATATATATTTTTAAAGCAAACATTTTGCTTTGCTTCTGGGGGGTTCCTGGAACAAAATATTTTGAGATGGG
Organism: Gymnoscopelus braueri; assembly: GCF_963280865.1. NCBI lineage: Eukaryota > Metazoa > Chordata > Actinopteri > Myctophiformes > Myctophidae > Gymnoscopelus > Gymnoscopelus braueri. Next base: position 13,856,657 of record NC_137623.1, on the reverse strand, counting down.
GGTCGGCGACCAAATACATATAATTTTGGGGGTCCTTGACATGGAAAAGTTTGAGCACCACTGATATACAGTAGAAACATGCGTTTTTCAGAAAACTGCTGGGATTTGTAGAATCGGCTTCAGGTCTTAATAGGTTAAAAATAGCCGATTTACAAATGTTTTATGGGGGTCCCTCCCGGGCACAAAATATTGTATGTGATGAGCGGACTCAGGTTGGGTTTGGGGGTTTTCATTTTCAAGCCTGCCGATAAGTGTAATAATCAGTACCTCACTCATCATGTCAGTCATCTCTCTGGTGAAGCTGGTCTCTGTGGTGTCAGGCAGAGTACAGTAGATAGAGTTGGATCTCTCCCTCTTACCACTCTCCTTGTACTTGATCTGGAGAAACAAGACCACCATTCACTGGAGTGAATATTCTTGGTACATGCAAACACTGAAAACAGATCGAGCAATATGATAATGAAAATAATATTGTGCAGGATGCTGATTATTCGTATTACTATCATTGTGTACCTCACTGAGCATGTCTGCAGCCTCCTTAGCGTGTTGTGTCTCCATGGTGAGAGGCAGCAGAGAGTAGAGGTTGGTGCTCAGTTCTTTCTTACCAGCCTCCTTGTACTTAGTCTGCATTTCAAACACAAACACTCTCACACTGAGGTAACGGTATCCATGACATGGTACTTTTGGAAATCGCTGTTTGTTCATCCACTATTGGTATATTGTCAGAACATTATACCATGCAATTATGCTAATAATGGTCACACTCACATTTAACTTGAGCTACCTTTAAGTGTCTAGAAACTGTACAGCAAAGGAAGCCATTTATTACATATTGCTGTGAGCTGTAATTATTTCCATGTTTTATTTTTATCCCTTTCCCCCCAACTTAGTCGTTATGCCAATTCCCAATTCCCCGTTGTACTGTAGTCCCTTGTCACTGCTGACCCCTACTGGTTGGTTCGTTAGGGAGAATGTGGGCGAGTACTTGTCCCTTCCAATACACGTGGTGTGATGTCACCAGTCCGCTTAAAATGTAGACCTGGCCTGGGCCGTAGCATGGCGGTCCAGGCACCCTAGGCTGCAATGCCAGCCTGACAGCGGGTCGCGGGTTCGACTGTCGTTCACGACCACCTTTGCTGCGTGTCAACCCCCCCCATTTCCTGTCAGCCTATCCTTTCCTTCTCTAAATGAAGGCATAAAAAGCCCCCAAAAATCTTTTTTGGGGGATTCCCGTGGGGGAAATTACATTTTCAACTTCACCAAGATGATTGCTGCCCAAGAGGTCAGACTTGAGTGCAGATGGGGAGCAGTCAGGAGTTAAGCGTCTTGCTCAAGGACGCCTCAATATTGCCTGGGACCTTCTGTTTCCCAGGCGGCATTTCAACCCATTCAGTTATGGCTGCTTCTTTTCACCTGACAGTGAGGAGTTTCACCGGTAGGACGTAACACATGCGGAGGAACATGCTATTCCTATCGATTCCACACCTCCCTGAACAGGTGCCCAGGTCAACCTGTAGGAGTCACTAGTGCAGCGATAGAAATCGCCCTCCCCGCCCGCTAACTTTTCCTCTGAGCCATAGTCTTTATCCGACTCCCGCGGCTAGCGTGGTTAAGAGGAGGTGTTCAGTGTCCATGTACCTGACTCTGCAGCTCAGAGTGCTGTTTAGCCATCTGTGTCTCTGTGGTCTCTGGAAGCTGGTGGTACAAAGTGCTCTGATTCTTCTGCTTCAGTCCCTCTTTATACTTCACCTACACAACACAGCAGCAGGTCAAACACAGAGAAGCCGAAATAACACATTTTTCACCTATAACAGAGCAGTGTTGAGTTTGACCGTGAGTTCTGGGGAGCATAATCAAAACCTCACTATGTAACTTTTTTAAAATGAATAAAATGTAAATTGTCTCCAATCTGTATGGTAGAGTATGTTAATACAATACAACTTATACAATTGGGGTGGTTGTATTTTGTCTCCCTGCTCTTCTATTGAGACACTTAGATCATGTCAAAGGTCATGCCTCACCTAGACACTGGATCTGACACTAACTTTGACCTGATGGTCAAGTTTCAATGTATCCCCCGAGCAAGCGGGCCAGCTCTATTAGCGTAATGGTAAACATGTCAGCACAATATTCTGCGGTTTTCTATTTTGAAATATAAGTTATATATTTATATATCTCTGCTGTCCGGCAGGAACCAGCTAAGTCCAAAATGTTCATTTTTCAGGAAATGAAAAAAAACAAAACAAAAAATAGTTGGGAGGTTTTGTTCATCATTGATAAGAACAGCTAAATGGACCTCCAAACTCACAATGAGGTTGGAGGTCAAAAGGGGGTGGAGCCTGGAGTCAGCAAAACCAGCTAACTCCACCCGCTTTGCTGGAGTTAGCTGGTTTAGCAGAAAGTTTGAGGATCCAATGGAGTTAGCTGGTTTTGTCAGAAGCACTTTTTAATACTTTTCATTCGTTCATTTTTTTTTTAACCAACACACAGACGTAAAGGGTGTTCAATAGCACTGATTTATGGGGAAAAAATGCAAAAGCGGAAAAATGGAGTTAGCTGGTTCCTGCCGGACAGCAACGATATAATATAAATAATATGTTTTTGGCCTTCTGTGATTTAAAACAACAGCAACAACAACAAAACAGTGAAAAAAAGTGTTGGAAATGACAGCAACAATAGGAACAACAGACCTTTAAATGAAGGTACAGCATGTTGTTTACCTCACTCAGCAGGTCAGATGCTTCTTTAGCGTGCTTGGTGTCGATGGTCTCAGCAAGCAGAGAGTACAGGTTAACACTCATCTCCTGCTTACAATCTTCTTTATACTTGATCTGGAACAATAGATGACCAATGAACACGTTATAAAAAATGCTGACATTTTCAGTTTATTTTGGAAGTGCAATATCTGTCCCTTGGATTTCTTTCTATTTACTGCTTTTTCTAACCTAATGCCAATTAATCCTTCCCACATGGACATGACAGCTTCGTCCTACAGTACTAATAGCCAATTGTGTGCATTTGAACCCCTTAACTCTGCAGTGGGTAACTGGTATCTCTAACTTATACTTCAACATTTCACCCATAATAGGCCCTTTTCACGGCAGCCCTATTGACATGAATAGTTGTGTAATGTTACATCCTGTACAGGTGTTATCAATAATATTAATTAAGGTTGTCTTCCATTCAGGTCAAACTGAGTCAGGGTGCTGCTATTGTGTATGTTGGCCTGGAACAGAGCCTTAATTTGCATCATTGATAACACCTGTGAAGGAAGTAGCATTACACAACTATTTATATGGTATGGCGCCTGTTAAAAAGGCATATTGGAGGTATTAATACAAAACAAAATGCCAAATTGTCAACATCCTTGCTGATGATACTGTAATAAGGTTTCTCTGTCGGTTACCTGGCTGAACATCTCCGCCGCCTCTTTAGCGTGTGCTGTCTCTATGGTCTGTGGAAGCTGGTGGTACAAACTGGACGACCGATCTTTCTTCACAGATTCCCTGTACTTCAGCTGGACACAGTTAATACAAGACAAGGATAAATGGGTGAACAGATAGATCCAAATATCGTACATCTTCACTGTGTATATGGATCCATACATGACATGTACACGTACACGTACACGTACCTCACTCTGTACTTCAGAAGCCTCTTTAGCATGCTGGGTGTCCAGGGTTTCAGGTAGAGTGGAGTACAGAGAACTACTCGCTGCTTTCTTCCCTGCTTCTTTATACTTGAGCTGAAACAGATCAAAGCAGACATTCACCACTCTGCAGTCTGCAGGGTATCAGAATGGATCAGCAATACATTTGGGATAAATGGTTTATTGAGTCACATGCATTTTAACAAGACGGGGTCAAATAACGGTGTGGCTTCCCTGTGGATCTGTGATGACGTCAGTGTTTAAATTAACTTAATTCACATCAAAGATGTAAAGTTCTAAACCAATAGAAGTCATTTACGGAGGCAAAGTTTAATTCAAGAGACAAATTCTTTAAAAAAAATCTAGATGACCAGTAAAATGTCAAAAATCTAGATTGATTGATTGAGTTATTTTATTGACAAATCAAATGTACAATTGGTTACAAAAGCACACAATAGTCAAAAGGATAAAAACACAAGAAAGCTTGAGAGCTTATTTCCGTTGTGGTCTTTTGATGACCAAATAATTATCAAAAATCAAGATGACCAAGTAAAACAAATAGAAGCTGTATAGATAAGACAGTTTACATTACTCAACCTTTCAGCTGACACTTTTTATAAGCTTGGACGTTTTCAAAGTGCAGAAACATTTTTCATTCAATAAACAACCTCCTCACCTCACTCTGTAGTTCAGAGACAGTTTTAGCAAACTGAGTCTCAGAGGTCTCTGCTAGCTGAGAGTAAACATTCTGACACATGCTTCTCTTCATGCACTCCTTGTATTTGACCTGCAAAAGACACCACATCAAAGGAAGGAAGACATTTCAGTTGAAGCATTCAACTCTACTAGGGTGTACACTGCAGAACCTGGACAGATATCTGTTAAAAGGATCCCTAAATACACTATAATTGTAAAAATGTAAAATTAACTTTTTTATTTATTTAAAAAATAGTTCATATTTCACTCAATAGGGGCATTGCCCATTGCACGTTGATGATGTCATTTGTCCATGTGTGGTCTAGCCCTATGGAATTTATGGAATGCATGTGAAAATAAAAAAAAACGTAATACTTCCTAAGGTTAATATGAGCATCAAATCAATATTTTAAATATGTGTTTTTTTTGCACATGCATTCCATAAATTCCATAGGGCTGGACCACACATGGACAAATGACATCATCAACTTGCGACCGGCATTGCCCCTCTTGAGTTAAAGATGAACTATTTCTAAAATAAATGAAATATTTAAGGTGTTTTTAATTTAAAATGTTAGTTATAGAAGACAATTATAATGTATTTAGGGATATTTGCCTTATTAGCCAGGGATCCTTTTAACGCATTGAGTGCCAAACACGTAGATCTACGTGTTTCCAAATACACCTGTCGAGTGCCAAAACCGTAAATCTACGCGTTTTCAAATTATTTTTTCCACAAGGGGCGCTCTAACGCAACTTAGGAATGATCCTAGGTCCCTGTAAAATGGAATGGACGGATGTGAGAAGGGCCCATAAAAAAGGCCGGTTCGGCTCCAATGATAGGATTTGGAGAAAAAGGTCCATAAATAAGTATAAGTAGGGGTGTGCCACTAATTTCACCAAACGATACGATACGATATTTGGCTCACAACTTCGATACGATTTCGATACGCACTTTTTTATTATGAAAATATATGGGGGAGAGAAAATGCAAAAAATAATTCTGTTTTTGCATTATTCAGATGCAAACTTGTAGCTTTTCAGCTACAATAGCCGTTTTGAATCCAAATAGGGCAATAGTGTGACACCTGACCCGAAAAACAACAACATGTTGTCACCCTTTTCACCTCGGGGCTGTTTTCAAGCCTGATTATTATTATTGTAAAATACAATACATATCGTCACGAAAACGTATCGCGATATATCGCGGGACGATATATCGGCACACCCCTAATATTATATAATCAAATATAAGTGACTGACTATCATAAACGATACAGAACCTCCTCCCTGACAATATCGCCGAGACAGTTTGTTTATTTTTGGACCACAATTCTTATACGAGACGATTCTAAGACGACCCAATGTTATTCTCTATAGAGAAATTACTTTACGAACCAGGGGATGAACGAGTGACGTCAGGAATTCTGTACTCTATTGAGGACAATTATAATGCGTTAAGGCATATTTGGCTTATTAGCCAGGGATCCTTTTAAGGATTGCTGCTGGAGACTTAGGCAGAAACCTTGTATCTCCATATTTCAATGTTTTTGGGCGGTGTAGCCGCCCCTATAAGTGGGGTTGGGACACCTCATTAGTATTAGTTTCCTGCACTGTGATTGGCCCATTAGTAGACCCCTAGCTGTACTGTGATTGGCTGACTCTATTGGCTGACTCTATTCAGCACTGTGATTGGCTAGCGAGACACATGATGACACTAATAACCTATAAATAGGATTATGCACTTCCAAAAAAATCTATTTTTTTGGAAGTGAGCTTCCATCAGTATGATGACCACTGTGATGACCACACCGCCCACTTCACACTGGGTGTGATTTTCTTAATATAAATTAACGCCCTTGTCACACAAAAGTAGTGAAAATAATCTACAAGCTCGCAACGCGTTGAAAAATTAACATTTTGGACATACAGGGGTGCGTTCCCTCTCCTCTCCTCTCCTCCAGTACCTCACTCATCATGTCAGTCATCTCTCTGGTGAAGCTGGTCTCTGAGGTGTCAGGCAGAGTACAGTAGATAGAGTTGGATCTCTCCCTCCTACCACTCTCCTTGTACTTGATCTGGAAAAAACAACAGCTTACAAATCAAGGCCATGCATACAGTATACACAGGTATAAAGTACATACTGTAGATTCACAGTGCAAATGATCCCTAGAGTGTTGTATATGCACATTTATTATTAGAGATCTTAAAGCTACAATCCGGGATCTATGTTACTATACCTTTCAATCCGGGAACCCCTTTTGGGGTAGTTGTTGCTATGTACAGTATATAGCAACATAATGTTTTTGTAATTTTTGAAAACTTCAAATATTCAGGATTTAGTCAGGATTTAGAAGGCGTTTTTAGAATCGGCCTCAGGTCTAAATGGGTTAAGTATATTGTGTGGGGCATCTCTACTTTATATAGTATTCATTTTTTAAGAAACTTGTGATTTTTATCCCTATACATTTAAGTAAGTAAGTAGTAAGTACGTAAGATGTTTAACATAGGTTTGAAGTGAGCTGTTGAATCTTTTCGCTGTGTTCCTCACAGGAGGAAAGCACTTACAGTACCGTCTCTCAACCATTATGTATTAACCAATTAAGACCAGGAACGCATCTGTGTAACCACTTTAACCATTATCTTTATACTTTGGCTATTCAAAAATAGCAGATCTACCAGCTCATAGCGCGGCACCGAGTGCCGCGCTATGAGCTTGTAGATCTGCTATTTTTGAAAAATCGTGAACATATATATTCAATCTTTGAATATATATATTTTTTCAAGCAAACATTTTTAACTCAAATCTTTACTTCTGGGGGGTCCCTGGAACAACATATTTTGAGATGGGGGTCCGCGGCCAAATACATATCATTTTTCAAAGATTTTTCAAAAAAATAGCAGATCTACAAGCTCGTAGAGCTTGTAGATCTGCTATTTTTTAAAGATGGAGTGCCATGATATTTTTCAACCTTAAAACCTGATCATAAGGTATTATTATTATGTAAGGATTTTTTTTTCAAAAAAAAAAAAAGTGTACAGTAAGTGTAAAATGTTGTTTTTATGTGGACACGCCTCCAGTTCATTAAGTATACCTGGTTCTCACCTTAGCACCTCCTCCACCACCTTAGCACCACCCACCTGTCCTAGTCCCTCCTCCTCCTCATGCCCACACCTGTTGTGTTATGATAATGAGGGGGAGGGTATGGCATTGTGATGTCACAATGCCCCTGTTTCTCTATTGGCACTTTTGACCCTCAAGGTTTCAGCCTCCAGGAAGAAACTCCAAATAGTCAGAGAAGACATAAAACACCATAAAAACACCACCGGGGGGCTTAATGAAGTTCTATCAACCTCATAGACACATGAAAAACAGAAAAAGTGCAAAACCATGGCACCACCTCTTTAATAGCCAAAGTATAAAATAATGGCTACAGCTAAAATTCTAAAATGACACAGTATGCGTTCCCGGATTGAATGGGTTAAAAGCTCTCAACTGAAACAACCTAACACAGCCATCAGTTATGGTGACAGATGCATACCTGGCATTTACAGCTACAGATATGGACATTTTTACATCTCACATACAGTAGCTATAATTATCCTGTCGCTCAAGTAGTTAAACACTGCAGCCCATACTAGGCCGGTGAGAGGCTTTTAGTGCAGCTGGACTGATCGTCAGCCCAAGAAGGTGAATAATTAAATGAAAATGACTGTCCTTTATGTCGATTCCATTGCATTTCAATGCTAAACATTTTATTGCAGTTTCTTGGCTTTGTGTTTGTAAGCATGTGGTTCTAATCTAGTCAGTGCATTCATTAGGTGTGTGTGTGTGTGTGTGTGTGTGTGTGTGTGTGTGTGTGTGTGTGTGTGTGTGTGTGTGTGTGTGTGTGTGTGTGTGTGTGTGTGTGTGTGTGTGTGTGTGTGTGTGTGTGTACCTCACTGAGCAGGTCAGTAGCCTCCTTAGCGTGTTGTGTCTCCATGGTCTCCGGTAGCAGAGAGTAGAGGTTGGTGCTCGCCTCTTTCTTACCAGCCTCCTTGTATTTAGTCTGCATTTCAAACACATTATTAGATATAACAACCAATAATCATCATTTAGCAGTGCATTAGTTTGGCTAATCTATATTAAAATTGAGTGGGCGGGCCGGCAGACCATCCCATCACTATGACTCAGACATAACCAGTATTGAGACAGTGTTGGGACAGTGTAACGCGTTACTTTGTAGACAGTTTTCAGACAGTGTTGAGACAGTGTTGAGACAGTGTAACGCGTTAGTAACGCGTTACTTTGTAACGCGTTACTAACGAGTTACTTTGTAACGCGTTACTGTAACGTTGGGCGGGTCTTGCCTTATGGGGAAAATACACAGATACACAAACCCTTGCTAACACACACACATACACGGCAACACGCCCACCACCACCGCACGCACGCACGCACGCACGCACGCACGCACGCACGCACGCACGCACGCACGCACGCACGCACGCACGCACGCACGCACGCACACACACACACACACACACACACACACACACACACACACACACACACACACACACACACACACACACACACACACACACACACACACACAGAGTCTCAGCGACAGCGCAGCTTTAGTTTGCAGCTTGGAAATATAACCATTATTTTGAATTTGTGGGGATAAAGGAAGCTAAAAATATTGCAGTCAGTCAAATGTAAACTGAGTGCAGGACAGAAAACATTGTCCACACCGAGTAACAGCAATGCTAATCCCCTGAAGGACCAAACAAAAGTACATGGGGTTATAAAACTAGTCGTCAAAGAAGACCCCTCCGTCTCTACCACCGGCAGTGACCCAGATGGAGCTACTCCATCTAAACAAGCCAAAAAACTCTTTTTTTAAATGGTCAGAACATGTCGCCCAGACTCAACTAAACAGATTGATTGCCAGGTATGTTGTTGAGGACATGCTTCCCATCGCAACGGTTGAGTCTGTTGCCTTCAGAGAACTAATAAGCAAAATACAGAGTGAAAGCAGCAGGGCCACTAGCTCTGGTCCATAGCCTTAGAAGGAGGAGGAATCCTTCTAAGGCTATTATGGGACCAGAGCTACAGGGCCACTACAGTGCAGAAAGACGTTTAATTGTTCCACAAACATTTAATAATGACAATTGCTACAGTGGTCTTTTCTCTCACAGAGCAACACTAAAACTGTGTGTGTGTGTGTGTGTGTGTGTGTGTGTGTGTGTGTGTGTGTGTGTGTGTGTGCGTGCGTGCGTGCGTGCGTGCGTGCGTGCGTGCGTGCGTGCGTGCGTGCGTGCGTGCGTGCGTGCGTGCGTGCGTGCGTGCGTGCGTGCGTGCGTGCGTACGTACCTCACTGAGCAGGTCTGTAGCCTCCTTAGCATGTTGTGTCTCCATGGTCTCAGGTAGCAGAGAGTAGAGATTGGTGCTCCCTTCTTTCTTCTTGTATTTAGTCTGCATTTCAAACACATTTATTAGGAGTTAAACTCTAATTCTCTAGTTAAGCAGTACTTCTTTGAAAAACCTTTTTGAACACACAGTATTTCCCCTACAAAACACAGCAGGAGGTCAAACACAGAGACGCTGAGGAAAAATAGGAAGAACACATAGAAGAAGCGTCTTGGGTGTATGTGAGGCACAGGTAAAGCATTTTGAGTGGTCAGACTATAGAAAATCTCTATATTAAAGCATAATTCATGAACAGAGAGAGTTGTTGCATACCTCACTCTGCAGGTCAGATGCTTGTTTAGCATGCTGGGTGTCGATGGTCTCAGCAAGCAGAGAGTAGAGGTTAACACTCATCTCCTTCTTATTCTCTTCTTTATACTTGATCTGGAAGAACCAAAGGACAAATGAATATATATAATATAGAATTAGAAAAGGCTTGCGTAGATCTGTTGTATGTTCAATGTGTGCATAATATCGATCTCTCTATAGTATATAATTCAGTTGAAGTGTGTTTGTCTTTCATGCTCACCGACACCCCAGGTCAGACTGGGCTTAAACAGTGTGCTATGATCCAGGTTTGGCCTACCGGTTTTATACTTGAATATTTCACTTTTTTAAACTTTCACAAAACTTTACTGGAAGTCAATGAAGTCAATATGGAGGCCAAATATGGAGATGACTGAACTAACATAGAACTGATTTCATATAGTACTGACATCATGACTGACGTCATAGACTGGCCTCAAAGTACTTTGTGTCTATTTAACCTAACACTGCACAATAACCTGTACATAAAATAGGGTGTTTAGTATTGAAGAGGTGTTAGGCCCTGTTTGGACCAATTAGTGAATCAATACCAGGCGACCTCTACCGTTGTATCAAGAGCCATACTGTACATACCACCAGATTTCTGAACAAACCCTGAGCACTGCCTGTCGCCAGACTGTCCTGACAACACGGGCTGCCATGCCTAATATGCTGCTAAATGATATTGTGCTATCTGCTGCAATTTATCTAGTATGCTGCTACTGCTGAAGACCCTCATTAAAGACAAGATGGCGGGACTGCCCCGCAGGATCATTAAGGAGACTCAGCGTCTGCTTGCAGAGCCTGACCCAGGTATCAAAGCAGAGCCCGACGAAGGGAACGCCCGCTACTTCCATGTGGTCATTGCCGGACCCCAGGACTCACCTTTCGAGGGGGGCACATTTAAACTCGAACTCTTTCTCCCAGAGGAATACCCCATGGCTGCTCCTAAAGTACGCTTCATGACCAAAATATATCATCCCAACATAGACAAGCTGGGAAGAATATGTCTAGACATTTTTAAAGATAAGTGGTCTCCAGCCTTGCAGATTCGCACGGTGCTGCTATCGATCCAGGCGTTACTAAGCGCACCCAATCCCGATGATCCCCTAGCGAATGATGTTGCAGAGCAGTGGAAGACCAATGAAGCTCAAGCCATAGAGACAGCGAGGACATGGACCAGGCTTTATGCTGGAAACAACATCGAGGTGTAGATTGGCGCAACAAGTGGGGGGAAACGAGTGGAAGTCGAGTGTGAAAACAGCTTCTCATGTTCTGCCAAGACCTCTTCCTACTTCATTTGCATTTAACACATTACCCGCCAAGGACGCAGATATGCGTTCTATTAAATGCATCACTTGCCTGCCAAGAACGCAGATAAGCGCTCTATTTTCTTTTTTCTTTTTTTTTTATTCCACGAGAGGGCGCTCTAACACAGCTTAGGAATGATCCGTTGTCACTCAGAGAAGCAATAGACGGATGTGACCATTCCAAAAAAACGGACGGTTTACTCAACGGTTTACTTCCTCCCCATGGCATTTATTTCAGGAAATAAGGGATGCATTTGAGTTGTCAGTCATTTGACAAAGTAAGTGGAGGGTTGGGTGGGGCTGGGGTTAAGGGAAACGTGATGTATTGGAGGGGCTTTGTCTCAACTGGTCTTTGGTTGGAAAGTCTGTATTCAATTCACTATTTGTAAATTCATTCTTTCTATTAATCTGGCGGGGAAATGTTTTCCTGCTCTCAGAATGCTATGGAAACAATCCACCTGTATACTTTTGTTTTCTGTAAATAAAATCCGTTGATTAATAGAAAAATGAAAGTAAAATAAACAAATACATTTAAAAAAATCTAGTATGCTGCTATTTTAACTACCACTGACATTCCTTCTAACCATGGACCCATGTATGTATATATCTTACTATACTCATATCAGGAATATTTGAAATATCTGACCTGCTTATACATATTTCACTGTACGCATATCAGGCATAATATCTGACCTGTTTTCTTTGTTCTTACGATTGTCTCTTCTTCCCTTTCCTGAAAACTACCAGCACTTCTTTACACCTGTAAACCTGTGATGTGACAATAAAGTTGTTTTATTGATTTGGTATTGCTTACGTCACTGGATAGTTGTGAGGCCTCTTTGGCGTGTGCCGTCTCTATGGTCTCTGGAAGCTGGTGGAACAGACTGGAGGACAGGCCTTTCTTCAAGGAACCCCTGTACCTCAACTGGAGACACACAGGATCACACAGTGAGGCATCTGTGCGCACGTGTGTGTGTGTGTGTGTGTGTGTGTGCGCGCGTGTGTGTGTGTGCGTGTGTGCGTGCATGCATGTACTGCATAAACAATGAAAGCAGCAATGATGTGGTCATTGCAATGACATTTAGGCAAGTATTTGAATAATCTGAATCTGTGTTTAACATGGATTAAAGTTTATCAATTTTGAGGAGGAAAAACATTTCAATGACATTTTGGTTTTGCTTTTTAATAAAGATAATGGTTGATAAACTATTCTTGTACGTATATGGCTGCATTCCATACCCATACGGGTGCCCCACATGGGTAGTTCAAAAGAGTAATGGGTAACGAGTAACCAAACATATGCTGCTCATTCAAAGGGGCAATAATAGGCTTCTGGGCTTCAGGCAGGGCTACTCTGCTACACATAAATACAGATACTGTTAACATGTACCTCACTCTGTACTTCAGAGGCCTCTTTAGCGTGCTGGGTGTCCAGGGTTTCAGGTAGAGTGGAGTACAGAGAACTACTCACTGCTTTCTTCCCTGCTTCTTTATATTTGAGCTGAAACAGAAAACGGACATTCAGAATATTGGGATAAATGGTGTGATTTTTGAGTCACGTGCATTTTAACGAGACAGGGTGAAATAACAGTGTGGCTTCCCTGTGGATCTCTTATGACGTCGAACTGGCTCTCGGGTGTTCAGCAGTGGTGGAAAGTAACTAAGTACATTTACTTAAGTACAATTTTGAGGTATTTGTACTTTACTTGAGTATTTCCAATTTCCAATACTTTTACTTCTACTCCACTACATCTCAGAGCCAAATATTGTACTTTTACTCCACTACAATTATTTGAAAACTTTAGTTACTAGTTACTTTTCAGATATAAATTATTACCACTTTTGCCCTATTCTATACCTAGGCTATTTGAAAATAGCTATTTTCAAATATTGTTGTACTTTTACTTTTGGTACTTTAAGTACATTTTGATGCCAATACTTTTTACTCAAGTAAATTTTGAATTCTGGACTTTAACTTTTTAACAGAGTATTTCTATATTGCAGTATTGGTACTTTAACTTAAGTAAATCATTTTAGTACTTTTTCCACCACTGGTTTTCAGCCCTCTAATGTCTTTCCACACCTCCCACTGGAGTTGTGGAGAAACTCTCATTTTAAACTGTGGACAGAATTAGCTAGCGGCTCACTCGCTGGGGCATGGCTACACCGTGATTGTGTGGTGACTGGACAAGAGTCCGTTTGTGTTTTTCTGACCGGGTGCGATTATATCGAACAATTTCTATCAGTAAAATTGGAGGAGAAAAGTATTACAACGTTGCTGGTATATGTGCACTGCACAATATAAACAAGCAGGACAGATAACGTTACTTGCTGCAGTCGGCCATTTTTGTTTCACTGAGTTTAATGTGGACAGTACTGATGGGCGCGTCTGGGTGAGCCCCTTCCCCGCTATGGAACGGCGCGTCCTACCATTTCTATCATGTTCCACAGGCTTTCTTGTTGAAAGAGCAAGCCTGAGATCAGAGGTTAGTCTAGCCCAAATATGGAGGGACGGTGGGACGGTGGATCTGAGATTATGAATTCACAAAATGTGAAAAATATTCATACAAAACAATATTCACAATATGTGTAAACGTTTCTGGGATTTACTTCCTCGGCGTACTGGCAGCGTGAACAAGAAATGTGGCGCTGATTGACCCAGTGGTTTGATGGGGATTAGCCGTGGACGCACGGACACACAGAGATAAATGATTTATGTCCCACCTGCTAGTAGGTGCCACATCAGTGACTTTTCTCAATGGAATGGACGTTTCAAGGGTGCAAGAGACATGAAACGTATGCAACACATAAATGACCATAATAAACAAATATTATTATTTTATGATTAATATTATTCATGGGAAAAAATGACAGAAATGCTTGAGAAAATATCCACCCTCACCTCACTCTGTATTTCAGAGACAGTTTTAGCAAACTGAGTCTCAGAGGTTTCTGGTAGTTGAGAATAAACACTATGAGACATGCTCTTCTTCCCGTCTTCTTTATACTTGATCTGTAAAATACACAGCATACAAAAGGCATTCAAGTGATCCACAGCTTATCCAGAGCTATTTACAATGAACCAACCACCTATGACATTTTCCAATAACTAACCACTTGAACCCCAGCATCCATATTCAAGGGGGAACATTAGCCAAAAATAGCTGATCTACAAGGATTGCAACGGGCGCGTTATGAGCTTGTAGATCTGCTTTTCTTTGGCTAAGGAGGCCGGAGGAAAAAATGGTCCAAGTACAAAGCCAACTCACGTCCTATTTACTAAGACTAGAGGGTTTAATTGACTAGACTAAACTAAACTAAAATATACTAAAATAAAATAAAATAAACTGTTACACTAGTGTAGTAATATAGACAAACGTTATCTTGGCCTCAGATCAGATACTGCTAAGTAGCTATTTTCAGATGATGGAGACGCTAATTAATGATAAGATGCAATGATGGCAGCCTCTCTGATCCTATTGTGATGATAATCATGTCTCTGTTAAGCATCAAAGCACTGGGTGATGTGTTCTAGTTAACCCTCATTCTCAGTCGTGCAAAATTAACTATGACCAGGCTTTATTTTTAATACAATTTCATCCCATCACATCTCGTATCATCGTATCACCTCACCCTGTGTCATTTTGTCTCGTCTCGACTCATCATCTCAATATCCCATGACAATATCTCACCTTACCTCATCTCGTCTCGTCTCGTCTCACCTCATATTGAGTGCATTTGCATCATGCCGATTGCACACACAAAGCTTTGGAGAACTCTGATATTTAAGTACTTTCTGCTCTCAAGTTCTCTCATCTCTCCTCTCCTCTCCTCTCCTCCCACCTCTGTTCTCATCCTCTCCTCTCCTCTCCTTCCCTCCTCTATTTTTATCATCACCCCTTCCCTCCCCTCTCCTCCCCTGCCGTCTCCTCTCCTCCATTCATACTCCCCTCCCTCCCTCCCTCCCCTCTCCTCTCCTCCAGTACCTCACTCATCATGTCAGTCATCTCTCTGGTGAAGCTGGTCTCTGTGGTGTCAGGCAGAGTACAGTAGATAGAGTTGGATCTCTCCCTCCTACCACTCTCCTTGTACTTGATCTGGAGAAACAACAATTCATAATGCAAAAGATAAACCAATGTATTGGAGCCAAACATACTTATCTTCAAATACGGTATAAAGACGTGTGCATTGTGTGCGTGTGCATGTGTGTGTGCACGTGTACCTCACTGAGCAGGTCTGCCGCCTCCTTAGCATGTTGTGTCTCCATAGTTTCAGGTAGCAGAGAGTAGAGATTGGTGCTCCCCTCTTTCTTACCAGCCTCCTTGTATTTAGCCTGTAGAGCAATGACACAGGTATTTTACTGTTTTTGTGTATTACTTGTTGAGTATATAAGTACAGTATTCCATATACAATACTGACATGTCTTTTGGGTGGGTTGATCTTATCCTTTTCTGCCAACAATTGCTCCGTTTCAGCCAATTAGCATTTATTTAACTAGGGAAACAGCCTTAGAGTAAAATAATTTGAAGCAATAGTCCTTATTGAACTCTCACAGCTAGCGTGGTTAAGAAGAGCTGTTCAGTGTCCATGTACCTGACTCTGCAGCTCAGAGTGCTCTTTAGCCATCTGTGTCTCCATGGTCTCTGGAAGCTGGTGGTACAAAGTGCTCTGATTCTTCTGCTTCAGTCCCTCCTTATACTTCACCTACACAACACAGCAGCAGGTCAAACACAGGGAAGCAGAGGAAACATGAGAAGAACACTTAATTCACCTACAACACAGCAGAGACCAATGAAAACACTGAACCACAAAGCTTCCAATGAAAATAAGTCGGTTTTGTCGAGTCACACAAGAGCGACCAAGTGTAAGCGAGTCATGTTGTGAACAGAGAGGTGTTGTGTACCTCACTCTGCAGGTCAGATGCTTCTTTAGCGTGCTTGGTATCGATGGTCTCAGAAAGCAGAGAGTACAGGTTAAGACTCATCTCCTGCTTACACTCTTCTTTGTACTTGATCTGGAAGAAGCAGAGGAAACAGCAAGTTTAAGAATAGAACATGCTTAGAGAATGTTCCACATGCAGTAGTGTATGTCCCTAATCTCTACCTTAAAGGAGTAGTTCACCCAAAAAATGACGTATATTTTCTATCAATTACTCACCCCATGAAGCCTTGAATTCATGGATTTGTTTAGATTTTTATCGCATTCCTAAGCCAATAATTTGATTACCGCCGGAAAGATGCTAATGTATCCGGTAGGAGACACGAAGTAGACTCTTTGTGTCTCCTACCGGAAATACATCCGGTCATCAAATAATTGGATTAGGAATGCGACAAAAACAAAACAAATCCATGAATTCAA
This sequence comes from Gymnoscopelus braueri, assembly GCF_963280865.1. NCBI lineage: Eukaryota > Metazoa > Chordata > Actinopteri > Myctophiformes > Myctophidae > Gymnoscopelus > Gymnoscopelus braueri. Next base: position 13,839,883 of record NC_137623.1, on the reverse strand, counting down.
GGCTTTGTGGGGTGTGTAATTGATGGAAAAGAAGTATTTTTTAGGGTGAACTACTCCTTTAACCACATCAATATTATTACACAGCTTTCCGGAATACTGATTCTGATTGGTCGGTCAAATCATTGTTCTATTTCTACAAAACAGACAAGCTGCTCTGCCATTTTGTCTACGTTCTCAATGGATGTAGGAGCTTGTGAGTATAAAATAAAACAAGTCAAATTATTGTAGGCATGTTATAAGAAGGATATGGTAGGATAGCAAAAAAAGAACTAGGCAGGTATTAAGGAGGTGCTTACATCACTCAGCAGCTCTGACGCCTCCTTGGCGTGAGCCATCTCTATGGTCTGAGGGAGCAGGGAGTACAGAGAACTCCTTCTCGCCTCCTTCTTACCCGCCTCCTTGTACCTGGTCTGAAAACACACACACACACACACACACACACACACACACACACACACACACACACACATACACTACAACTGGAACCATAGACAAATGCACAAGCTAACACAAACATTAACCAGTGGTGGAAAAAGTACTACATTTTTTTACTTAAGTAAAAGTATCAATACTGCAATGTAGAAATACTAAAAAGGCCGGAATTCAAAATTTACTTAAGTAAAAGTACAAAAGTGTTGGTATCAAAATGTGATACCAACACTTCTCAGAATGGTTTCTCTCCTCGCTTTACAATGAACTGATTTTAAACTTTTTGAAAATGTTAAATTAAGCAATTGTCCAAGTACCGTTCTTACAGGTGAATGATCTCTTATATGCCAGTGTGTCTAGCTTACATGTCCAAATAGCTTTTGGCTAGATTCAGTACTTTCAGAATAGCTTTCAAGTACAGTAGTTCAGCTACTTTTTTCACCATGCAGCTATATGACAAAAGTTACATTTTCAGTGACTCATCAACATCAAAGAGCACAACATGAGTTGAGTGCAGTTCATCCATTACGTGTCATTTCCCTCCATTTGTAGCTATTTACTTCTGAGTTTGAGTGGTTTTGGTGAATCACACCAAAGAAAGAATTCTCCTTCTCTCATCCATTAGTTTTTTACACCGTCATGTGTTTCACCCAATCACTCAATGTCATGATGCACTATTTCCCAACTAATGGGTTCATGAAACACATCATAAGAGCCTGTGGCCTTATCGGCTAGGTACAAAAAACTAAAACCTTTCATTCATACAAACATAGAAACACTGCAGAACCATGTCAGCCTGCCCTCACTACTCTTCTCACAAAGACGCTTCCGTGCCAGGGACCCGTACACAGAACACATTGAAATGCATTCTTCCTATTTTCTCAAATTCAAAATCCAGGCCTGTGCACTAAAAAAGGGTCTGGCACAGAAATGATCCTCTCAAACTTCAAAATGCGTAAATGCAGTATGAAGCAGTACGTCACCATGTCCATTATGGTCCTATAGTACCTATAGCACATACTGTAACAATGGACATAATTTTTACTATAGCACCAAACACTGGACAGCAGGCAACATGTTGATGTGAGTGCCTTAATTAACCATTAACGAGTTTTGATTAACGGTTATGAAAAGCATAAAACATTTTCATCCTGTACAACCAACCATCCAATATATATTTTCGGAATATGTAATGTGTTCCAGTTGGAACAAGAACAATCCACAGTGGCCGAATTTGGCCGGCGGTTGAATATCACTGGCCTAGTGGGAATGTGCTTGCAAAGTTTCACGGCAATCAGACTCTGCGTTTATGATTTTAGGCATTTTGTTCAAAACAAGCCACTCGTGCAAACTTTAGATGCCAATCTTAGCCAATCAGGATGGATTATAAACAATCTGACAGATGAGTGCTGATCACATGACTATAGAGATACTGTGTACTGATTTGCGTGATGTTTGGACAAAATCAGTAAGAGTTAATATCAAGAAATGTTCTTTGCAAAAATCTACCTCCTGGTGGCGCTATAAAAGGCTGATGTGAAAAATGCAGGGCAGAGGTTTTTCCTTGGCCTCTATGGAGTGTGCGTGCAAAGTTTCACACCGATCGGTCCAGTTATAGGTAACAACGCGGATCGGCCTGTTATAGCGCCACCATAAGGCCGATTTAAAATACGTAAGGTGGTATCTATTCCTTGGCGTAGTGGCAATGTGCGTGAAAAGTTTGCAGACTGTGTTCATGATTTGAGGCATTTTGTTCAAAACACTCCTGCAAACTTTGGAGGACAATCTTAGCCAATCAGGCTAAGGCTTAAAGGCCGATCTGAAAAATTCTGATCGGCCTATTGTTGGTTATTGTAGTTATTGTCGGTTATTGTCATGTCATGTCAATAACATGAAAGAATGAACCTACCACTAAGGAAGGAAGGAAAGAAGGAAATAAAGAAAGAAACTCACCTCACTCTGTAGTTCAGAGACAGTTTTAGCAAATTGAGTCTCAGAGGTCTCTGCTAGCTGAGAGTAAACACTATGAGAGATGCTCTTCCTTCCATCTTCTTTATACTTGTTCTGAATGAGAACCCAATACAACACGACATTTGAATTTCATTCATAACACAATCTCCTCCCATCTCCAGGGACTATTTTCAGCTAGACTTTACAAATCAATCCATGCTTTAAAATGCACTAAAATGTAACAATAACAATAGTTTCAGGCCTCTGGAAGTAGTTTTTCATCATACTGAAATGAAAACTTGGGATCCTTGAAAATTCAACTACAATTTGCTTTGTGTGTGCATGCACGTGTGCGTGCGTGTACCTCACTGAGCATGTCAGTAATCTCTCTGTGGAACTGGATCTCTGCAGTGTCAGGAAGCTGAGAGTAGAGAGAGGAAGGAGCTCCTTTGACCATCACTTTAGGACGATAATTGACCTGGAGAGACAGAGAGAGAGACAGAGAGACAGAGAGACAGAGAGACAGAGAGACAGAGAGACAGAGAGACAGAGAGACAGAGAGACAGAGAGACAGAGAGACAGAGAGACAGAGAGACAGAGAGACAGAGAGACAGAGAGACAGAGAGACAGAGACAGACAGACAGACAGTGATTTTCCTTCTTTCTTAGGCAACCTGGGAGCATGGACTCTTTAACTAAGCACTTTGGAAATGCCCCAGTCTGGGAAGAATTTATGTTGACCATTTTGACTGCCTTTCCCCTCCCCGCCTGTTGTTAATCTTTCCCCTAATAAAACAGTGCTTGTTTGCAACTTGGAAAACGCCTCTGTTGTTGGTGTTGGTCAGCTCTCTTCACAGTATAAATGTATGCATGTTATTGCATGCATATTTCTGTGTATGTGTATTTGTGTCCATGCATGCTTGTGCATGCATATTTGTGTGTACGTGTGTATATGCAGTGGTGTATCTAAGTACATTTACCCAAGTGCTGTACTTGAATACAATTTTGAGGTATTTATACTTTACTGTAGTATTTCCAATTTTCTGTACTTTTACTTCTACTCCACTACATCTCAGAGGCAAATATTGTACTTTTACTCCACCACAATTAGAAAACTTTAGTTATTAGTTACTTTGTAGATTTACAGTTACCAATTCAGCCCTATATACATTGCGACCGTTTGAAAATAGGCGATCTACAAGCTCACAATGCGTCGCGATGCAACGCGTTGTGAACTTGTAGATCGGCTATTTTCTAAAGATGAGTATACAAACTTGTGAAATGGGACATTCTGCACAATGAGTACTTCCTTTCTACTTTTGGTACTTTAAGTCCATTTTGATACCAATACTTTTGTATTGGAAGTCAATTTTGAATTCCGGATTATTTCTACATTGCAGTACTGATACTTTTACTGAAGTAAAACATTTGAGTACTTTTTCCACCACTGTGTATATGCATGTTTGTGCATGCATATTTAAGTGTGTATTTGTGTATTATGCATGTTTGTGCATGCATCATTATTTCAGTGTGTTTCTACGTGCATTATGTGCACTTGCGTACCTCACTCTGTAGTTGTGACGCCTCCCTGGCGTGCTGTATCTCCAGCGTCTCAGGGAGTTGAGAGTACAGAGACACGGAGGCCCTTCTCCTCCCCACCTCCTTATACTTGACCTAGTGCATCATGGGAATATTTGAGTGAACCCACAGCCTTCGGGCAAACAGCCGCACCGCTCTACTAGTCCACAGGGCTCAACCTACAGAATGGCCAAAGCATCTGGAATGTGAATCTTCTATATCAGTGGTTCCTAACCTTTTCTGGATCGGGGCCAATTTGAAAATCTCGGAGCATGTTTATTTTAATTATCTATCCATCGATTGACCCTGTACTTCATAGGGAGCATCCCCACCTCCCTAAACTGGTCATAACCAACATGTGTTCTAAGAGGAGCATTCAACAGATATCTAATGATGTTGTTTTGTACTGTCTGCAAATTATCCCTTAAAGGGATATTTCACTTTTTTTTTTTAAGTGGGTAATTTTATCGTCTACTCAAGCTTATGTCAGCCCCCCAGACAGTTTTTAAGTTGCTTTATTCAGTATTTAGATAGTAAGATTCATTTTATCAGACCCGCCCCCCCTATACATATCCATTATAACTTCAAACTCCAGTTGTAACACGTTAGATTCATCAAAAACACCCGTCCTTGGTTCTGGTGACACATACTGCCCTCCTTATACGTGAGGGGGCTGTGTTTTTTTGATAACTTTTTTCATTTATTTAATTTACATTTTTTATGGTATTTCTTTTTTCTTTTTCTTTTTCAAAAATAAAATTAGTTAAAAATGGAGTTTGAAGTTATAATGGGTTTGTATAGGAAGGGGGCATGTCTGATAAAATGAATATCAAATATCAAAATACTGAATCAAGCAACTTAAAAACTGTCCGGGGGGCTCATAAAGCCTGAGTAGACGATAAAATTAACCTGTTTTTTCTAAAGTGAAATATGCCTAAGCTCACTGATACACCACTGGGCCAAGCAGAACCGGCATAGTCGGAGTGACACTGGATCAAAGCCGTCACCAAAAGCTTCTTTGTTTTCAAATTGAGATTTCTGGTATTTCTAGACAGAAATCTAAGTTTATTTGCACTTTCTGAGATCACCGTAGTCGCAATGTCTTCCACTGACAAAAACTGGTCTTGTCCTCTGACAGCACATCATCGACATCAGTCAACTGTGTCCGTCCAGTTAAATATGAGCCAAAGCAATCCACTGTAGATTCATTATTATTCAAGGCCAATACATTTCAGTTTAGTTAAAAGAATGTCGGGATTCACCGTGTTGAAGGCCTTCTGAAAGTCCAACAGGACCATTCCACAGTAATAACCCTGATCACTTTGCTCTTTGATGTAATCTGACAGGTGTATTAAACATGCATCGGTACTACTCGAGGCATCTTCAAATCATCAGGAATTATGCCAGGATCCAACGATTAATTGATAATATGAGTAAGATGTTTAGCAATCACAGGGGCTCCATCTTTCACAACTGGTACACTGTCAAAACCTGTAGCCTTATTAGTACTCGTCTTGTCTAAAACAGAGTGAACCTTCTCAACCAAGACTGCTGAAAAATGTTACATTTCTCATAAAAACTGAGCAATGCTCACATAACCAAACCGACCACTGGGCAGAGATCTACTAACAAGGGAAGAAGCCACACTAGTAAAAGACTAAATGATCAAATGGTTTGCCACTTTATATTTTAGTCAAAACACATTTCTTTGTCTATTTCTAGACCTCTTTGTCTATTTCTAGACCTATACTGCTGGCTCCTGCTTTGCTTTTTGATGAAGAACCAAGCTCCCTCAGTGATTGCCAAAGATTCTTGGGTCTATTCTGATTCTGATTAACCACATTTACATAATAGTCTGATTTAGCTTTATCTTTTTTGTACCTTGCCCGATTTCTAAATTTCAGAAACAATTTCATAATCAGACAGGTCATAAATCAGATCAGAAATGTGTCTCTCTTTCTGATGAAAATGTCACTGCTCATCCGAGGCTCCGACCTCTGTTTGATTCTAACCTATTTAGCAGGAGCCACAGTATCACTCTCAAGTAGTTTTAAAATCTGCCCAGGCTTCAACTGTATGGACAGAGGCAAAAACATCAGACCAATATGGTATTTATTGGTATCATATCAAAATTGTTTCTAGGTAGCTCAGTCGGTAGAGCACTTGCTTTTGGACCACAAGGTCATGGGTTCGATCCCAGGCACCGCCCGACTCAGCGTATGAGTAGCACAGCTCCAGGGACACACTTCAGAGACACACTGAAGGCCAACCTCAGGAGCTGCAAAATGGATGCAGCAAACTGGGAGGATAAAGCTACCGACACCTGATGGTAGGTGTTGCTATAAATTATGGATACCGGTAGTTAGGAACCAAATGGACCCTTATGGGTCTGTAACTCTGAGAGTATACAAATGGACCATTTGGTTCTATTTGTATACTCTCAGAGTTAAATTGTTATTGATTTTACAGTATAAATTGGGGTCCCAGAGATAGAAATGTAATTAAATGGGGGTCCGTCCGTAGCCTAATGCATGTCAAACTGGGGGTCCTTGAAATTACAATGGTTGAGAATCACTGCTAGAGCAGCCGTAAAAATTATTCTCTTATGGGGGTCCCAGGCATATCTTTTCAAATGGGGGTCCGCGGGCTATAAAATGTCAATTTGGGGGTCCTTGACATGAAAAAGTTTGAGAACCACTGTCCCAAGGGATTGCACTGGGATAGACTCTAGTGTTCTGGCTGATGCCGACAATAAGCCTCTCCGACCTACATATTTACTTAACAATGAAAATATTTGTTTCAAGGTAAAAAAGAAAAGAAAAGAAAGAAAACATGACCATATTTTTTGGCAGGGCCCATTTGCAATAGCCTCACCGCCCACATGTTGGGAATTGCTGTTCTACATAAACATAACATGAGCTCCTGCAGCTTGCTACAGTATACCTCGCTCTGGAACTCCTGGAGGGACTTGGCAAGCTGCATCTCCGTGGTTTGAGGCAGCAGAGAATACAGGTTGGTGTTCATCTCCTTCCTGCCCTCTTCTTTGTACTTGTTCTGAACAGCGGGACAGAAAACAGCTGGCTGAGCGAGCTTTTGGAGGTTTGTAGCATCGACTACGTGCACACAGGCAAATCCCAGTGGTGTAAAGTAACTAAGTGCATTTACTCAAGTACTGTACTTAAGTAAATCTTAGAGGTATTTTTGAGCGGTGTAGCCACTCCTATAAGTGGGGTTGGGACCCATGACCCATCCATTGTGAAAATGTGTCTTTCGCTGTACTGTGATTGGCTGATAAGTATTCAGACCCTTTGCTCAGTACTGTGATTGGCTAGCGAGACGCATGATGAAATTCATAACCTATAAACAGCACCACGCACTTCAAAAAAATTGCTTTTTTTTTTAAGTGAGCTTCCATCACTGTGATGACCACTGTTCTAAATAACACCGCTCACTTCACACTGGGTGTGATTTTTGGGCGGTGTAGCCCTATAAGTGGGGTTGGGACACCTCATTAGCTGTATTGTGATTGGCTCATTAGTACACCCCTAGCTGTACTGTGATTGGCTGACTCTATTGGCTGACTCTATTCAGCTCTGTGATTGGCTAGCGAGACACATGATGACATTAATAACCTATAAATAGGATTATGCACTTCAAAAAATCATTTTTTTTTTAAGTGAGCTTCCATCACTATGATGACCACCGCCCACTTCACACTGGGTGTGATTTTTACTTTAGTGGAGTATTTCCCATTTTCAATACTTTTACTTCAACTGAAAGCGACGCATTGTGAGCTTGTAGAGCTGTAGAGCTTGTAGATCTGTAGGGCTATTTTCAAAAGATTTTAATACATTTTATACATTTGAAAACTTGTGAAATGGGCCATTCTACATAATGAGTACTTTCTAATTTTGGTACTTTAAAGGGATACTTCACTTTCAAATAAAATAAACATTAAAAAAAAATATTTAAAAAAAATTAAAGAAGTTATGGCAAAATAAAGGCCCCCTCACGCATTAGAGTGTCCTACTAATGTGTGAGTGGGCCTTTATTTTGCCATAACTTCTTTCATTTTTTTAAAATATTTTTTTTTAATGTTTATTTTATTTGAAAGTGAAGTATCCCTTTAAGTACATTTTGATACCAATACTTGTTTTTACTCTTTTTACCAATACTTTACTTTTACTCAAGTACATTTTTAATTCTGGACTTTTACTTGTAACAGAGTATTTCTACATTGCAGTATTGATGAATACTGTTTCCACCACTGTCAAATCCTTCGTGGTAATTTAGCACTGAAATGCGGGTCCATTTGGTTTCATTTGAGCACGCACTCTTTGGCACCAAATTAACACTAGTATGGGATTTTACAGAGTATATTACAAGAGTTTAAATAAATGCAATGTTTCTATACATGGCATTTATTCAGTTACTCATCGGTTCTTTTATCTATTCATCCATCCATCCATCCATCCACATTACTCTCCCTCGTTCCCTTATTTATTTGTCCTTCCATCCATCCATCCCTCTCTCTCTCACCTCACTCAGCAGCTCGGTCAGTTCCTTGACAAACTGAGTCTCTGTGGTCTGTGGCAGGGTGGAGTAGAGCGAGGAGGAGACTTTGTTCTTCACGTTACCTTTGTACTTAATCTGCAACACAAACACACATCATTTCATCCCTCATACAACCACTGAAACACTTGACAACACATCTAGTTAAAGGGATATTTCACTTTCAAAAAAAAGATTTGGGTCATTTTATCGTCTACTCAGGCTTTTGTGAGCCCCCTAGACAGTTTTTAAGTTGCTTGATTCAGTATTTAGATATTTGATATTCATTTTATCAGACATGCCCCCTTTCCCATACAAACCCATTATAACTTCAAACTACATTTTTAACATGTTAGATTCATCGAAAACACGCGTCCTTGGTTCTGGTGACTCATCCTGCCCTCCTAATACGTGAGGGGGCCGTGTTTTACTTTTTTCATTTATTTTATTTTATTTTTCTGTTGCATTTAATTTGTTTCATTTTCCAAACAATATATAAAAAATAAACGAAAAGGGTATTAGAAGGACAATATGAGTCACCAGAACCAAAGACGGGTGTTTCCAACAAATCTAACATGGTTAAAATGGAGTTTGAAGTTACAATGGCTTTGTATAGGAAGGGGCCGTGTCTGTTAAAATGAATATCAAATATCTTAATCTAAATACTGAATCAAGCAACTTAAAAACTGTCCGGGGTGCTCCCAAAAGCCTGAGTAGACGATTTTTTTTTTTGTGAAATATCCCTTCAAGTACTGTGTGTGTGTGTGTGTGTGTGTGTGTGTGTGTGTGTGTGTGTGTGTGTGTGTGTGTGTGTGTGTGTGTGTGTGTGTGTGTGTGGCGGGCGTGCGTGCGTGGGTACGCACCCACATGAGTGCACTGTGTTATGTATGAACGTTTCCTACTTCACTCTGCAGGTCGGAGGCTTCTCTGGCGTGCTGAGTCTCCAGAGTGTCTGGTAGGAAGGAGTACAGCGACACACACGACTCTCTCCTCCCGTCCTCCTTGTACTTAGACTGAAAGACACAGCACCATCTTTTCATTTAAATTATTTACCATGTTGAATTAAAATAATAATTTCTGAAGAATTTTGAGATCTGTTCAAAACATACCCAGAATAGGGATGCCAGCTTTAATGTGGTTAATATTGTGTAATTAAATTGTGATATTATCAAAGATAATTATCAAACATATAGAAACAACAGATAAAGATGATGGACAGTATTTACACTTATCATACTTACAACATAGATACACAACCTAACATTCCACCAAGGTTCAACCACATTCAGCCTGCTGTCCCTATTATGGGCAATCTTTTTAAGTTTTTGCAAGTTTTTTATTTATTTCATTTATTTATAATTAAAAAAAAGTGAAATTAGAACTTCAAGCTCACAACAGATTGGCTGTTTTAGCTATTTGTCATGCGATGGAGTATATAGAGGGCTTAAAGCTTTATTATGTTTATTGGTGAATGTTTTTTGTGAAATGTTAGTTTGTCCAATCTGTATGGCAGAGTATATTAATACAATATAACTTAATATAAGTTATAATACAATTGGGGTGGTTGGTTTGGTCTCCCTGCTCTTTTATTGAGACATTTAGATCCTGTGTCTAGGTTGGACACAACCTTTGACACGCTCCTGTTTCTAGTTTGTCAATTTACCCCCCAAGCAAGCAGGCGGGCTCTATTAGCTCAGTGGTAATAATTTCAGCACTTGCGCAGGAGGTCGGGGTTCAAATTTAAGTTACATAGTGCCGCTTTAAGTGGTTAAGAATTGGGAAAGATTGATAATGAAAAGATAGACTAGTTGTATTTTCACCAATCAGCAAAGCAGAGTATGTTAATCCTACTATAATTCTACAAAGCTCTGTAGTGGTGTAGTGCATGGTGAGGCCAAAAACTGTTCTGCCCGGTTCTCCTCAGTGGCCGGATTGATCTGAATTTGCACACAGACATTGACCATTACCATGTGCACGGAACAGCGAAGCCCGATTTCACCAAATCTCAGCTGTTTATTAGCGTTTTTGTGTAAAATAATGTCGCCATGGTTACGGCTGCCTAGCTGTGGGATGGCCCCGCGAGAGCTATGTGACGCGTTGTCAGCTTGTAGATCTGCAATTTTCAAAACATCTTCACAAAATGTTGAATATTTGTGAAACATTTTAACAACACAAATCTTGTATGGGGGTCCCTGACACAAAATATTTTCAGATGGGGTTTCTGCAGCCAAATACAAACACATTTGGGGGTCCTTCACATGAAAACGTTTGAGAATCACTGCCATCACTAATCACTGTTTACTCAGAGGTAAAACTTTCAGCTCTTGCGGGAAACTGGGTTAGAATCCCCGGTAGGACATGAAAAGTGCAGTTTTAACTAACTGTTAAAAATGTATGTCCCAGCCTTTGTGAAGTCAACCATTCAAGGCTCTAAGCCTGTGTGTGTGTGTGTGTGTGTGTGTGTGTGTGTGTGTGTGTGTGTGTGTGTGTGTGTGTGTGTGTGTGTGTGTGTGTGTGTGTGTGTGTGTGTGTGTGTGTGTGTGTGTGTGTGTGTGTGTATACCTCGGAGATGATTGAACTGATGTTTTTAGAGTGAATCAGTTCAGCTCCTGGAACAAACATACTGTGACCTTTCATCTTCTTAAAGTCCTCCTTATAACTGACCTGTATGTAGAGAGAGAGAGAGAGAGAGAGAGAGAGAGATAGAGAGAGAGAGCGAGAGCGAGAGCGAGAGAGAGAGCGAGAGAGAGAGAGAGAGAGAGAGAGAGAGACGGAAAAGATTAATGAAAATATTACCATAAAACTGATGTACTATTTCAATTTACAAGCTTTATACTGTACATCTTATTTATATTGAAACATGTGTAAATTAATTGTATAGTGTGTTCTGCTCTGGTAAACTGTAAATCCAGCCCTCCAGTGGGAGCAAGGTAATCCAGATTTATATAAGTTGTGAACTCGTGGACCCTGGGCATTAATATAGTTATCTGAATCGTTCCAGAACAGTTTAATCCAACTGTGCATTTAGTTTAACCATTTGAGCCCTATTTTATACTTTTTGAAAATAGCAAAATAGCTGACTTACAGTACAAGCTCAAAACACATTTTATAAATGACATGTTGCTAAGACGGAGACAGTGTAGGAGAGACAGACAGTAGGTAAGCTGAGAGGGAGACAGCGTAGGAGAGACAGACAGTGATTTGATGAGGGAGACAGTGTAGGAGAGACAGACAGTAGAAAAGCCGAGAGACAGACAGCGTAGGAGAGACAGACAGTGATTTGATGAGGGACAGTGTAGGAGAGACAGACAGTAGAAAAGCCGAGAGGCAGACAGCGTAGGAGAGACATTCAGTGATTTGATGAGGGAGACAGTGTAGGAGAGACAGACAGTGATTTGATGAGGGAGACAGAATAGGAGAGACATACAGTGATTTGGTGAGGGAGACAGCGTAGGAGAGACAGACAGTAGAAAAGCCAAGAGGCACAAAGTGATGTGAGGTCAGAGGTCATCAGTACTGACCTCACTGACCAGCAGGCTGCATCTCCTGTTGAATAAGGGGTCTGGGACGGGGGGCTTCGCACCAGCTGCAGCCTGAAACATACATGAAAATCATCTTTATACTCTCTCTCTCTCTCTCTCTCTCTCTCTCTCTCTCTCTCTCTCTCTTTCTCTCTCTCACTGATTGCTATCTGCAACTTTTATTCCTATTTTTATTGTGACTATTCTTTATTTTTGAGAATTTCACTACCAGCAATTGGTTTTTGTGTCTTTTTCTCCTTGCTCTCCCTCTCTCTGCCAAACGAATTTCACTCACTGATTTACACCTGTAAACCTGTTACAGTATGTGACAATAAATCTGATTCTGAAACGTAGTTGTATTGGAAGTGCACGTGACAAAGTGATGAAAAAAGTACTCAAATGTATTACTTAAGCGATGCGACGCGTTGCAACAGTACTTGACAGTACTTGAGTATATGTACTTAGTTACTTTACACCACTGACGTGACAAGAATACGCATGATCAGGGGGGACACTCTGAAGAAAACATTTTGCACCTACATACAGTTAAAAAAAAAGTGCTATACGAGCCCTAACACTTCAGCTATTGGGTGGCCTCCCGGATTCAAGCTTCAATACAGAACTCTGTCAACGAGGAAAGGAAAACCAATCCCTGCTCCGGTCACAGGTTAACCGGCACATGCTGTCCTTCTGCTAATCTTCTCTAAAGCTCTCATCAACGCCACGCCAAGGTCAAGGCCAGGGCACAGTCGACGCTGTCTGGGACAGCGTCCAGGGCCTGTTAGCACGTCTGTGCGTCCAACGGCACTTCACTGAGCTGACACTGAGAACACCCAGGTACAATACTTCATGACCCACTCACAGCCAGTGTTGCCAGATTTTGCGAGAGAAGTAAGCAACCAGGTCTATGAAAACAAGCCCAAAAAGAAGCGACTAGTCTACGCTATTTGAAAATAGGCGTTCTACAAGCCCACAACGCGATGCGTTGTGAGCTTGCAGATCTGCTATTTAAAAAAAATAAGAATCTAGTCATTTCGGAATATTTGTGAAACATTTTAACAACACAAATCTTGTTCTCTGGCACAACATTAGGAAACAAGCCCAAATAAGCAACTACACTTTAGAAACAAGCCCAAAAGAACGCACCCCGCAACTACCAATATTTGCAAGCAATTTAACAGAAAAACAAGCCCAAAGTCGCTTATAATAAGCAGACATGGCAACACTGCTCACAGCCTGGTCAACATTCGCGCCACATTCTGTGCATGGAAAGTCACATGTGTGTCAGGCTTGGGCTGAAACCTTGCCGTAATATGGATTCATACGTTAAAGATATGTAATAATGTCGACTGACATCACAGGCTGGCCACATGAAGTCCCAGATCCACATTGGATCCCGAGATCCACAGATGTAGTTCCTTTTACAAAGACTTACTTTGAATTACTTTGAGATCTGCTTTAGCTTAGTCAGATTCAATATATTAATTTAATATCTCAAAGTCAATTGAACTGACTGGAACAGATTTAAGGTTGATCAGCGCTGACTGTGACGGTTAAGGCAAACAACAGTTTAGTTTAGTAACTGACTGAGTTATTGGAATCATTATTTGTGTTTAATAAAAAGTTATATGTCTTTCTTTGTCGATGAATACTACAGTATGTGGAGCACTCCATCCATTTATCATCCATCCATCCATCCATCCATAACATGGTAGGTTTACTTCACCTCCGTATCCCACGGAGGAACCACTCTGCTCTCCTCTCCTTCAATCTCCTCTTCTCCTCCGTCCTCCCCTTTCTCTCCTTCCTCGGCCGAACTCTCCCTCTCTCCCCCCTCCTCCACGCTCCCTTTCTCCACGTCGTCTTCCTCTCCTTCCATCTCCTCCTCCTCCAACTTCTCCCCAGAGTCTGTCCGTCCGCCGGTCACCTCCACAACATCGATGGCCGAAGTCACCGTGGTGACCAGCGTGTCCTCCACCATCCGTCGTTCTTCACCTCCCTCTCTCGCTATAATCCCATCTTTCTTTCCCTCCGTCGTTACGCCGTCTTCCATCCCTTCCTCCGTTGATGAAACGTCTTCCTTCGCTCCCTCCGTTGTCGAGACCTCCTTCCCTTCCTCCTCTGTCAAAACGTCTTCCTTCCCTTCCTCCATTGATGAAGATCCTGACTCTTGAGGCCTCCTCTTCTATTCTATTCCTTTCTGTTCTATTCTGCTATTCTCAACTATTGACTTATATCATCTAAGATCAACTCCGACAGATCCCACAGATGATGTAGATCTCTACAGATCTGGTCCTTTGTCCTGTCCCTGGGTACTGTGTGTGTCCCCTATGGCTGTATTGTGTGTCTGTGGACTGTCTGTGAGCCTATTGGCACGTCTTATCTAGCAGTGAGGTAGGTAAACATCCACATTTAGACCCCTTCACTCATTATCTTATCACTGGGCACGACCCTCACCCTCATTCCCTCTGACTGACAGCACTGGCACTGGAAGAGTGGCATGTGTGTGTGTGTGTGTGTGTGTGTGTGTGTGTGTGTGTGTGTGTGTGTGTGTGTGTGTGTGTGTGTGTGTGTGTGTGTGTGTGTGTGTGTGTGTGTGTGTGTGTGTGTGTGTGTGTGTGTGTGTGTGTGCGAGTGTGTGCGTGTGCGTGAGAGAGAGAGAGGGAAGGGGGTGCCATCTCAAGGGTATGTGATGAAGAGAGGGAATATGTGTGAGAGAGATGAGCGAGAGACCGCGTGTTTGTGTGCGTGCACGACAGTGCGCGTGTGAAGGTGTAAGTACTGAATGCACCCACTGTGTGTGAGCAAGGACGTGCGCATGCATGCGAACGTGCACGCTTAAATGTGTGTGTGTGTGTGTGTGTGTGTGTGTGTGTGTGTGTGTGTGTGTGTGTGTGTGTGTGTGTGTGTGTGTGTGTGTGTGTGTGTGTGTGTGTGTGTGTGTGTGTGTGTGTGTGTGTGCGTCAAGGGGAGCTGAAGGTGAGAGTTCACCATGTCACAGAGAAAGAAAGAAAGAAAGAAAGAAAGAAAGAAAGAAAGAAAGAAAGAAAGAAAGAAAGAAAGAAAGAAAGAAGGAAAGAAAGAAGGAAAGAAAGAAAGAAAGAAAGAAAGTTATGGGCGTCACTTCCTGTCGATTTAATCCCTGATACCTGATCAAATCGACAGGAAGTGATGCCCACAATTCCCTAGGAAACGTACATGTTTTCTAGGGAATTATGGGCATCACTTCCTGTCGATTTGATCAGGTATCAGGGATTAAATCGACAGGAAGTGATGCCCACAATTCCCTAGGAAACTTGTGGATACAGTGCCCACCCAACCCCCCCAAAAAAGATCCCAGTCTATAACTTTCAATAGCCAGTTGGTTGGTGCATGCTTCTTCTCACATCTGAAAAGACGGCTTGCCTCTTCAAACGATGGACTGTACATCATACATGATGAAAGTGGGGAGGTTTCACAAATCTTGTCTCTGTCTCTGTGGAGAAGAAACAAACAAAGGCCTCAGCCAAACTGTGGCTGCTTTGCTGGGTTCTCTTATTGTTGATGCAATTTCAGCACAAGGTTTTGTGGCAACGCTCTGTCGCGATCATTCCTTTGTTCGGGTTTATTTGTTTCACTCGTTTGTTTCTCTCCTGCAACAAACAGTCAGTGGTGGAAAAAGTATTCGGATATTTTACTTAAGTAAAAGTGGCAATGCCTCAATATGAAAATACTCTACAAGCTCACAACGCGTTACGATGCGACGCGTTGTGAGCTTGTAGATCGGCTTGTAGATCGGCTATTGTATTATAGCTTGTAGATCTGCTATTTTCAAATAGCCTATGTATAAAATAGGTCTAAAGTGGTTAAAGTATGTATGTGAATATCTGCAAAGTAACTAGAAGCTAAAGGTTTCAAACAATTGTAGTGGAGTAAAAGTACAATATTTGCCTCTGAGATGTAGTGGAGTAGAAGTAAAAGTACAGAAAATTGGGAAATACTCCAGTAAAGTAAAAAATACCTCAAAATTGTACATGAGTACAGCAATTGAGTAAATGTACTTAGTTACTTTCCACCACTGCAAACAGTGCTTCCCCAAACAAATACCATTCATAATTCCACACATCCAGCACAAGCAAGTTCTCATTGTAACCACCAGCCTGCACAAACAGCCTGATTTGACGCAACAAATAAACCAACCAACCAACCGACACCCACAGTGTTGGCCTCAAACGACGATTGCCAAAAATAGCAGATCTACAAGCTTACCACGCACCGAGAGCAACACGCTGTGAGCAACACTGGCACGCAACTCTGTCTGAATCAGACTTAACACTGCTCACCAGGACAGCGGGAGGACGACAGTGCATCAAATGATATTCAACGATTGTGGAAAGGAGATGAACGAACATCACGTACGATCTAGGGCTATAAATATTGATTATTTTCGTAGCGATTATTCTATCGATTACTTTTTTCTATCGATTACTTTTTCTCTTAATTGAACAATCGAGGAGCGCAATTAGCGAAAATAGCCGATGTACAATTTCACAACGCTTGTAGGTCGGCTATATATATATATATATACAAGTAAGACGCGCGAACGCGGTAAGCGAACGCCAAAAAATGCGTATGAAAAAAAATATTTAAAAAAAAGTAACCAATAATTAATTTTTTTTTTTAAATACAAAAAAAATCTGCGTTACAAGGAGCATCTTAGAAAAATACAAATTCCCCCAAAAAAAACTTCTAATGTTTTTGAACAATTCAACAAAGTGTTTGAAGTGCCTGTTTCACCCACTTCCGGGGGGCGGAGCCAAAATCCGAGCCCGAAGTATTTGTTCGTAGACCCCCACTTAGGGGGGGTAGAAAAGGTTTTGGAGCGATTCGGGCACTTTTCATTTAACATGGGGTTTCAATGGGGAGTTTTTAGGAGCCTTCTCCGGGGCGTGGCTTCCGGGGGAAGGGGCGGGCTTAAACACA
Source organism: Gymnoscopelus braueri (assembly GCF_963280865.1). NCBI lineage: Eukaryota > Metazoa > Chordata > Actinopteri > Myctophiformes > Myctophidae > Gymnoscopelus > Gymnoscopelus braueri. The sequence continues at coordinate 13,822,893 of NC_137623.1, read as the reverse complement.
ACCTTGACAGGTGTGTTCAGTTTTCAAAGACCTTTCATTTGATGTACGGTACGTCTAAATTGGACATTTACTTATCTCAGAGGAGCTGCACACAGGCAGTGCACACAGAGAGAGATACAGAGAGAGACACAACCCGAGCACGGTTTCATAGTAAGCTCCACTTGCGCCTTCGGCGCGCCTTCGGCGCGCCTCCTTCCGCTGCGTTCGCAATTATTATTTTTACATGCCCAAAATAGGGATTGATTATTAAGTTAAGTTAATTATTTTATTAAATTATCGATAATATCGATTGAATCAATTCATTTTATTAACTGCTGCACCCCTTTTATGATCCCCTCACTTTCCTGTCTTTCTCCACCCTACTTAAAAGAATGTGAGTGAATGAAGCAGGGCGGAGCACAACTCAACCTCTAGTAGTCATTAACATGTGGGAAGGAAACACCCTGCCTCTATAAATACACTATTTTATGTTTACTATACATAGACTCATGTAGATGCTTCCATGTACAGACACACATGATGACTAGGCTGGGAATGGATGAGAAAAGGCAATGCCCCACTACTACAACAATAACTACTACTACTACTACTACTTTAACCCATCAAGACCTGAAGCCGATTCTACAAATGTCTTCTAAATCCCAATAGTATTCTGATAAACACATGTTTCAGTGGTGCGCAAACATTTTCATGTGAAGGACCCCCAAAATTGTATGTATTTTGTTGCTGACCCCATCTCAAAATATTCAGTTCCAGCCAGGGATCCCCAGAAGTAAAGATTTGAGTTAAAAATGTCCGCTTTAAAACAAAATATACATTCAAAGATTTGCACACATTTTCAAGATTTTTCAAAAATAGCATATCTACAAGCTCGTAGCTGGGCTTGTAGATCTGCTATTTTTGAATAGCCAAAGTGTAAACTAATGTGTTTTAGCTCAAATAAAAGAAATGACACAGATGCGAGCGGAGCATGCCACAGCAACATGCCACTGCACACCCTTGTTGCATTTGACAAATAAAAACTATTACTATTACTACTTTTAATAGTACTACTGACACAGCTACTACTGCTGCCGCTGTCAACATTCTGTGGGAATTGAAACCAAACCACTTCAAAGGACAACAGAGCCACAAGGAGGAATGTGTGTGTGTGTGTGTGTGTGTGTGTGTGTGTGTGTGTGTGTGTGTGTGTGTGTGTGTGTGTGTGTGTGTGTGTGTGTGTGCGTGCGTGCGTGCGTGCGTGCGTGCGTGCGTGCGTGCGTGCGTGCGTGCGTGCGTGCGTGCGTGCGTGCGTGCGTGCGTGTGTGTAGGCTAACCAGCCAAGTTATTTTCGTTCTGATCAAAAAGTGTGCATAATGACAGACTGCTGATATGGAGTACGGTCCTGCAGCAACAACAACACCGGTCCCATGCAGTCAGACGATCAGAGAAGTGATATAACTCAACTATAATTCAATGTAGGGGGGCGGGGCTGAAACAGGGTGTAAACAATTTGGAGATTGGAAAAAACTAAACAAAAAATGTGACTGTTTTTGTCTGGGAGACAGTCATCTCGATGGTGCTCATTCTTCAGGAAAGCAGAAAAACCTATTTTTGCAAAAAGCTTTTTTCCCCCAAAAATTAGTTAATAGCCCAGTTAGACTCTTCACATACTAGAGTAGGCCTATGTCTGACATAAATGTCAGAGCTTAAATCGACATGAAAATATGAA
>NC_137623.1:13813682-13816182 GCF_963280865.1 Gymnoscopelus braueri | reverse complement strand
TCCCCCTAACACAGGGGTGTGCAACTTTGATGATGGAGAGGGCCACTATATTTCCACACTCACTCACTCCAGAGGGCCACATTATACTGTTGGGCAGAAACCTCTTATCTCCGTATTTTAACTTTTTTCGTAAATGAATGCCGTACTTTGCCATTCTATGTCACACAAAAGTAGCAAAAATAGCAGATCTACAAGCTCAAATGCCGATCTGCTACGGTAGATCTGCTATTTTCAGTATTTTAGAATTTCAAATGCATTTAGTTTTACTAACTTTTTGAACTTAAATACAAATACATTGAACATAATAAAGACAACAGAATTGTAATACTAGTCATTGAGCTACTAATATAGACTGAAGTAATTAAAGCGGGTCATGTTTGCATGTGTGGAATTAAAACAGCTGAAATCAATATTCCGATATTAACCTGCGGGCCGCATTAAGTGAAGGGGGGCCGCATGTGGCCCCGGGGCCGCCAGTTGCCCATGTATGCCCTAACAGGTATAGACGCCCGATAAAGCCGGATGAACCACAGTGGATTCGAACCCACAACCTCCGTGGTGGTGGGCAGGGACTTTACCACAGCACCACCCGAGTGCTACTGCCTATACCATTTACCATTATAACCAGAAGGGGGAGGTACATCATAAAAATGTAATAAAAACCTAATAAGAAAGTTCAGAGTTGTGGGTTCCCACAACTCAGGGTTCGTACCACCTCCTGAGCGAGGGTCCTGAGAACCTTATCTGAAACGCCAGTCGTAGCGTATTGGAAACCAATCCAGAACCTGTGAAATACGTCAGTGGTTCTCAAACTTTTTCACGCCAAGGACCCCCAAAATGATATGTATTTGGCCGCGGACCCCCATCTCAAATGTTTTGTTCCAGGGACCCCCAGAAGCACAGATTTGAGTTAAGAATGTTCGCATAAAAATATACATATTCAAAGGTTTGCACACATTTTCACGATTTTTCAAAAATAGCAGATCTACAAGCTCATAGCGCGGCACTCGGGCTATGAGCTTGTATATCTGCTATTTTTGAATAGCCAAAGTATAAAAGGTTAAAATTATTGTGATGCTATATTAACACGTTTTGCTGGGGACCCCCTGGTACCGCCCCAAGGACCCCTGGGGGTCCCCGGACCCCACTTTGAGAACCAATGAAATACGTTCTTGTAGTTGAAACGAGCCACAAGGGCTGCTCATGGCCCGGTCGGGTGGCATTCATCTGGTTGACTGGCTGATAAGGCTGCTTTTGGGGTTCCTGTTGCTATGTGCAGTATATAGCAACATATATTTTTTGTAATCTTTTAATACATATTTGAAGTTTTTCAGAAAGGATTTCGAAGGTGTTTTTAGAATCGAAAGAAAAAGTTAGTGACACCCACAGTCACAAAACTAGAGGGAGCGTAAACAACAATCTGGTACCACCCACCCATAAAACAAACATGGGCAAATTCTCCTTCTACAGCACGGCCACCAAGGTATGGAAAAGTCTAACCCCATCCCTCAAAAAATGCAGTTCGCTGGGCTAATTAAAAACAGCCCTTTCTGGAGGCCATAAGAGGAGGTAGTACCAGTTTCCCGGTAGACAGACGACCCCCCTCCTCTTTTTGTGTATATATTTTTTATTTTTATTTGCTTTTTTTTTGTTTGTACATAGTGCTATTTTTTCTCTGTATTTTTATGTTGATATTTGAACTGTTTGGTTGCTACTATCTATGTCTATGAAATTAATTCAAGGACCCCAACGGAAACAAGTCCGCAAGGACTTTTTGGGTTGGACCTTTTAGACCAAAGTATTATAAATGTAACTGTGTTGTTTTACATTCTTTTGCCTAATAACATTTTCAATCAATCAATCAATCAATCAATCAATCAATCAATCGGCCTCAGGTCAAAATGGGTTAAAGAGGGAAATGTGCATCAGTTGGTTCAATAATCTAAACATGTTTTATTTGATTGATGAATGGCCCAAACAACATATACAGTTTACTGAGAGCACCTTCCCCCATCTGACGACGTTGTCAGCGGTTTGTCTGATACAATAGCCCACCGGTAGTTAAATGATTAGATCATTAGAAACTCATCAGCCGCAAAAAGGGGCGCTCAGGTCAGGATTATGTTACATGTAAAATGTATCTATGAGAATGACATTCGCTATGTGTCTGAAACAGTGTTCAAAGGAGTTGAAAATGTTATTTAATACTGCAGTTTTATTAGAGGCCTAGTAGTTGTCAGCAGGGGCGGACTGGCCATTTGGCGTACCGGGCATATGCACGGTGGGCCGCTGGGCCAGTGGGCCACTGGGTCCACTGGCCCAGAAAACATTTTTTGCTCCCGTTTTAGGATTATGACGGTCATTTCCTGGTCGCGCGGCCCAATTATTAGTTACGTTAATGTCTGGGCTGGGATGCTTTCCAGCAGTGGCCTCAGTGCGGCTGCAGAGTTCATGTGCAACCTACTGTAGGTGGTGGCCTATGCTTTATATATGCATAGGG
>NC_137623.1:13803682-13808682 GCF_963280865.1 Gymnoscopelus braueri | reverse complement strand
ATCGCCTCAGGTCTTAATGGGTTAATGGGTTAAGGAAAGGAAGGGACAGGTGGCCGTGACAGGTATACACACGGACACAAACAATGACGTTCTTGTCTCACAGGCTTCCCATCGATTGTGATTGCAGACTCCCGGCTGCAGTGGGTTGAGGCTTTCCATGGACTCTAGCTGTGGACATGGACATACACCAAAGCTGTTATTATTGTTTGCTCTCTCAACCCAAGCGGTCAAGGCAGATGGCGGCCCCCACCTATAGAGCCAGGTTCTGCTCGGGGTGGCTCGATATATCGGCCACATATCGGCATCGGCCGATATTTGCCATAATCGGTCAATACATGTTTTTTGACTGTTTTTTGCAGGTTAAAGTTACAGGAGTGTTTACTCTATGGTGTTTGTGATATGAAATGTAAGCTTACCATAATCACAGAAAACATTATCATGTCATATTCAAGGGCTTTTTTTTTTAACTAACTCAATTTCAGTTCAGCACAGCTGAGGTGTGTGTGTCACTGTCCAGCTGACGCTCGTTGACACATTGTTACTTGCATCAAGGCAATTATGTTGTGTTTCTGCAGATTCTGAACAGTTATTTGTTATTACATTACATTACAGTCATTTAGCAGACGCTTTTATCCAAAGCGACTTACAATAAGCGCATTCAACATAGGTAGGGAACGAAAACTACTAATCACCAGAAGTCTTAAGTGCATTTTCTGCAAAAACAAGCAACCAAGAGTATACCTAGCGCTAAGGTAAAAGTGCAATATATCAGCTACCTATTTCCTTAAACAGATGAGACAAAATACAGTAGCTAAATCAAATGAGCAGGAGCTAAAACAAATAAGTGTATTGACTAAACAAGATCCAATAACACAATACAACAATAAAACAAGCGTTCATACAACTAGTTAACAACAAGTAGGCCAGGCAAAGAGGAAGGGTAGTGTTTCCTGAAGAGGTGGGTTTTCAACCTGTGGCGAAGAAGTAATGAAGATGTATTTGTTTCCCTGGAACAAAAGGGGGAAATAATAACACCAAAAACTAAATAAACAAATATCGGTATCAGTATCGGCTATCGGCTAAATTGTTATTTTAAACATAGGTAATCGGTATCGGCCAAGAATTTCCATATCGGTGCATCTCTACTTGCTCATAGGGGAACTGCTGGGTCTATGCTGACGTTAGAACCAGGGATGTTCTTCAAAGGAGTGAGTAGAACTGCAGTGGTGGGTTTTTCTGCATTTAATAACAGTAGATAGAGTGACTATTGTTCTGACTCGAGTCTCTCTCTCTCTCTCGTTCTCTCCTACGCACCCGTTTTCTCTCTCGTTCACTCTCTCTCCTACGCACTCACTCTCTCTCGATTGCTACTCTTACCTGCACACAATGTCATACAGTAGTGCTTTTAGCACCATTAAGCGTTATTTGGTAATAGTGTTGGACAACATTGATATGAAAATATATCAATAAGGAGTTCATGGAAATACTTTGAATTTCAAAGTACGCCGCAACAATGAGACGGAAAATAATGATCAATGTTTCCGCTCTTTCACCTTCAACGTTTTGTACACATAAATCGACTATGATTTCAGTTTGAAGTGGTATAGTTAGTGTTTATGTAAGGACACGACCCAGTCTGTAACCCTACACACACATGCACACTGTTTGACCCTGGCCTGGTGGTCGTCAACAATACACAGTCAGTCAGTGAAGGTAACCAGACACACACACACACACACACACACACACACACACACACACACACACACACACACACACACACACATAATACCACCTAGTACCACCATAGTTGACCACCCTCCTCTAGTCCCCTCAATGTCCCAGTTTAACATGATCTCCTTGGATGATCTTTCACCGATCGTGTCACATATGCACCCCTCATCTAGTCCTGTTGACATCATGCCTACTGCACTCTTAAAAGATGCTTTTGACTGTCTAGGCCCCTACTTTTTATCCATCATCAATAGCTCCTTATCCTCTGGTTGTGTGCCTGATCACTTTAAGCATGCCATTATCCAACCACTCCTAAAAAAACCAAGCCTCGATCCACTAGTTCACTCCAATTATAGACCCATATCCAAACTCCCGTTCATTTCTAAAGTTTTAGAAAAGGTTGTCTGCAATCAACTTTTACATTTTCTAAATAACAATAACATTTTTGACAAGTTTCAGTCCGGTTTCCGCCAGAAGCACAGCACTGAAACTGCACTCCTCAGAGTCTCTAGCGACATCCTCATGAGGGCTGATGTTGGTGAGTGTTCAGTGCTGTTGCTGCTCGACTTAAGCGCAGCTTTTGATACAATCGATCACTCCATCCTTCTACATAGGCTTCAACAGTGGGTGGGATTAAATGGGTCGGCCTTGGAATGGTTCTCCTCCTATTTGTCAGGGAGAAGTGTGGCTGTCGCTGTTGACAGTTATGCGTCCTCCTCAGCTCCCTTGACATGTGGTGTCCCCCAGGGCTCCATACTTGGTCCAGTCCTGTTCTCCCTATATATGCTACCCCTTGGTACTCTCATTAACAGCTATGAAGGTATGTCATATCACTGCTACGCTGATGATACACAGCTGTATCTCTCATTCAAGCAAAACAACCTCAGTAAACTCACAGTCATGCATGACTGTTTAACCGGCATTAATAATTGGATGGCACAAAATTTCCTACAACTTAACCCAGATAAAACTGAAATACTCATCATAGGCCCCGAGTGTAGCTCAGATGCAATTCGGCTGTCCCTTGGTCCATTGGCTACTAATGTAAAACAAACAGCAAAAAACCTGGGTGTCTTTTTCGACAACCAGATGAACTTCGAGTTCCATGTTAAAAAGGTAACTCAGTCATGTTTCTACCATCTGCGCAACATTAATAAAATAAAATCAATTATCACATCTCAAGACCTGGAAAAAATCATGCATGCATTTGTCTCTTCCCGTCTTGATTACTGCAACGGACTCTACACCACTCTGAGCCGTGCGTCACTATCACGACTTCAACTAGTACAGAACACGGCGGCCAGAATTCTCACCAACACTAATCGCAGAGCACACATAACACCAGTGTTAGCCGCACTTCACTGGCTACCAATTAGGTCCAGGATAGATTTTAAAATCTTGTTAACCACCTATAAAGCTCTACATGGGCTAGCACCACTTTATATTGCTGACCTACTGCCCCCTAAGGACAAGGTGAGGTCCCTCAGGTCCTCTGACAAAGGCCTTTTGAAGATACCCGCGTCCAATCTAAAAACAAAGGGTGACAGGGCCTTTGCAGTAGTTGCTCCCACACTGTGGAACGCCCTTCCCCTGGCATTAAAAAATGCTGAGTCGGTTGATTGTTTTAAGAGAATGCTTAAAACACTTTTGTTTCGTAAGCACTTTGTCATTTGAAGACCTGACTCACATAGGTCAATGCTTTTGTTTTTATCCTTGCTGTTTTGTACTTTTCACAATTTTTTTTTTGTACTATAATACCCTGTTGTTATCTTGTTAATTGTATGTATTTTATGTTCCATTGTACAGCACTTTGTAACACTGTTTCGAAAGGTGCTTTATAAATAAAATTTACTTACTTACTTACTTACACACACACACACACACACACACACACACACACACACACACACACACACACACACACACACACACACACACACACACACACACACACACACACGACTGAACTTCAGTTGAGCCTTTTACATTCTGTTTGTTTTGTGTTCAATCCCATTATTATTTTAAGCAAGTGCTGTGTGCTTAAAACATTCATAGAAATGTCTCCCTTAAATGTCTCCCTTATATAGTTCTTCATATCCACTAGTTGGGGGATACGTACAGGATTAAAAAGCACTGCTAATCAGGATATGTTAGTCTTGAATGGTCTGAATCTGGATCAGCGTTATCCAGTCCAATCCAAAAACTCGAGAGGTTACACATTTGCACATTAGTAGTGGGTGTATACAGTGTTATACAAGACCCATATGTATGACGTGGCAATCAGCTGACCAACCAGCGGGTTATTTAAGCTCTGCTAAGTCTGTGTTTAGGGGTGTGGGAAAAAATCGATTCGAATATGAATCGCGATTCTCATGTTGGACGATTTAGAATCGATTCTCAAATAAATAAAAAAAGATTTTTGAAAGAAACTATAACTGAATCGCGGAAAAAATCAGAAAAAAACGTTTTTGAATCGAGAATCGTTTGTATTGAGAAAAAAAAAACGGAATCGTGACCCCCAGAATCAGAATCGGAATCGAATCGTGAGAATTCACAGATGTGTTCCATCTGCATATGTGTCCCTGGTTTGTTGTTATGCACTGTTTTCCTCCACCACCACCCCAGCACCACCAGTAAGTGGGCTCTGCTATTGGTTCTGTTCCCCTTTGTTTATATGTTGTTATATGTCTCCCTGCTCTTAATGGTTAATGATGGTTGTCTAATTGTGCTGAGCAGGGAGAAAAATGTAGCAGAGCCTGAACGCCAAGATGAAATTATATTGTCACTTGTATTCACATTCTATAATAAAATATTGGGTCATTCTATTCGTGAGTTATCTGACTGAACAGAAGTATGTTTTAGAAGTCATGGAAGAATGATTAAAAGTCAGTGCTCAGCTTTAATCAGTAATGTTAAAAAAAAAAACACAACCCAAGCCAGAACTCTTGGTTTAGTCACAGACTCAGACCTGAATTTCAACACATTAACACAATTACAAGGTCAGCATAATATCGGCTTAAGAATATTAAGGGTTAAATGACTTACAGTATGTCTCAGCAAGAGGGAAAGAAAGAAAAAGAAAACTGCAGTTGATAACGTTGCTGCTTGAGTCCTTACTAACACCAAGAAAGAGGATCATAATATCACTCCAGTTCTTACATCTTTACACATCTTTTCCCTGTGTGTCAAATAGTTGATTTCAAAATACAACTGTTGGTTAATAAAGCATTGAATGGTTTAGGGCCAAAATACATCTCTGATCTTGT